>NW_022900936.1:49129042-49135675 GCF_012274545.1 Fukomys damarensis | reverse complement strand
GAGAACCTGTACTCTAATAAAATGGAAAACACAGAAGAAATGGACAGATTTCTAGATACTTATGAATTACCAAAGTTGAACAAAGAAGATAAAAACATTTTAAACACCCCAATCACAATCAGTGAAATTGAAAATGTAATTAAAAACTTACCAACAAAGAAAAGCCCAGGTCCTGATGGATTCACTGCTGAATTTTACAAGACATTTAGAGAAGATCCATTGCCATTACTCTTCAGATTTTTCAATGAAATTGAAAAGGCAATACTTCCAAATTCATTCCTGGAAGCAAATATCACTTTGATTCCCAAACCTGGGGAAGATGTAACAAAAAAAGAGAACTACAGGCCAATCTCCTTAATGAATATAGATGAAAAAATCCTCAATAAGATAGCAAACAGAATACAGAGGATCATCAAGAAGATTATTCATCCCGACCAAGTCAGATTTATTCCAGGGATGCAAGGATGGTTCAACATATGTAAATCAATTAATGTAATACACTATATTAACAAAATCAAGGACAAGAACCACATGATCCTTTTGATAGATTCAGAAAAAGCATTGGACAAAATTCAACACCCATCCAGGATAAAAACTCTGCAAAAAATTGGAATAGATGGTCTATATCTCAACTTAATAAAGGCTGTCTATGAAAATCCAACAGCCAACATCATATTAAATGGCCAAAAATTGAAAACCTTCATGTTAAAATCAGGAACAAGACAAGGATGCCCACTATCACCACTCCTCTTCGATATAGTTCTGGAAACATTAGCCATAACAATTAGACAAGAGAAAAATTTAAAGCAATAAAGATAGGAAAGGAAGAAGTTAAACTGTCATTATTTGCTGATGATATAATACTCTACATTGAAGACCCAAAAAATTCCACCAAAAGATTTCTCAACTTAATTGACACTTTCAGCAGAGTAGCTGGATACAAGGTCAACACCCAAATATCAATAGCCTTCTTGTACACAAATAACAGACTCACTGAGAAAGAAATTAAGGAAACAATGCCTTTCACAATAGCACCCCCAAAAATGAAGTATCTGGGAATTAACCTAGCAAAAGAAGCAAAAGACCTCTACACTGAAAATTACAGCACTCTGAAAAAAGAGATCAAGGAGAATTTAAGAAAATGGAAAGATGTCCCCTGTTCCTGGGTAAGAAGAATCAACATAGTAAAAATGGACATACTACCAAAATTGTTATACAGATTCAATGCAATTCCAATTGAAATCCCAACACTCTGCTTGACAGAACTAGAAAGAAGAATCCAAAAATCCATTTGGAACCATAAGAGACCTAGAATAGCAGAAAACATCCTAGGCAACAGACACATGGCAGCGGGTATAACAATTCCTAATTTGAAACTATACTACAAAGCCATATGATAAAAACAGCATGGTACTGGCAAAGAAGCAGACTTGAGGATCAGTAGAACAGATTGGAAGACACAAAAACAACTCCAGATGCACTCAGCTACCTCATCTTTGACAAAGGAGCTGCCAGTCCCAACTGGAGGAAAGATAGCCTCTTTAATAAATTGTGTTGGAAAAATTGGATATCAACCTGCAAAAGATTAAAACTAGAACCTTATCTGTCATCATGCACTAAATTAAAATCCAAGTTGATTAAAGATCTAAACATAAAAAACAATAACACTAAACTTGCTGGAAGATAAGTTAGGCAGAACTCTGGAAGATATTGGCATAGGAAAAGACTTTATGAACAAATCCTCATTAGCACAGGAACTAGCAGAAAGAATCAGCAACTGGAATCTCATCTTATTAAAAAGCTTCTGCACTGCAAAAGAAACCATCAACAGACCTAAGAGACAACCTACAATGTGGGAAAAACTTTTTACCATTTGCTCCTCAGACAAAGGACTATTACCTAAAAATATATAAAGAACTCAAAACAACCAGACCCCCCCAAATATAAAGACTCAATTCTAAAGTGGGCATCTGAAATGAACAGACATTTCTCAGACACAGAAACAAAAGCAGCTAATAAATATATGAAAAAATGCTCCACATCACTGGTCATTTGAGAGATGCAGATGAAAACAACACTGAGATTCCACCTCACCCCACAAAGAAATCAAAAATTCTCACAATAACAAATGTTGGCATGGTTGTGGGGAGAAAGGAATCCTTCTCCATTGTTGGTGGGAGTGCAAACTGGTGCAATCACTATGGAAGTCATTATGGAGATACCTCAAAGAACTAGGATTAGAGGTTCCATTTGACACAGTCATCCCTCTATTGGGTATCTTTCCAAAAGAATGAAAAGAATCATACCACAGGGATATATGCACACCCATGTTTATAACAGCACCATTTGTAATAGCTAAAACTTGGAAACAACCCATCTGCCCATCAGTTGGAAACTTGATAAAGAAGATGTGGTTTTTCTATAAAATGGAATACTACTCAGCCATAAAGAATGAGTAAGTAGATTCATTCATACTTAAATAGGTACATACTTCTAAATGAAATATACTTCTAAGTGAAATTAATAAGGCACACATATGCAAATACTGAATAGTATCTCTGGTGTGAAAAACTTAAATAGTACTCAAGATCCTAATGGGACAATTAGCAAATAGGAAGAAAAGGACCAAAGGTGTAGCAACAGTGAGAAGGATAGGGAAGGGGGAATAAGGGAAAAGGAAAAAAATATGAGAAAATGTAAAAATTGAATTAATGAGTTTGAAGGGGGGATGGGAGGGGAGGGTGAATGGAGGGTGGCGACAAGGGGAAAAAATGAGAACCAAGACCTCGCATGTAAAGGTACAAGATCCCAGTAATGAATGTAACTGTACTGTCTACCTAGAATGTACCAATAAATTAAATTTTTAGAAAAAGATTTTTTAAATTATCCAAATAGAAATAAATCATTGGCTACTTACCAGAAAACAATGAAACAATCTTATATCATAGACCAAAGAACCTTGAATTCCAGGATGTCTCTAAAGAAAGAAAACATGAAATTTTAATAGTTAATTAAAAGATTTAAATATTGCATCTTCTCAATCATCTGAAGATGAGCAAGGCATTTAGAACATCACATAGATGATTGAGACTGCTTTTGCCAAAATATAGTGTGACATGTAGAACGTTTAATTATCTTTTAGTTCCACTTTAGTTTTTGTTTTTTAATGAGACAGGGTCTTACTATGTAGTCTAGGCTGGCCTTGAACTTGCAGCAATTCCTGCCTTAGCCTCTGAGTGCTGAGATTATAAGCATGCACCTCCACACCTGGCTTCTTTTAGTTTAACTTTAAATTAGCTCCTTTTTATAATCTATTTAATTGATTTTTAAAATTATATGAATCAGTCTTGCTTTTGCTATTGGTTTTTAAATGACTGAGGACCTCAGACATATTTTGAGTAATTTTCCATATTAAGTATCATCTCCAAAGATGACATGGAAAGACTTGTCTAAACACCAGGATAAATCAAATCCCATTATAAGAAAGAACCATGGTTTTTAAAAGCTGAATTCTAGTGGCCCATATAGAAGCTCCTGTGTTCCTATAACTTTGAATGAAAGATTATATGGGTTCTAGTACTCAAAACAATGGTACATTGGTTTTTCTTAAAGTGAATGTTACCAGTACTTTATAAAATTTTTAAAAATTATTTATTAGAACAACTTTGCCTTATATAATTATTACATTCCTTGTGGGGGGTTGATAGATGTACTTAACACATCCTAATTTTCTTGTTTATACATTTTCCCTCTCTGCTCCTAGAAAGAAATATGTTTGCTTTTTCATGTATATCTGTAAAATAGTCAATAAAATATATTATTCATTTTTTGTACATGTAATCATTTAGGAAGAAAAATTCATTGAAATAAACTGATTTACATTTATCTCAATATTAGCTATATGTGAGGTCAGACTCTTATAACCCCTCATTTAAAAAACCTATTAGAGTAAATAACTTTCGCAAATACTCTTATTCAGTACATACAAAAGTAAGAGTCATACTTTTAAAGAGATGATGTGTGAACTACCACTGTGTATATACAGCCATGTGTTCTATATGGTGCGGAAAATGAGCAAATATAACTTTAATACTCAGAATATAGACATGAACTTTACAATTCTTAGGGAAATCTGTTAGGCCAGCCATAGAGAGACTGGAGAAGCAGTCATACCCACTGCAGAGTGACAGACAAAGGCAACAACTCTGCTCATACAGTGGCCCACAGCCAACTCCATCTTGAAGATCCCATATCCGTGGATGTTACAAAAACTACTTTTAGCTGGCTCTGTGTCACTTTCCTCTCAGCACAGGGTGGCAGAGGTGATTACCAACTGGCCAATGTGATCATAGAGGGGTCCAACACCCTAGGCCACAAGGTAAGACCACAAGATTTGGAAGCTTCAGGGAAAATAACTATTGGACTGGCAGCACCAGTCCCAAGAAAAGTGCATGGCTGATGGAAACTGCGAAAACTGTGTGGTTTTATTGAAAGATTGAATTCTTCACTGAGGGATAGAGGTGAAAAAGAAATCCAGTGCTGTGCAAGCAATATTGTCAGAGTTTAAACAGGATCCATTTTGGGAAGGGGTCGTTTGTGTGAGACCAAGCTACAGAATACCTGTGCTACAGCTTAATTCTAGGACTTCCAGTGTTAGCCTACCAACACAGAATAAATAAATAGATTCCTAGACATATATGAATTACCAAAACTGAACTGAGATCATTAAAACTCCTAAATAGTCCAATAACAGGCAATATAAATGAATTTAGTATATATATATTTTTTAAAAACCTATCACAATTATCAACAACAACAAAAAATCTCTGGTCCCGATGATTTCATTGCCAAATTCTGAAAGAATGTCATGCAAGATCTAACAGTAATACTACTCAAATATTTAATGAGACAAAAAGGAAAGGACTACTCTCAGTGACATTCCGGGAAGTTAGCATTACTCTAATTCTAAAATCAGACAAGGATCTACCAAAAAAGTGGGATTATAGGCCAATCCTTTTAATGAGCATAGGTGTATAAATATTGATCAAGATCCTGGCAAGCAGAATGCAGCAAATCATTAAAAACATCATACATCATGATCAAGTAAACTTTATCCCAGGCATGAAAGAATTGTTCAATATATGCAAATCAAAAAATGTAATCCATTACATAAATATAAGCAAGAACCATGTGGTCATCTTACTAGAGAAACAACTTGGGAAAAATTTGATATTCTTTCAAAATAAAAACACTGAAGTAAATAAGTATAAAAGGACCTTATCTCAATTTAATAAGAGCCATTTATGACAAACCTAGAGTTAACATCATATTAACTTAAAGCCTTCCCTCTAAAATCAGGAACTGCACAAATTTGTCCATTATTATGATTATATTCAGCCTTGTCCTCAAAAGATTAGCTAGATCAGTAGCATAAGAGGAAGAAATAAAAGGGATATTTATAAGAAAATAAAAGTTAAATTAACACTATTTGTAGATGATATGATATTCTATACATAAAGACTTAAAAATTTCACCAAAAGATGTGCAGAATTAATAGCAAAATTCAGTAATGTAGCAGGGTATAAATATGAAACAAAAAAATCAATAGGATTCTTGTATAACACTAATGAACTCACTGGGAAAAAATTTAGGAAAAAATACTATTAACAATAACATCAAGAAAAATGAAATACTTAGCAATTAACTTAACCAAGGAAATGAACGACCTTTACAATAAAAATAACATCATTCTACAAAAGGAGATAAAAAAATAGGAAAATATCTTGTTCTTCAAAAGGCTATCCAGTAAAATCTTGGTTTGCAAGAATAATTTGTTCTGCTGATAATCCAAAGCACTTATATATCAAAGCAGCATGTGAAAAAGAGAAGAACCACTTCTCATAAAGTGCTGTTCTGTGTGACATGATACTCATATTGGAAGACATTGCTCACTTACAAAGTTAAAATTTCTTAGAAATATTTGCTTATCTTGAAGAACGCTTATAGACCAAGTTACTCTCAATCCAAGGCTTGACCATACTTCCAATATTGTACTTCCTGTACTGATTGTACTTCCAGTATGTAGCTTTAGCACAAACCCTGTCAAAATACAAGTAGTATTCCTCATCAACCTCAAGAAAACTATTCTAAAAGGCATATGGAACCAGTAGAGATCCAGAATAGCAAAAGCAATCCTTGATTACAAAAGCAAAGCAGAAGGCATCAAAAATCCAGATTTGAAGTTTTACAACAAAGCTAGTGATTAAAAAGGATGATCCTGGCACAAAAACAAATGTGGGTCAATGGAACTGAATAGAGGAAGTAGAAACAATTTCAGGGACACGGAGCTATTTAATATTTGACAAAGAATCAGAAATATAAACTAGAAGAAAGGTAGACTTTAATAAATATTGGAGGAGGAATTGGATATTCACATTCAGAAAATTGAGTCTAGATCCAAATATATCACCATGTGCTAAACTAAAATAAAAATTGATCAAAGATCTAATTGTTAAAACAGATAAAAGAGGGCCAGAGATTTAGCTCAGTGGTACCACCATCTGCCTGGCAAGTGCAAGGATCCAAGTTTGATTCCTGGTAGCAAGAAAGAAAGAAAGAAAGAAAGAAAGAAAG
>NW_022900936.1:49058016-49128935 GCF_012274545.1 Fukomys damarensis | reverse complement strand
GAGGAAGGAAGGAAGGAAGGAAGGAGGGAAGGAAGAAAGAAAGAAAAAAGAAAGAAAAAATAGGCAAAGCTCTTGAAGAAATATCCATAGACAATTATTTTCTGCACAGAACCCCAATGGCATAAGAAGTCAGTACTTAGAGTCAATAAATGGAACTGTATTAAATTTAAAATCTTCTGTACAGCAAAGAAAACAACTACCAGAATAAAAACACAGCCTAGGGAAATGTGAAAAAATTTTGTCAGCTATTACTCAGAAGACTAACAACTAGAATATATACAGAAAGCAAACAAATTAGCTGCAGAAATAAAAAAATAAATAAAAAATAGGCTACCGAAAGGAATATACACTTCTCAGAAGAAGAACTAAAAATGGCTGATAAATGCATGGAAAGATATTCAGTATTGCTGGCCATTACAGAAATGCAGAGTAAAACAACACACAGATTCCATTTTATTCCAAAAAAAATGGGATTAAGAAACCAAATAATACTAAAGGCTGGAAGGCTATGAAGGCAAAATGAAACCCTTCTACATTGCTGGTGGAAATGTAAACTAGTACAAGCACTGTGAAAATTAGAACAGAGATTCCTAAAAAAAATTTAAAAATAGAAATTTGACCAACTATTCCCTTTCTAATGATCTTTCCAAAAGCATTAAAAAAACATCGTACTACAGCGATACACGCATATTCATGTCTTTAGCTGCACAAGTTATAATAGCTAAATCTTGGAAACAGTTTATATGTCCATAAACAGATGAGTGACTAAAGAAAATATGCTATTTATACCCAGTGGAGTACTACTTTGTCTAAAAAATGGGTACATTTGAGTCATGTGTAGGTAAATAGAGGCACTTTGAGAATGTCATATTAAGAGAAATAAACATGCAAGTTTAAATATTACATGGTTTCTCTTATATAAAAAATCCAAAACATAAGTAAAGAGAAAAATAAAAGCTAGATAACAAGTAGTAGGGACATCTTTTTTAAATGGAAACAAGAGATAAAGGAAGTGGGAGGGAAAGGGAGTAAAAAATGAATAAAAAATAGAAAAAGAAATGGAGATACTTCTTTTGCAAAAAGGAAGATCATGAGATGGAAGGAGCAAGGGAAGGATAAGGATGAAAAGGAATTAAGATGTTTTATGTTCATATAGGAACTCATCATCATGATCAGTATAATCATATGTACTTCAAACATGTAATAATACATTTAAAAAGAAAAAATTTCTACATCAAATTATTGGAGGCTGGAGATCAGTTAAATATCGGAATTCTCTAACATCTATCTATCATCTATCTATCTTTCTTTCTTTCTATCTATCTAATCTATCACCTATCTAACATTTCTAGCATTGGCATCAAATTGCTTACACAACTTTAAAGGAGGAGATGTTTCTTTTACCTCAGATTTGAGAGGTTTCAGTCCATGGTAGGAGGGCTCCTAGGCAGAACTATTTTGGTGAAATAGTGTGGTGCCACAGTGCTTCTCACATCATGGCAGCTGGGAAGCAGCAGCGGAGAGTGCCAGGGGGAGATACACTCTATAATGCACACCTTCCAGAGACCCACTTCCTCCTTCTGCCTCTCCCCCTCCAATGGCACATTCGGCTTTGCAGGTCAGTGGATTAAGCCACTTATGTGCATGAGGTTTACTTGATATGTTTGGTGACTGTTTACATTTAAAAATTTATTACAGCAACAGTAAAAGACACGTTGCCTTTCATCTGCCTGAAGATATAATATTCACTTTGAACACGGCCCCTCATTCTTGCCACTTTCTGAAGCAGTTCTCTAGTGTCTTTAGGAAAATACATTGAATGCTGCTGCCAGAACTTCCGGCTTGTAAAAACATTAGGGCTTGTCCACATCTGCCTTGTTCACCCAATATGGCACCTTGGGACTTCTGACTATTCTCTAAATTCAAAATGATCATGAAAAATAAAAGTAGTAAATTCATTCAGGAATCAAGGGGCAGCCATTACAATGCAACTAAAGACACTTGCAAAAATGGGCTTCCAGAACATCTTGAGAAAGCAAGACCAATGGGGCAAGTGTGTTGGAAGTAAGGGGAATATTTTGAGGTAGATTACTGGCAATGTTTCTTTTACTGTAATTTTTTTTAAAAAATAAGCATTTAATGTATCTTTCAATTATAGCTCTTACAATGTCCCCCATAATCTAAACAGCTGTTCAGGAGTCTCTCAATAGTGTTGAGTTGATAATTACAATTTTACTGGCACAGTATAATGTTTATATTTGCCCCTAATGTCATATGAGTAGCTAGAATGTAATAGGGAATCTATACATGCTTGTTTACTTGGAACAAAAGATGAACAATAAAATGGTTCTTATGGAATTGGTGTGCCAGATTACATAGCAAAACATAATACTGAGTGATTTGGGGCAGATGATAATTAAAGTATATTCATTTATAATTGGAATCTGCATCTGTGAAATCTCTAGGCTGCTAATTAATCTCTGCCTTTGGATTCTGATTCAAGGAAAGAATTCATTGCAGAAGAGAATTGGGTTTATTAACAAGAGCAAAGCAATCCACACCTCAAAGGTTCTAGGATGGTTAACAAAATGCAGAGATCACAACACAGTTATGACCATCAGAGATCAAGGTACAACTGAAATTTCTGGCAAGCACTGAGCTAAGGAGCTTGTGTTCCAGGCACTGGTTCACTGCCAACAAGAGTATAGGTGAGAAATGCAGAACCAGGAGAAGGCACCTGATACTTCTTCCTGTGCAGTACTTAATCATGTGGCTCATTCTCCTACACTTTAGATAATTTTCCCTTATTGTATTCAGATGTCTTTTACTGTATATGATATCCAAAGTAGTTTAAAACTCTTTATTTTTTACTTTTATTAATACAAGTTTCAATACATAATGATTATATTCATTGCAGGGAATTGGTACATGGATATAGCTAATTTAAATTCCTTCTGCTCTTTCTCCACCTTCCATCTCAACTTTATTTTTCCAGCACCAGATTCATATATTTATCTTATATAAAGTTTCAGATATACAGATTGAAAAACCAGACTAATTGGCCAAACAACACATAAAATATCTAAGATAATTGTACTAAGTCAAGGTACAGTTTTAGATACATCATTCATGCTGGATCAAAATACCCTTTTTCTCTCTGTCTCTCTTTTTTTCTTATTACCTGTCTTTGGTTTCACATTATAAACATTGAATTTTTCATATAAGAGTAACCATGTGATATTCAAGCTTGTGTATCTCAAGTTACATCATTTAACATTGTGGTCTCAAATGTGATTTAGCCTCATAAATTACAAATATGTATGTGTAATGTTGTAAGACCAATCATCTAAGGTGTTATGGAAATTTGCTACCAATTTCATAGTAGTTTTTAGATGTGTCAATGTTTAGACACATGAATAAGCTTAGCTTGTTTTTCTTTGTAAAAAAGTCTATTTGTTTCACAGTATTGATGGGTAAATTTTCTGTCCTAAATGTAAGTTCAAACAATCTTAAAAAGTTAGCCCCCAACACATACCCATGATAAATAACCACAAGACATTATACATTATGAAAAATCGTATTACATACTATCTGAAAGGGGATTCGCATGCCCTTTCAGGTGCCTCTTCCCAATTAAGCCCCTCATGCACCGAGAGCTCTGGCAGGAGATCTTTATTGTAGGGAGAAGAGCGGGAGGCAGGAAGGCAGAGAGAGAGAGAGAGAGAGAGAGAGAGAGAGAGAGAGGAGGAAGAAGAAGCAGAAGGAGAGAAGAGAACAAAGAAAGGAAGGTCCTTTTATCAGTTTTGGGGTCGGCTATTGCTTATTTATGAGGAGTGAGTTACTTTTAACCTATCACAGGCCAGATTGTTTTTATGGGCCCAGTCCTGCAGACACAGGTTTCAACTTTCCTGGACCACTGTGGCCTTGCAGGGGAGGGAAACCAGAGATAAGGGCATGAGGTCATTTTAGGAGCCAAGATGTATCAGGAGAATGCAGCCTGTGAGGCGGCATCACAGCACAATTTAACATGATCAATTCCCTAACATTCCCCACTCTTTGATTTTGGATGACAATTGGCAGCCAACATATCCATGGTCAGACGGAAAAGGGGCGGATAGTCCGTCTTCTATAACTACTTCCTGCGGAATTGGGGCAACGAGTCAACCTAGGGGCAGGCATGGAGGTTGGCTGGCTGAGTTGTCCTTTATGAACATGGAATTGTTGACAGCAGCAGCATTATCATTGGAATTGTTGGTAGGGCTTCCTGAGAAAAGTCCAAGCACACAAATCAGTTAATGAGGGAGAGGAGAGTAGAAGATAATTTGTATGAGGCTGTGGACTAGTTGGAGGGTTATTAAGAACAAGTATAAAGGTAAAGATTGTGACTTCAGACAGGGTGAAATCTGATAAAGTTTTTTGGAGCCATGCATTAGTGATCCAGTCGGCTATGTAGGTAATAGGAGGAGGTTGGGGAGCAAACCAGAAAATATCAGTCTAAAGATCATTCAGAAAATGTTTAAATTGAGCCAAGATCTGAGCTATGGTTAGTTGGTTGGCTGTCATGTAACACGGTGGTCTCACTGGGGTCTCTGGCCTGAAGTATCAGCTAGTGAGCCATCTGTCGGGAGACTTGAGTGGAGAGGCAACTGACCTGGGATTGAATAAGATGGAGAACACAGGGGGCAACTGTATAGGTAGATATGGAAAGGGCAGCAGAAATCAGCTGTGGGCCAGTCTGAAGAGAGGCAGGAATTTGATGATTTGGTCAAAGAACTGGCATAAGGTGGCCTGGAACGTGATTTCAGGAGATCCTACCTGGGTCTGAAGGACGGCTGAGTTAGGCTGGGAGAGAGTCAAGGTACACACCAGGGGCCTATCGGCTTGGGTAAGGTTTAGGAGAGAAAACAGGAGCAGGAGAGTAACCATTATTGTTTCCAGCAATTAAGAATGACAAAGAATGAGATTATGAGGTAATAGGTCAATGAGAGCAAACACCTGGAAGTAAAATTATAATTGGGAGGAGATAGTATCCCAAGGACAATGGCCAATCCTATCCCAAGGACAAGTCCCAGGAGTACTAATATAAGAAGGCTTAGGATATCAATGGCTGTTGTAGTGTGAAATGGGTCACAATACCCTGTGAGAGGATGAGAGGGTAAACAGTTAGGTCGGCTTACCTGACTCAGTACTGGATGGTGGTGAAGGATCCTGGGCAATACTTAAATTTAGAGCAGGGCTTTGAGTGCATTGTCTCCTGGAGTCAAAGTCTATGAAGTTTTCTGGATAGACGTGTTTTACTTTAGAGTGGTGGTAGCTGAACTTTAGTTAACTTGACAGCTGTGGGAGTAACCATAAGTGTCTCAAGATATAGGGTGGCCTTTCAAACAAGACCTCATATGGGGAGAACCCAGTATGACTTGGGGTATCTCTTGTTTTAAAAGAAGATCAAAGGGAGCCAATCAACTCATAACCTGGTGCTATTTGACAATATTTATCTTAAGGGTATAATTTATCATTTTTTAACCTTACAAGAACTCTGAGGTCAATAAGCAGTATAACAGTTTACCTAGATCTTATATAACCTGTTATAAATGCTGGCCCATTGTCACTGTCTATGGAGAGAGGCAGACCAAACCTTGGAATTTTAAATAAAATCTTGTACACTTCTGAAGCCCTCTGTTTTTATAGGGAAGGGCTCAGGCCCTCTAGAAAAAGTAAAACCAGATAACATTTAGACAGACAAACATATAAGACAATTTAAACTAGAGTGTACTCAGATGGTTTTGGCCAATTGAATTATAAAATCTTTTAGTTATGACTAGTCAAAACCTTTGCAGGTCAATTAACAGATCTCATAGAATCAGAATCAAAAGGAATGAAAGCTGTTATTATAAAAGTAAACCTTCTGTAATAAACATGAAACCAACAAGCAAGCATACATATTTTCTTGTTAAATCATTTTCACATACCTTTTCTACATACTTAAGCCTTTTGGTCTTGTATATATATCTTTCTAACAAGACATATATACAAAATCCTTTCATACCAAAAGTATATCTCTTTTATCCATAGCTTTCTTAATATTTTTCCTCTGTTGTCTCATGTATTATAAACCTTCTATACATAACAAACTTGTCTTCAGTTGTTAAAAATTTAAAGTGTCCCTTTTTTTTCTGTTCTCAGATTGTTACATTTTAAATTTGGCTGGCTGCCAATAGAACAGTATCAACCTTGAGTTTTTATCAACAAAGTACAGAAAAGAGCAAATTAACCTTATAATCACAATTCAAGAATTTGTAATGCACAAGAAATGTTTAAAACACACCAATTAAACTTAATTTAAATTGAAACAAAGATATAGTTATCAAATAGTTAAAATTTCTAATTTGATTTTTCTTGTAAAAATCTTATGATGTCTGGTAAAACACAATTGCAGTTTTTCTGGCTTGCAGTGTTTTTTTTTTTTAATTTTAATTTTTTTTTTAATCTGAGCGTAAGTCCTGTTCCATTTTTTGAGTCTGACCATGCTTTTCCATTTGTATCCTCTAGCACAGTAAAGCTAAACAATTTTGTTTTTGTCCCCACCAATTTTATACTTTCTTAGTAACTCAAGTGGGGAGGGGGATAGGTAGACTTCCTCCAAAGGGAAAACACCAGAATTTGCCTGTATCAATGTCACATTTTTTGAGAGGCAAGTTTTCCACGGGAAAAAGAGCAGATTTGTCAGGCAATTGTTTTAAGACCAAAACTAAATAGTTCTCACTAGTAGTTCATTACCATGGAGCAGAAGCTTGACCAGCTCCTACAGCACAAGAGGCTCCACGGTCCTTTTATCAGTTTTGGGGTGGGCTATTGCTTATTTATGAGGAGTGAGTTACTTTTAACCTATCACAGGCCAGATTGTTTTTATGGGCCCAGTCCTGCAGACACAGGTTTTAACTTTCCTGGACCACTGTGGCCTTGTGGGGGAGGGAAACCAGAGATAAGGGCATGAGGTCATTTTAGGAGCCAAGATATATCAGGAGAATGCAGCCTGTGAGGTGGCATCACAGCATACTTTAACATGATCAATTCCCTAACACTATCTGTATATCATATCATTCATAATATATTAATAATGATTTTAAGAAAAAGACAATTTTTATTTTAATCAATAATCTGTCAATAAAGACTCAAAAGGAAGCAGGCTAGATTATTTTTCTAAAACTCAGTTTGCTCATGACTGTTTTGTTTCAGTTCAGAGGCAGTTTCCTGGTGCTTTAGTTAGGCTGTCATTGCCCTGCAGCCCTTTTGAGGCAGCCTCCTTGCAGAGCAGCTGGATTTAATGTCACTTTTCCAGAGTCTTGCTCTGAGATGCTCATTATTTGCAAATACAGTAGTGGACTTTCCCTGGAATGCGTTTTTGTCTTCTCTATTTTTTTCAGAACCATTTACTGTGAGGTGGCCCAGGTTCCCTGCTGCTCTTCTGGCCTGTATTACCTCTGCTTATGCATCTGCTTTCCTCTGTCCCTGTTTTTGCCTCTGCCTCTGGCTTTGCATTTTGCTGTGCCCTTGTCCTGTCCCTAAGTTTCAGTCCTGTCCTTTCCTCCAGTCTGTCTCTGCCTTAGACCCTGGAGGATGCTCAACTCCGCTGTTCATCCTAGAAATTTAATGGTATTTGTTGCACACTCTTTCATAAGTTGACTATTCTGCAGATTACATATTTGGCCCCTTGGCTTTTGTGCATTGACAAACCATCTAAAATGTACCTTGAAAATTTCAGTACTAAATTACAATACTGTCTTTTAGATTGAAGGTGTATTTACCTGACTTGGTTTTTCAAAAAATATTCTTATTCACTACAGACAATGATTATTATCATTTATATTATGTATATGCATTTTTTTCTTGAAATTTTCTTCTCAATGCCTTGGGGAAGTATTTTTGCATAGTCAAGTGACAAATAATGCTCAGAAAGTTGAGGTGTTTTATGAAAATGATTTTTGTTTGCATTTTTAAAATAATGGTGTTTAAGGTTGACTCCTGGGCCTTACTGATGCTGGGCAACAGCTATACCTCTGAGATACATCCCAGACCATTTTTGAATTTTGTTTCAAGACAGGCTCCTTGGTAGGTTTCCCAGGCTGACCTCAAAGTTGAGATCCTCCTTTCTTAAACATGAGTATCAGGAACTGTAGGCTGAGCGATAATACCTGGCTTATGTAAAACATTTTTCCCTCACATATTTGTGGCATTGATTCTACCTCAGAAAAGTCCCTTTTGCTCTTAGTAATTTGAAAATCACATTTTTGATAGGAAAATTAGGTAAGTGGTACATGTTCTTCATTTACCACTTTTTTGTTGCCTCTTTATCCTTTTTTCTTTTTTTTTTCCTTCTTTAAACAGAAAAATATCATCCTCTC
The DNA here is from genome assembly GCF_012274545.1 of Fukomys damarensis. Lineage (NCBI taxonomy): Eukaryota > Metazoa > Chordata > Mammalia > Rodentia > Bathyergidae > Fukomys > Fukomys damarensis. The sequence continues at coordinate 49,120,533 of NW_022900936.1, read as the reverse complement.
TCATTGTTCTTTGTATTAGTTTGACTCTATCATGACATCTACCTAAAAAGGTCCTTAACATTACATAAGATACTTTTGGAAATGTTTGTTTATTTCCTTTGAAAAAAAAGTCTTTAAAATTGGAGTAATCTTTGGAGCTCTGTAAAAAATGGTCCCAAACATTTTGTTCTGTCCTGCTTTTGAAACAGGAGCTTTTATACTTTAGGGTGGGTTCAAATTTACAATCCTTCTGCCTCAGCCTCTGAGGGACTGGGACTATAGGTGTGTGCTACCACCCTTGTCTTCCTTCAGTCTTTATATGTGTATTCCTTTTTTCATAATAGTTTTCAAACATATTCTGTATATGTGTTACACTTAAAATGGTATAAAATAAAAATATATAAATTGAGAAAATCCTCATCTCACTAAAGAAAATACATAAAATTCTTCACTGGACTTTCTTTCCTTAAGTCTTTCAATGTACATAGTTTAATTTTAGTCCCATTTTTTGTTTTCACTTTTTATGATGATGAATTACATTTCAGCATAGTAACTCTATCATTATTATTTTATGATTATGAATTTTATCTTTTATATCAGTATCACTTATGGTTTTTCCATTGTATGATACTCAAATATTTTGCCTAAAGCTTATCAATTTAAAACCTTTGCCTCATTTATGTTCTCTCTCGCTCTCTTTCTCTATGTCTTTCTTCTCACAGAGACCCACAGATTCTTGAACTAAAATTTTCGTTATCTATCATAGTCAGTTTAGCACATGTCTAAGAAAAAAATCACTTTCTTGTACATAACATGAAATATACAATTTCTAATTGTTTCATTTATCTTCAAATTTCCTTTTAAATTAAAAAAAAAACTTCTTCTAAGAGAATAATAGTTACATATTACAAATAGTAACTAATTGCTTTCATACTAGAATGGTCCCTGGGCCTTTTCTTTTCTTTCTTTACATAATGTACCTTAAGAATTTTATGACCATCTTTGTATTTTTATTAGACTGTGGGCCTTTTCTTTTTATCTTTCCCTCCCTCTTTCCCTCCCTCTTTCCCTTCCTCCCTCCCTCCCTTCTTTCGTTCCTTCCTTCTCTATTCCTTTTCTCATTCCCCCTCCCTCTCTCCCTTTCTTCCTTCCTCGCTTGTTTCCTTTCTCTTTTCTTCTTCTGGTCTTTCCTATAATATCAGCATTTTGAATAGTTCAACATGGTTTACTTTTAAAATATCGCACATATCTGATGATTTACACACAGATGCAGGTTTCATGGTTTACGCATTATGCTAAGTGGTGATGATTGGTATTTCTCAGTGATTTGCTTCACCGTACACACATGTAGTTTGTCCCATAAGTGATAATGTTATGCTTATGTACTTATTTTTTTACTAGAGACCTATATTCTAGAGGCAACTTCACCATTCTGCAATGAATAAGTTACTGGCAGCACAATAATAGAAGGCTATGAATGTATATGAGTGGTTTTATTGATGTTTATTATATTTGTGGTTAAAATCGGTGATTTTTCTATTTTTCTCTACATTAGCAGGATTCTTTTAAAACTGAGAATCTTCCTTTTTTGTCTCTCTTCCATTACTTTGAAAATCAGAAAATATTTTTGACATTTATTTAATGCACAATCATATATTATTGTCAATATTTTTATACATAAATTGTTCCAAACTTGGTAATTGGGACTCCCTTCAAGATGATATTTTTCTCATCTTTCTTTAGTATCTTCTGTACTTTCTGAAAAAATAAATTATTCTGGACTCGGTTAATTTTCAAGGAGGTCTTCTTCCTTTACTGGGAGTTAGCAACCTGATCTGTGTACTTCCATGCATGTTAAGTGCTCCCATCTCTTTATTAATTCTGCACTTTTTTGATGAGCAAATCTGTAAGAGATAATATCTAAGGGGAATAACTCTAGATAAATAATTACAATTCAAATACAGTGCCACAAGATTCTTCCTCATTTTCTTTCATTCCATATTTATATATCCCTTCTACAATAACAACCCTGTTAATATAAACTTTATTATTCTTTTTATTGTACCTTATTATACAACATAAAAATTTCAGAATTGCTTTACCAACATCATAATACACATAAACATACTAAGTAAACCTACTACATAATTTACAAATGTCTTTGTTACATTTCTTTTTCTTCTTAGACTATAGCCTATTAAATGAGTAAAGATTCTGTACTCACTGGTTTTTCTTCAATTTTATTTATTTAAATATTTGCTTGGTTTTCTTCCTTATTAAATTTGATTTAAAAATGTATAAAACATTTATGTTACAAAAATCAAAACTCAAAATGTTTTCTTATAGCCTGACCACTGTCAGATCTATTTCTTCTTCATTAGGCTTACTCTAGAGTTTAGGTGACATTGCAATTTGTAATTTATCCTTCTTGAATTTCTTTTTTACACACCTAAGGGACATGAAAATACACACAAGACACACACATATGTTCATTGACTTTGGCTTCATCATAGATTAATTAAATAAAACCAGTGGAGAAGAATTTAATGAATACTCTTTTAAAATAAAATTATCACATTATTTCCATATGCATCTGAGGCTAAGGACAAATATTTCAGAAATATTTCAGATCTTTTTGAAATGTCTGGTGCCTACTGTTTCCCTTTTTCATAAGATTGCAAATGCTTCCATTTCAGCAAATATTTTCCCTCCTCGACAGAATGACATTCATGACAAAGTTTTCTTATCACTTCCTGTCCTCACAATGATGAAACTGTCAACAAGAAAAGTCAAGAATGTATTCAATTCACTACTTTTAGTTGAATAAGACAACCATCTGCATGGGTTGCAGTTTTCATCAGTGTGCATTTATTAAAGGAAAAATATGTTTGAATAAATGTATGAATGAGTATGAACTTGAATTAATCAGTGAATAAACTTGTGGCAGTTTTCTTTTATGTTCTATGAACCAATCCTTCATTCCCTCTCTTTCCAAGTAGCTTAATGTGAATCGCTGCAATATTATCACTTCTGCTCTTTGATTTTGATGCCCTAAACCACAATTTATCCAATGACATTTTGCTATTATCTGTATGGTGTTAAAAAATATCACTTACCTTCTCTGAACTTCCTCTTCTACAAAAAAAAAGTGAGAATGATGTCCTCATAGGACTCTTTTGAATGTGTCTAAAGATGTATGTATAGACCTTTAACAAACATTAAAATGGCATTTTCTACAATAATTTTTCTTACCCATAGAATATTACCTGAAAACCTGTATTATAGCTTCTATAATAAAATGCTAGCTGTATTTTGTTGTTGTTGTTGTTGTTTGCTAATGCTTTGGGAAATGGTCCACGAGAGATTGTTTGGAGGTCCTAATAAGGGAGTGCAGCTACTTGTATACCTTGACCGAGGAAACTGTCCTTCTCTACTGGGGGTAGTCGTCCTCTTTGATGGAGTATGCAGCTTTGGGAGGGATGCACATGGAACGGTGAGGGAGGAAGGGGATACCAGCTTGGTCAGCCAGATCATCTGAATCAGGTTTGGTGATCAAAGCGGTGACAGATGTTTCTTCCAGATGGCCCTCACATCCGCAAATTGGTAAATAGAGATCTATGATCATTAGTATTATTAGTAGTACTCTCACTTTGCAACATAATGTTCTGTTTTGCACTATTTCAACTGACATTCTTGGAAATGGTTATAATGCTGCAAACTGACCATTAAAACTAGGAATGACAGAGGCTGGTGGTATTGCTTGGTAGTAGAATGCATGCTTAGCTTCAGAAGGTCTTTATGATCCCTAGCACCACGAAATATTGAAACAATAAAATGGCAAATGATGTCATATTTTTGAATTTTGTTTTTATGAACAAGTAACACAATAAAAATAAAGAGTGCAGAAAAATAATAGAAATTGAACAAAATATCACAAAAATGAATTTTGGTCTTTTGGGCTTTACCATCACAAGAATTAAAGGATCGTGGTAATAAAGGAAATTAGGTAACAAAAGCATTAGATATATAAAAAAATTTAATATAATACTAAATATTAGATGAAAGGAGATATAAGTCTTCAGGAATACTACTCTTTTCTTTTCTCTGCATTGTTTCTTTGGTGATTTCTTCCTGCTAAATTCTCTTCCTTCCAACCAGTGAACCAGTGGTTCTTTCAGAGTTGAGATGACAGACTTGTATTTAGCTATGAGCACTAGGTATATTTATATTATCTCTTTCTAAATTATTCCTTGAAAAGTCAAGAAATTTATAGCTTCTAAAAAGCAAGAATATCTATATATCAATTTCAAGCCTGTTAAAAATCCTACCAAATAGAACCTACTTTAACATGCCTGAGAAAGTAACTTTCTTGAAGACACCAAAGCAAATGTCATAGATAAATATGATTAGTTTGGATTATAAATATGAGGACCAAGCACTCAAAGTCAGGACCTCCTTGGCCATATAACCTGGGCACTTCTATGAGGCTTAGCTATCACTCAGGGGAAGCTGTACTTAATTGAATGTCCAGATGATCCTTCACTGAAATTCTTAACAATTTCTGTGAAGGTACTCACATTGACCCTACAAATTATGTCAGTGATCTTATAGAAAGGCAATTATTTATAAACATTACTCTAAGGAAAGATTAAAAAAAAGATTAAAAGAATCAATATAACAAAGGTACTGGAATAATTCTAAGTACTGAAAAATCTAGACAGCTTCTTCAGTGGGTGTGAGGCATAATTGAAATAACGCAGCAGTGACTGGGTCCAAATCCAGCCACTTAATGATTGTTTCTATTCCCGGAGTCACAGAATGGTAGAAAAGGCAGCAAAATTATAGTTACTTTTTCTCTATTCTTTGCCTGCACTTAAGAAGGAAAGGTAGTTAAACAAAAACATTTAAAACTGAAGAGCATGTCTGTAATCTCAGTGTCTGAGGTAGGAGGATTCCAAATCCCAACTGATCCTGGAGAATTTGCCAACGTAGTAAGACTCTGTCTCAATCACTCAGCCAATGTGTAAGGATGCAACTCATTGTGAAACCCATAGATTCAAACCCCAGTATTACAAAGCAAAACAACCTTGAGATATAAATGAGACACAGAGAGAAGGAGGGTAGGGGGGGCGAGAGGGACAGAGAGAGAGGAAAATGGGAATGGATGTACTTCTTCCTAAAAAAATTACCAATTTAGTTTTTTTTTTTAAAAGCAGACTCACCTTTTTAGTCTAGTAACAGACTAAAAATGGACTAGTAACAGACTAACTAGACTGTGTCCAGTAATAAACACAGTTACTATTGGGATTGTCATTGATCTTGTTACATGAGAGTAGTAGGAACAGCTAATACAGCATTTTCCTTTTGTCTCAAGAGTTGTTTTAAGTGCTATATTAGATGTATTAATGGATTTAATCTTATAAAGTCTTATGATGTGGGTACCAAAAGCTTAAGAAAGGAGATGAGACACAAAAACATGAAATAATTTGTCAAAACCATGGTATGTGCTAAAAACAAATCTTGATTCCACTTCGATAATACGTGACAGAGCCTGACTTTTAACCAGTACACATATCATTGCCTCTGTAACAGAAAATAGATATTTGCTGGAAAGATTGTGAAACATTTTTTCTGGTGGACCAGGGGTCTAATTCAACATTTTCCAATAATAATGTTAAGCTCCTGAATTGTCACTATTGTGTTCTGGAAAAGATCATTTTTGGAGAAGATAGAATGAACATAGACTTGCTTTGTTTAATTTCATCATTCCAGCTCCAACAGTATATACAGGTGGAGTTAGTCACTGTCCAGTGGTGCTCATGGTCCCCCTCTTCTCCAGCCAGCCCCTCTCCAGATTGAGGAAAACATGCCTGGCAGAGGTGATAATAATAGCTTAGACTTTTAGGCTGCCTCAGCCTCTCCCCTCTGCCAATAAACAGACTTTAGTCTCTGGGGCTGTCAGATGAGCAGCTTCACAGATGCTAAACTTCCTGCAAATTAAGCACATGTAGGAAAAAATTACAATTACAGCAAGTGCCACCCTGCTAATGGTTTCAATAGGGACATTAGCAAATTAAGCATGTGTGGGAAACTAAATCTCTTAATTTTGCTTCTGTCAGTAAGGCAAATTGTTCAGGTTTTAAAATTTATTTAGTTTTCGTATGTACCATAGTGGACTTTTCCTTTAAATCAATTGACAACATGGTCCGTTGTTTTCTTCTTTAAAATGATAGACTGTTTTTGTGGCTATCTGGTTGGCCACTTAGAGCTGACCTCTGCTCCAGCCAACTGCTGCAATTAGTTGATGGATAATTCAGCATATTTTTATACCTGTCAAGCCAGCTTTATACCAACATCTGCTTTGACAATTCAGAGAGAGAGGTCAGTGTATGTTTACTCGGGTTCATGTGAAAATGGAAAATTTAAGCCATACAGGTTAATTGTCCAACTTAACAACCAGGTGTAGTAGCTTCGTTGTGCACCCGTCACCTGCCACTTTCTCTGGCCAGTGAGTTTGTTTGTACCGTTTTCCAGTTCCTTGTCAGTTGATGTACTGTACTATCTCTAATTGCAGAAATCGAGTCATGTGTAAATGGGAAATTAAAATATAACATAATAGGCAAAATCATTGAAATGGGGTGTCTTAGATAAAAATGTGTGACCCTGTCAGCTCTGTTTGGTGAAGACCCAATTATTACTGTATTGTTATTTTTTTCTGAAGGCTTATACCCCCAAAAATATTATATTCATCTAATTTGATTTTAACATCTCAAATTAATTCTGAAAATTCTCTTGCAAGCTAAACACTGTCATATTTAAAATCAATGTATTTCTCTTTGATAAAATTCTATAGCACCATCCAGAAAGTTACTTTAAAATAATATTCTCAATTACAGGCTATGGTATTGAGGTTTTGTGTAATATATGCAGCTTCAGCTTTTTATGGAGAGAGGTAAGATACGACACTGTGTGATGGGAGGGCTCTGAAATCCCACATGACCAAATTTAATTCCCTTCTGTCCCACTAATAAAATTATATATGTTCACTTTTTATTGTACTTAGTAGGAATTCAGTTAGATAACTTTCATGACTCTGACTGTAAGATCCCATGGCTAACTCTTCAGTCCATAAAACAGCAACTGTACATTTATCACACATTACTTCTTAACATAGACTTCAAAGCTATTTCCCAAAGTAGAATGTTTTATAAAGTCTATGGAAAGGCATATCTTGTCTGACTATTCCTTTATTCCCAGCATTCTGAGAGGCTAAGAATTGCAAGTTTGAGTCCAGTCTGGGCAATTTGGCAACTTAGATTTTTTAAAAAATTAAAAAGTAAAAAAAAAAAAAGTTTTAGCTCTGTACGGAGGCAATGGGTCCAAACCCTAGCACTGAAAAAAAAAAAGTCTCAGAAAGGCCTAAAGTGATATACCTGTGAATAAAATTCTCAGAAATGCTAATTCAGATCTTATGCAAATCACGCTTTATGAAATATTTTTGGAAGGAAATTTAAGAGCCCAATAAGTTTTCCTTAGTCTTCCATTGCTGTTTTTCAGATTCACAAGCATCAAGATGTTTGAAAGCACTGCATTTGATATAAGACATCAGATATAAGACATGCTTAATACTAGGTAGATACCTCTGAGACATTACAATCAGATTTGTGAGGATAGATGTTCACAGACAAAACTGTGTAAAATGACCTAGCAGACATTGTAAATATAGTACATATAACATCATCACAGGAGTTAATGGGGGATTTAAAGAGCAAAGACCAATTAAATATTTTAAAAAGAGTTCCAAGATTACAGGAGCAACAAGAAAATTGAAATCTAGATACCATCATTACCCAAGATGCTTCAATTCTGCCAGGGGACGTGTCTGAAAGTCCACCTCTTCTATTAGTGCACTTCTTCACTTTGCTCCTTATTTTATGTTCTTCTTTTTTAAGAACATAGCAACTTAGTTCCTACCTTCAGAACTATCTGTGTTTTTGAATGTGGCTTAATGAAATACTCCATTCATGCAGTGATTTTTTTTTTTCACGAACAATTCACACAGCTCTCTCTTCAGGACCAAGTAAATTCATAATTTCTCTATGAGAGTATGTGATGTGTGATTGAACTAAGAAGCATGACACTTGTTTCACTATCATAACAACAAGAGTTCCTAGGTGCTAGTATAAAAGTTATGCAAATAGGATCATGTACAATAATTGCCCCAAATTTGCCTCTGAAAATACTATATGTAAAATTCAAGAAAAAAATTCATAAGTTTAAAATTTTGCATTGTGTAGTGAGATGCTTAAAAACTTACACTGTCCTGCTTGGGACTGGCTGAGATGTGAATGACACCTTGTTCAGACTGAGTAAAATTTTTGTATTTTAGTTACTTAGCTGTCTTGTTATCACTTTGAATGTTGTGGTATTGCACTGCTTCTGTTCAATTATACCAGATTTTAGTTACTAATTAATACCCTCAAAGTGCAAAAAAGAGTAGTGATGCTGAAAATTTGGATATAACAACAAATAAAAAAACCCAAATCAAGCAAACAAACAACAAAACCAAGTTAAATTGTTCCTTATACATGAAAAGGTGAATGAATGTTCTCAATGAGGAAAGAAAAAAATTGAACGCTAAAACTGATAAGATTTATGATAAGAATGAATCTTCACCATCCATGAATTATAAGGAATGAAAAAGAAATTCTTGCTAGTTTTTCTGTTACAGTTCTAACCACAAAAGTTATGGACACATTTCATGATCTGTGGTTAGGGAAGAAGGAAAAGTATTAAATTTAGGGGTAGTTGAAACCAATGACAATAAAAATGTTTCAAATGTTGGCAACCTGTTGTGCAGAAACCACTGTGTCTGCTTTGGGACTTCAACCAGGGGTTTTCTGAAGCAAGGACACCAAACCATTTACTGTATGTAAGAAATGGTTAAACAGATTTATGAATATGTTTAGACTAAAAAAAAAATTACTGGAGAATCTGTCTCTTAGCAGAGAAACTACTGCTGCATTTTGGGCAGATTTGAATAGGTTAATGAAAGGACCCTCCAAAGAAACTCCTTAATTGTTATGATATCTTATTCTATTGGTAAAAGATAACAATGGAACTTATATTCATGAAAATGCAAATGGGAGATCAGGTCATATAACACGATAGGAAAGATGGACTTTGGTATTATGTGGCAATATCACAGGGAGTATTGTAAATCCAGGCATAATGCACAGTGTGAAGAACACATGCATTCTCAAAAATAAAATTTAAAATGATCTGCCTGTATTTTGGGGAAGATAATCAAAATGCATGGGTGATAGCCATCTTGTTCATGGAATGGTTCCATCAATATTTCATCCTAAAGTGAATAAAATATTTGGAAGAGGAAGGGTTAGAATTTAAAGTCCTCTTAATGGTAAATAAAATACTTGAGCACACTGAATCTGTTTGCTAATAAAATTGAAATATTAAGTTTGCACATTTTCCTCCACATCAACCTCATTGCCTCAGCCCCTTGACTGGAGAATTATTCAGAATCAAGGCTACGTACACCCATCTGATATTTGATTACATTAATCAGTATTAGATGTAGATACTAATGTGGACACCATGAAATACCGGAAATCATTCACAATCACTGCCATAATTACATTTATCAATGTTGCAATGGATGAATTAAAACTAGAAACTGTAGATGACTGCTAGAATAACTTAAAAAGTTGTGAATGATCTTAAAGGCTTCCTGGAGATCATTGGAAAATTTGGAAAAATGATTCACACAGAAAGACATGTTGGTGCAGAAAGATTTACCAACATGCTTGATGAAAAACAGGAATACTATATTGAGCTAGCAATGTAGACATTATGAAATATGCAAAAGTGTTTCAAATTACTCCAATATCAAATGATTAAATTATGAAATATGATATTTGGATGAAATGCCATACATATTAAAGTCAGCCATATGATATCAAGGACTGTAATTTATTCAGTCACACTTTGATGTCCTAAAAAAGTAAAAATATGATGACTTCTCATAACTACACTCTTCCAAACATTTTGGGCCAAAAAATTCCATTGAAATGTCAAGGATTCCCAATCATGGATGTCATTTCCTCTTGATACCCAACTCCCTACAACATGGTTCGATTATGGAAGAGAAGCCAAAGCAGGTGATGCATTGTCAACCTTCTGATGCATTGTCAGAAGGTTGCCAGTGGTCTAATGCTATGCCTCAATGCCTTGTCTACTCACTACACATAATTCAACTGCATACATCATCACAAGGAAGGTGAGTATAGTACACTAAGTGTTTTTAAGAGAGAGAGAGAACACATTCATGTGACTTTTATTACAATACACTACCATAATTGTTCTATTTTATTATTATTAATGTCTTTGTCTAATTTATAAAGTAATCATAAGTATATGTTACAGGAAAGATAGTATAGATAGGGTTCAACACTATCTACGCTTTCAGGCATCCATGGGAGTCTTGCAGTTTATCCTCCACAGAAAGGGGAGATTATCATAAAATTGCTTTTCTTCAGAATTGTATTCAAAGTCACAAAGCTGGTTATCTAGATACAGCATACTCCTTCTGAGTCCTAGATGTATTTGATCTGACTTTTAAAAAACCAACAGAAAAGCTAGCCACAGCCTAATGTATTTCCTGTATCTTCTTCAAACAAACTATCACATTTCTTTCTCCTTTCCCTATCCTTCTCAATCAGTAAAAATGTAGCCTTGAGTTTACAATTTCTTTTGTTGAAAATAAGTGGCTGGGATTCTGAGGAAAGCATATAGAGAGGCCTCTGGTTATAATTTACACAGATGTCCAAGGAGGTGTTGGGAAGAAAAACATGGCACAGAATGTGACTGTTTCATACAGAAGGCTGAAAATAAAAAATAATCTTGAAAGGTTTGCAGAAAAGAATGTTTTGGCAGGAAGAAATAGGAATGGTCAATTAAATTTAATTAACAAACATTTTATCAAGTGTATAGTACTTATAACAACGCACTGAGACAATTACCTCTCAACAGTTTTATGATTTTTTAATTCATTCTTCAAAGTTATTTTAAATTTCCCCTGCATGGTATGTGAGGGGAAGATAATATTGTGATTCAGAAAGGCTTTGAATAATGTATGCGCTTAGAACTTATTCTGTAGGCAATGGTATTGGAGCATAAAAGACACTGGGCCATAGAGTGATCCTATCCCTTTGCATTGGGTATATTGCAAAGTAGAAGTTGTGGGACATTATTGCCATTGTCAGGCCAGAGAACTGACTGGGATAGTACAGACAAAGGTGACAGAATTTACTTTATCTTACTATCCGGCTGAATATCAGGCAGAAATATATTAGATAGAATCAAGACCTGGATGCAAAAGCAATAGGATTTCCTTTCAAACTTATTGTTTCATAATTTTTGAACTCTTTTCTCATCAATGATTATCAGAACATCTGTATACTATAATCTCTCATGTTCACATTTGATAATTTCCTCTAGTTGAATTTCTTCCTCAAAGTCTTTGCTACTAACATAGATATTGCTTTAGATGGTTTCTTGCCCTTATAAAAGAACACTTAAAAAGCATAACACTAATTAAAATTTCTTTCCCATGAAGGTTTCTGACATGTCAACACTGGATGAATTATTTCCATCCTATTGCCAAGGTAGGGTAATACAACAAGATACTTAAATCCATTAAATAATTTTCTTACCATGTCAAAGTGAAAATGTCTTTTCTTCATGTTGTATTCATCCAGTGATGTTAAAATTCTACTCCAGGATTTTCTTCTTTCTAGCTTTTGCTTGTTTGATTTGTTTTCTTGAGACATTCTCACTGGTCTTGAACACACTATGTAACCTAGCCTGGCCTTGAACTCTTGGCAGTAACTCCACCTCAGCCTCTGAAGTGCTGAGATTGTAGGAATGTTTTGAAAATGTAGGGAATGAAACATCACCTTCCAAACAAAAATAAACCAAGAAAATTTTCATTGTACTTCCAGCCTTGAGCCTTCAAATAATAACCAAATTCTATCTTATAGTTTGATCTTGGAACTATTTATGTTACAAAGGAAGGAACTTTTAAAACAAAATGTGTTCAATGATTTGTCTGAAGAAGTTAAAAAAAAGAAAGAAAGAAAAAAGAAAGAAAGAAAAAGAAAAAGAAAAAGAAAAGGAGACTATTCATAGGTCAAAAACAGAGTACAAGATTCCTGTGTGAAATCTATTTATTTGGCATTTTCTCATTAAAATTTCAATTTGAAAATGAATCATTTTCTTAATGACTTTTAAGTAGTCATTGCCAATTAAGGAGAGTAGCAATCATGATCATTATTAGTAACAATAAGCATCATTATAGCTGCACATATTTTGCAGAGCTTATTGATTTCCTTCGTGGGACCATTAAAAATAGTCCACCAAGTCAGGAACAATATCTGTATAGCTCCTGATATGCAACATGATAATTTTTCCAGTGTGACTATGAATTTGGTTTAGGATCAACTGAAGGCTAATAGCACAATGAAAGCTCTCCATGTGTATAGCCTCAAGGTCACTCATTCAAATTTCTGTTTCTCCAATTTGCTCTTGTACCTGTTGGAGTAGAGGTTCTTAGTCTAAAGCTCCCCTCACCCCAACAGACTAACTTCTATTCTAGATATAAAGCAAGATAACTTCCTCACTCCATCTCTTATTCCATTGCATGGTTGTAGCTCATCTCCCTACCTCAGGGTTAAAAGCTGCTGCCTTGCCTCTTGGAGGGCAGGGGTGCACTGAAGTCTTTACTTCAGACACTGGACTGCAGCTGTGTTGGTTTTGCTAATTAATCTTTCTGGATCAACTGTCTCTCGGTCTTAAATCTATGTAATAGAGCTAACATTGCACAATGCCGAACGTCTATGTAAAACTATGTTTGCCAAACAATCAGGTATTGTAGCTGTGATGTACCTGAAGTAAGTAACCATTGATAATCTGGCAGTAATGTTACTTTTCAATCTTTTGTTCACAATGTACTCATAATTTTTCCATTCCTTGGACAAACGCACTCTTTCCATAATATGGTTTTAATTTTTGTTGCCTGAGGTAAGAATATACATAATCTTAAATCAGAAAAAAATTAGTTAATTCTTACTCTACTTTCAATTTCCCATCAATTAACAACTGCCCTGGATTTCCCTGGTATAAACTGTGTAGCACCATACCTCTCATTAGTAGCACTTATCTCAATCATAATATTAGATCACTGTTGTGATTATTTAATTATGGATTCTTTCCCTCACCCTATTGTAAATTCCTTGAGTACTTTGCAATTGCTCATTTATTACCCACCTTTATATCCCAGCGTCTGAACATAGCATGGAGCCCAGAGGAAATTTTTAAAGCTACTTATGAAAGCATACACATATAACCAAATTGACAAATAAATATTTGGCACTTATCAAAGCAAAATGCCTTTCTCGTGACCATGTAGTTACAAATCTTGGCTACTGAAACTTTGCCTCTAAATTTTGTGATTTTCTCATTTTGTTGGCTCTTAGGTGTTTTTCTTTGTCTTCCTTTCGCTTCAGTTTTATTCCTCATTTTTCTTTCACTTTGTCCAATTTTTTAATGTAGTTGTAAAGTGGAGTAAAGGCTAATTCTTTAAGAATGACAATAAAATTTTAATAGAAAGGTTTTCTAGTTCACCTGAATGTTTAAAATTGTTCTTTTCTGCTATGGCTTATGAAGCCTTAACTAAGTTTTATTAAGAATTCTTTTGCTCATTCTTGCTTTTAAATTAATTTTATTGGTACATTTATTTATACAGTATAATGACACTCATCATTGAAAATCTGTGCCTTTACATGAATATCTTGGTTCTTATTTTTTTCTCATTCCCTTGCCATCCTTCAACCCTTCCATCCTTCCTTATCTACAGAGATTTTGTTTACATTTTTTCATTTTCTCATATTAATCTCATTCCTTTCTTTCCTTTCCCCTACGCCTCCCACTTTCCCTGACCTTTTACCCCATTTCTTCTATTTCACATTATCCATTATACCTTTTAGTCCTTATTTATATACCAGAAAATCTATTCAGTATTTACATGTGTGTCCTATTTATTTCACTTAAGGGTATGGCCTCAATGTGCATCCATTTAGCTACAAATGTCTTTTTTCTAATTTTTATGGCTGAGTAGTACTCCATTTTATTTAAAAAACCACATTTTCTTTATGCAGTCTCCAGTTGATGGGCAATTGGGCTGTCTCCAAGTTTTAGTTATCACAAATGGTACTTCTATAAACATGGGTGCACATATATTGCTGTAGTGTGATTCTTTTAAATTTTTGGGGAAGATACCCAGCAGGGAAATAGCTGGGAAATACGGGACTTCCAATCCTGTACTGAGTGCCACAGTGGTTGCACCAGTCTACATTACCACCGGCAATCGACCAGTGTTCCTTTTTCCCCACATCCTCACCAGTATTTGTTATTGGTTGATTTCATAATAGCAGCCATTCTTTCTAGGGTGAGATGGAATCTCAGCATTGATTTCATTTTTATCTCTCAAATGTCCAGCGATGTAGAACATTTTTCATAAATTCATTTCATTTGTTTTTTCTACTTCTTTGAGAAATGTCTATTCATTTCTCATAACCATTTTTTGAATTGGGTCTTGACATTTGGAAGGTCCGATTTTTTTTTTTTAAAGTTCTTTATACATTCTAGATAGTAGACCTTTGTCTCAGGAACAGTTGGTGAAAAATTTTCTCACATTGTGGGTTATCTTTTTGCACTGTTGGTTTCTCTTGCTGTGTAAAAACTTTAAAAAAAATTTTTTTTGAGTCAGGGTCTCACTACGTAGTTGAGACTGACCTGGAATTCATTATGTAGCCCAGGCTGTTCTTGAACTCACAGAAATCCTCCTGCCTCAGCCTCCTGAGTGCTGGGATTACAGTGTGTGCCACCATGCCCTGCAGTGCAGAAGCTTTTTAAAGAAGAGAAACCACTTGTGAATTGTTTTTGCTAGTTCATGGGCAACTGAGATTTTGTTCATAAAATCTTATCCTATGCCAATAACTTCAAGAGGTTTACCTAACCTCTCCTATAGCTGGTTTAGTGTTTCTGTCTTAATATTTTTTATATTTAATCCATTTCAATTTTATTCCACTGTGTGGTGAGAAATATAGGTCTAGTTTTGTTCTTTGGCAAATAGAATCACAGTTTTTCCAGAGCATTTATTAAAGAGGCTGTCTTCCCTCTAGTGAGGGTATTTGGCTCCTTTGTCGAAGATAAGGTAGATGAATATGTCTGGAGTTGTTTCTGCATCTTCTATTCCACTGGTCCTCAGGTCTGTTTCTTTGCCAGTACCATGCTGCTTTTTTTTTTTAATTTTGTTTGGTTTCTTTTGTTTTGTCTTGTTTTGTGTTTTATCACAGTAGCTTTGTAGTATAGTTTCAAGTTGGGGATTGTGACCCCCCTCACCTTTGTCTATTGACTAAAATTGCTTTTGCTTTTCTAGGTCTCTTCTTGTTCCAAATCAATTTTTGATGGTTTTCTCAAGGTGAAGTATGTGGCTAGAATTTCAATTCTGATTGCTTATAATGTATATAGTAGTTTGGGAAATACGGATATTTTCACTATATTGGTTCTTCCTACCCAGGAGCAAGGGATGCATTTTCCATCTTCTGATATCCTCTTTGATCTATTTTTTCAGAGTGCTGTCATTTTCAGAGTAGAGGTCTTTGATTTCTTTCATTAGGTTGATTCCTAGGTATTTCAACTTTTTGGATGCTATTGTGAAAAGAATTATTTGCCCCGTTTCTCTCTTGGTGAGTCTGTTATTCATGTACAGGAAAGCTATGGATTTTTGTACTTTTACCTTGTATCCAGCTACTTTAGTGAATTTGGTTATTAAGTCCAGAAGACTTTTGTTGGAGATTTTGGGGCCTGCTATATAATGACAATTTAACTTCTTATTTCCCTTTATTATTTTCTCTTGTCCAATTGATCTGGCTAATGTTTCCAGAACTATGTTGAACAGGAGTGGTGATAGTGGACATCCTTGTCTTCTTCCTGATTTCAAGGAATAAGGATTTCAGTTGTTGTCCATTTAGTGTGACATTGGCTGTTGATTTTTCATAAATGGCTTTTATCAGGTTGAGGTAGAGACCATATATTCCAATTCTTTGTAGGGTATTTAATCATAAATGCATGTTGGATTTTGTCAAATGATTTTTCTGCATCTATTGAAATTATCATATGGTTTTTGTCCTTGGCTGTATTACATTTATTGATTTGCATATGTTGAACCATCTCTGCTTTCCAGGGATGAATACCACTTGGTCAGGGTGTGTGATCTTCTTCATTGTGTTTGCCAATATCTTATTAACAGGCTGGATCTTTCTTTGCTTGAGGGAATGAATTTGGGAGTATTACTTTCCTTTCAATTTCATTAAAGAGTTTAAACAATAGTGGTAGTAGTGCCTCTCTAAATGTCTTAAAGAATTCACCAGTGAAGCTATCAAGGCCCAGGTTTTTCTTAGTTGGTAAGTTTTTAATTACATTTTCAATTCTGTTCATTGATATTGGGTTGTTTATAACTTTTAGGTCACCTTCCTTCAATTTTGGTAACTCATATGTATTTAGAAATCTTTCCATTTCTTCTGTGATTTCCATCTTATTGAACTATAGGTTTTTGAAATAAGGATTGGTGATCCTGTGGATTTCTGCTGAGTCCAATGTAATTTCGCCCTTTTCATACTGAATTTCATGGATTTGGGCCTTTTCTTTCCTTTTTTTTCTTTTTTATTCCATGAGGTTGTCTAAGGGTTAGTCAGTTTTGTTTATTCTTTCAAAGAAGAAACTATTTACTACACTGATGTTTTGTATCCGTCTCTTGGTCTCCATTGCACTGATTTCTGCTCTGACCTTATAATTTCCTCCCTTGCTTGAGCTTTTAGTTTGTCCTGCTCTTCTTTTTCTAGAACCTGGATGGTCAGTTGTTTAATTGAAACCACTCTGTTTTCCTAATATGAGTATTTACTGCTATGAATTTCCCTCATAAGGTTGCTTTCATTGTTTCCCATAGATTCCTATATGTTGTGCTGACATTGTTATTTAATGTAGAAAATGTCTGATTTCTTGTTTAATTTCCTGTGTTCTCCATTGGTTATTCAGAAGTGTGTTATTAAATTTCCACTTGTTTATGAAATTTTTGTTTCTTTTGCTACTTATCTCCAATTTCATTGCACTATGGTCTGATAATGTACAGGGGGTAACTTCAGTTCCTTTGCAATGACTTATACATGTTCTATGGGTGAGTATGTGGTCTGTTTTGGAGAATGACCCATGTGCAGTGGAAAAGAATGTGTATTGTGACTTTGTAGCATGGAACACTTTGTAATTTCATTTGTTCAAGAATTTGATTGAGTTCTAGTATCTTGTTATTTTTTGTCTAGTTGATCTATTTGTGACACTGAGGTATTGAGTTCCCCCACTACTATTATATTAGTGCTTATTTGATTTTTCATGTCCATCAGTATTTGTTTTATATAGTTGGGCTTACTAGTGTTTGGTGCATATATATATTTATGATTTTCATCTCTTCCCCTTGGATTGTTCCCTTTACAAGGTTGTATTGTCCTTCTTGGTTTCTGTTCATCAGTGTTGGTTTGAAATCCACTTGATCTTCAAAGAGGATAGCTATTCCTACATTTTTTGTGGTTCTTGTCACATGGAGTATAGTTTTGCAGCCTTTAACTTTAAGTGCATGGGTTTCTTTTTGAATTAAGTGTGTTTCTTGTCTGGAGCATATTGTTGGATAATGCTTCTTGGTTGATTCTACCATTCTTTTTCTTTTATGTTTTGATTGGTGAATTGAGAACACTAACACTTATGATTATAACTAATATGTATTGATTTATCCTTGTCATGACTTTTTGTTGTTGTTGTTATATTTTCTCACTTTGCATTTAATTTCTTGTTGTACCTGATGTATTCATTCTGCTGGGCTTCTTGGTGTTGTGATCCTCATTGTCTTTTCCTAGGATATTGTTAAAAAAAATTTGGATTGCTAGTTTGGTATTCATGAAGTCCCTAAGTTGCTTTTTGTCATGAAAGTATTTTATTTCTCCAACAATTTTGAAAGATAGTTTTCCAAGGTACAGAAGTCTTTAAGGCTTGAAATATGTCACTCCATGCTCTTCTTTCCTATGTCATTTATACTCTCTCCTGTTTCTTCATTTACTCTGATCAGTCTCATGTGATCCTTCTTTGCATCATCTAGCAGCTGCTGGAGTGATTTTTTTTGTAATTCCTTACTATTTTTAAGATCTTTATGATCATGCTGGATCTGTCTAGAGCCACTCCACCCTGTCCATACTGCTGATTGACAGGATCTGAGCTCACTCACTGATGGTGTTGGGTTGGGCCTCTCCTTTGCTCATTCTTGCAATTAAGAGTCCTAGCATCAATTGACCATGTGAAATAGGAAGAAAAGGGCTAAAGGTATAGAGAAAGTTGGAAGGGCAGGGGAAAGGTAATAAGGGAAAAATATATGAGAAAATTAAAAAATGGAGATAAATTGTAAATGAGGAGGGAAGGAGAGGGTGAAGGGAGAGCAGGGGTAAGGAGGAAAATGAGAACCAAGACCTGTCATGTAGAGGTATAAGATCCCAATAATGAATGTAACTGTACTGTATACCTAAAATGTACCAATAAACTCAATGAGAAAAAAAGTGTCCCAGTATCTAACACTCACATGGATTTCCCTTACTCTCCGATTCCTTCCTTTTTCTACCTGTATTTTCCAAATCTGGGTATTAGAAGCCACCAAGAGTCTGTGAATTGTAATTATGCTCCAACATCTAAGGTTTGTTGATCCTCAGCTCTCTGAATAACTGAATTCCAGGTGCATGAAAATTATAATCATTATAAAGAAGTATATATTCTCAAAGTCATGATCAAGTTATGAAGTTATAAAAATAATAAAAGTATATACCTTTCCAGATCTTGCTAAAACCTAAGGACATTTCTAGCAATTTCTCCATTTTACTTCTATGCCATCGACCAATTGTGCTCCTTTAACTTCATTTTTTAGCCCAATCTCAAGATTTGGTGTTGCTGCATACTCTGCTACAAACATTGAAAAAGAAGAGGAAATGTGTAACACTGAAGAGTCAATGACCTGAAATGTTCTCCAGGGAAAGACAGATTCATTTAAAAGTGCACAGTTACACTGGTCACTTTTCTACCAAATAAAACTGTCTTAAGAAGTGGACTTTGAGTAACTTCAGCTAGCACCAGGTTATCAAATAAGTACTTTTCAGTAGAAAGCTTTCTTTACTTTTCTCAAATCATATTACGTGTTATTCATTACTGTGTCTGAAAAAAAGGCAGACACCGATAAAAAGTCATCTATCTACTAAGAAAAAGTGCATTTGTACTTCAGAAGCTGATTTGGCATAGTGAACATAGAAAATAAACAGATTCAATTCATAGATTAAAAAATAAATTGAACAACCTGATGAACATTTTAGTAATAGTTTATTTTCAAGTTTTTACTTCTAGCATCAAAAGTTATGTGAATCACTGAACTTTGAAATCAGAAGTCAAGCTGTAACTTTTAGAGGTCCCTTAGGCTAACATGATAGTAAGCAATTTTATTTTTTCATTGCTGCAGTTTATCAAGTCAATAACATAGCTTTGTAGCAAGTGAGATTTACCCTTGGGTAATCAATGCCCCTCTAGCTATTAGTCTTCATTATTGACCAACATAATTGCTTAAGAGGATAAACTATCTAGGACTCATTGTGCTTTTTTTGCTTTCATACTTTTGTATGTTCTAAACATACCAAAATACCTTATCACTTCACTTCTGATTCAGCAACCTAAAGAGAGATTTTTGGAATGACCAGTTACCCAAAGTAGAACATTTAATTGTCTACCTACAGAGCATAGAAGATGTATTTTGAATAAGTAACCCTGAGATGGAGAAAGTATGGTGAACAAATATTGTATATGGATTTTGCCTGATTCCATAGTGGCAGAACAAATTTTTTGCCATTCTTTGATGAGTACTGCCTAATAAATTAGCCTGGTTGGTTACCAAAGTAGTGATATGTAAAGCATGCTTTAGACTGAATAGTTTTCAATACTTAGAACTTAGTACTATTTGAAGGTAATGTGGATGAGTATGATTTATAGTAATTTGTTTTTCACACATGCTCCTGGACAAAATATCTGGAGAAGGTGTAATACAAAGTACAGTGGTTGTACACACAAGGTATAATTATGCCTGGATATTTGATTTAATCACAATCATCATCACTGTTTGACAACAGTTTCACAGAATAGATAAAAATGTTTTTTGCTAATCCCCCCAATCAGGTAATATGATATTCTGTTATTTCAATTTAACTTTATGAATTGCATACATAAAATAATTTAAGAATAGCAGGTAGTTTGGTGGAAAGTTCAGGCTAATGAAAAAGGTCATCTTAAGCAGTTATCTCTGTGTTCTCCAAACTCAACAGATCATTCATTTTCCCATTTCATGAATAGCCTAGATCTCTTATCCAATCTGTATAAAGTGCCCCAACATAGGAATCTTGTGCCTGATTAAGTATTCCATTATGGGAAAGTTGTCATCCTAAAATGCCTCTCCAAGACAGCAAACTAGAAGTGAAAAGCTAGGGCAGCCTTTTCTGTTGTGTTGTTCTCTGTCCATTCCTTCCCTGTGGAATTCAGCATTTGCAGAACTGAGAGGATACATTATACATCCTTTTTGAAACCATGCTCCCCGTCTATTTTCTAGAATTCTCACTGCAATTATCTGTAAGTAGGTTTCTAGGATATATACAGTACCTTCATTATATCTGTTTCTCCAAGAATGTTATGTTAGTGATGAAGAAATTGCTATCCCCAAGAAAGTTTTATGTGATGGAGAAAAATTAATACCCATACAAAAAGGTTGAAAAAATAATAAAATTTACAGAAAGAATGAATCATTATTCTATAAGTCCCTGGAATTTGTGTATGAATAATCAAAATAAAACATAAGCAATCAAACAGAAGTTTCTAAATATTGAAAAGAGCTAAACTTTTCTGTCCAAACTTAACAAGAAAAATGTCATAAACATCAATAACACCAAAGTTTTGCAAAGCAAAACTACTTAGTCAGATCCTATTTAAAAATATAAATACATACATAGGTACATATGTATATACAAAGAGATAAAAGGACATAAATCAGTGTAAAGGCCTGACATTCAGTGTCCAGTGCCAGAAAAAGAAAAAGTGTTATCATTCACTGGGAAAGGTGAAACACTTTTTCATATTCTTTGTCTTCAAAGAAACCACTGCAAAAACCACTGTCACCTAAATATTTAATCCAATCAAGTAAAAGTGAATTGTCAGAGCTGCTATTAGTTAGATGTCATTTGTTATGTGCCAGGAATATGATTAATGCTTTATATACATTATTTAATCTGATATTATTCTCAAATTGAGTGTTAAACTCAGGGTCTTTGCACATCCCCAGGTCTTTAAATTTTTTTTTTTATTTTTAAGATGCAGACTTGCTAACTTTCCTATGTTAGGCTCAAACTAATGATCCTCCTACTTCCAGATTTCCTGGATGTAGGCATTAAGCACCATGCCTGATTTAAAGTCTTTATTATTCTATAAGTATAAAAAATATAGAAGAAAGTACACAAAATTCTGTTTTTGAATATAGAAACTTTCAGTTTCATTTTTAATTTTGGTGTTTATATGAAAAATACTCTTAGATATTTATATCAAAATATCACCTGGTTGTCAAATGCTGACATAGCCTTTCCAACATATTACATGTTTACCATAAACAAGGAAGTAACAAAGGAATATATAAAGCAGAGATATAGGACCAAATATGACCATCATACCAATAAAGTAACTGATCATTCCAATAGGACGCAGTGAAACAATTCTGAGCTGGTCAGAATTTCATGCATTAAACCAATACAAAATAAAGTCATCAGGAGAAAAAAGTTACAATTAAATTCTTACTTAATTTAATTAAAACATTTCCTTAAACATAAAAAAATTCTTTAAATGTCTAGGAACAAAAAGTACAAACAAGGAAAGCTAAAATGAAAGGTCCATCAAAAATATTTGAGTTAGGTTATGAGGAAACATGAAAAACTATCCTGACCTCTACTAGTCCGTTCTGCTATATAAAAGACATATAGTAGCCAGCTGTATGTGTGGATGAACAAGAGAGTGTATTACCTAATTTTTCTTTCCATTAAGTTTATCAGTATATTTTAGGTGTACAACACAGTTACATTCGTCATTAAACAACACTGAGATTCCACCTCACCCCACAAAAAATGGCTGCTATCAAGAAATCACACAATAACAAATGTTGGCTGGGTTGTGGGGAGAAAGGAACCCTTCTGCATTGTTGGTCGGAGTGCAGACTAGTGCAACCACTATGGAAATAAATATGGAGATACCTCAAAGAGCTTGGACTGGAGGTTCCATTTGACCCAGCCATCCCTCTGCTGGGTATCTTTCCAAGAGAACTAAAAGAATCATGTCATAGAGAAGTATGTGCACCTATTTTTATAGCAGCACAGTTTGTCATAGCTAAATCTTGGAAACAGCCTATTTGCCCATCCGTTAGAAACTGGATAAAGAAGTTGTGGTTTTTCTATATAATGGAATATTACTCAGCCATAAAGAATGAGAAAATAAATTCATTCATAGAAAAATGGATACATATTGAAGATATACTCCTAAGTGAAATAAATAAGTCACACATGTGTAAATACCGAATAGTTTCCCTGGTGTAAATAATCTGCAACAATGCATAAGATTCTAATAAGATTACTGACATTTAGAAATGGAAACAAAGGAGCTAAAGGTGTAGGGAAGGTGGGATGGGTAGGGGAAGAGTGAAAAGGGAAAAGAAAAAAATGTGAGAGAATGAAAAGATGAAAATAAAGTGTTCGTTAGATGGGGAGGGGAGGAGGGGGTGAAGGGAGGGCAGAGGTAAGGGGCAAAAATGAGGATCAAGACTTGTCATGTAGAGGTACAAGATCCCAACAATGAATGTAACTGTACTGTATCCCTAAAATGTACCAATAAACTCAATTAAAGCTGAAAAAAAAGATTACTGTAAAAAAAAAAAGATCTTGTACCTTTATGTGATGTATCTTGATTCTTATATTTTCTCAATTCTCCTGCCCTCCCTTCACTCACTCCACCCTTCCCTACTTACAAAGACTTTGTTTTCATTTTTTTCCATTTCTCATTTTTTTCTTTTCCCTTCTTTCCTTTCCCCTACCCATCCCACTTCCCCTGCTTCTTTTGACATTTTTTTCCTTTTTCAAAATATCAATTGTACATTTGGATCCTTTTTTACAATTTTAAATTTTCACACCAGAGAAACTATTCAGTATTTACACATATGTGTCCTATTTATTTCACTTGAGTATGGCCTAAAAGTGCATCCAGTTAGCTATAAATGTCTCTAGTTTCTCATTCTTTGAGGTTGAATAGTACTCCATTTTATTTTTTAAAAAACTTCTTTATTCAGTCTCCAGTTGATGGGTAATTGGGCTGTTTCCAAGTTTCAGCTGTTATGAAATGTGCTGCTATAAACACAGGTGGTCATTTATCACTGTGGTATGATTCTTTTAATTCTTTAAATACCCAACAGAGGAATAGCTGGATAAAATGGGACTTCTAATCCTAGTTGTTTGAGGTATCTCCATATTGATTTCTATGTGGTTTCATCAGTCTGTACTCCCACCAAGAATGAAGAATGGTTCCTTTCTCTTCAAAAATCCCACCAGTATTTGTTATTTGTAGATTGCATGATAGCAGCCATTCTTTCTGGGGTGAGGTGAAATCTCAGCACTGTTTTCCTCTACATTTCCTGAACATTGAACATTTTTTCAGATGTTTAATTGTTGCTTTTATTTCTTTGAAAAATGTCTGCTCATTTCAGATGACATTTTTGAATTGGGTCTTTATATTTGTGGGGGTCTAAGTTTTTGGATTTTTAAAAATATATTCTAGATAGTAGACCTTTGTCTGAGGAACATCAGGTATTTTTTCCCCCATGTAATAGGTTTTCCTCTTACCTCAGTTTGTAGTTTCTCTTGCAGTGCAGAAGCTTTTTAGTAAGAGAAGACCCAATTTTTGATTCTCTGTGCTAGTTCCTGGGCTGTTGAGTATTTGTCCATAAAGTCTTTTCTTATGCCAATGTCTTCAAGATTTCTACCTAATTTATATTCCATTTTTATCTTCCACATTTATCTTCCATATTTAGTGTTTCTGTTTTAATATTTAGATCTTTAATCCACTTGGATTTTAATTTAGTGCCAGGTGAAATTTAGGGTCTTGTTTTAATCTTTGGCAATTTGAAATCCTATTTTCCAACACCATTTATTAAAGAGGCTATCTTTCCTCCAGTGAGGATGGTTGGTTCCTTTGTCAAAGATGAGGTAGCTGAGTTTGTACAGAGTTGTTCTGCATCTTCTAATCTATTCCATTGATCTTTGTGCCTTTTTCTTTGCCAATACCATCCTGTTTTTATCACAATGGTTTCAGTTGGAAATTTTGGTACCCCCCTGCCTTGTCTCTGTTGCCTAGAATGGCTTTTGCTATTGCAGTTCTCCTCAGATGACAAAATGAATTATTGGATTATTTTCTCTAGTTCTTTGAAATATACTGTTGTGATTTCAACTGGAATTGCATTGAATCTGTATAGGAGTTGTGTAAGTATGGCCATTTTCACTATATTGATTCTTCTTAGCCAGGAATAAAGGATGACTTTCCATTTTCTTATATCCTTTTCAATCTATTTTTTTCAGAGTGCTGTAGTTCTAAATAATGAGGTCCTTTTCTTCCTTTCTTAGATTAATTTTGACATCTCATTTTTTTGCTTGCTATTGTGAAAAGGATGCTTTTCCTAATTTCTCTTTCAGTGAGTCTCTTATTTGTGTACAGAAAGGCTATTGATTTTTTAGTGTTGACCTGGTATCCAGCTACTCTACTCAATCTGTCAATGAAGTGTAGAAGTCTTCTATGCAGAATATCATATCATCAGCAAATAATGACAATTTAGCTTCTTCTTTTCCTATCTTTATTGTTTTATTTCTTTTTCTTGTCTAATGGCTATGGCTAATGTTTCCATAACTATATTGAATAGTAGTGGTGACAGTGGACATTCTTGTCTTGTTCCTGATATTAGTGTGAAGGTTTTCAGTTTTTGATCATTTACTGTGATGTTGGCTGTTGGTTTTCCATAGATAGCCTTTATCAAGCTGAGATAAAGATAATCTATTCCAATTTTCTGCAGGATTTTTTATCATTAATGGGTGTTGAATTTTGTTGAATGCTTTTTCTGCATCTATTGAGATGATCATGGTTTTTGCATTTGACTCTATTGATATAGTGTATTACATTTATTAATTTACATAAGTTCGACTAACCTTGCATCCTTGGAATAATTCCAACTTGGTCAGGTGTATGATCTTCTTGATGACCTTCGGTTTATTGTTTGCCAGTATCTTACTGAGGATTTTTGAATCTACGTTCATTAAGGAGATTGGCCTGTACTTTTCTTTTTTGGTTTGGTCTTTTCCTGGTTTTGGAATCAAAGTAATACTTGGTTCCAGGAATGAATACGAAAGGGTTGCTTCTCTTTCAGTTGTATTGAAAAGTTAAAGAATAGTGGCAATAGTTCTTCTCTAAATGTTTTGTAGAATTCAGTAGTGAAGCCATCAGGACCTGGGCTTTTCTTTGTTGGTAAATTTTTAATTATGTTTTCAATTTTACTGATTTTAATTGGGGTGTTTAGAATTTTTTATAATATCTTTGTTCAATTTTTGAAATTCATATGTATCTAGAAATCTGTCCATCCCATTTGTGTTTTTCATTTTATTACAGCACAGGCCCTCAAAAATAGGTATTCACGATCTTCTGGATTTCTGCTGGATCTTTTGTGACTTCACCTTCTTTGTTCCTAATTGTATGGATTTGAGCTTTTTCTTTCCTTTTTTGTATAAGGCTGACTAAGGCTTTATCAATTTTATGTATTCTTTCTTTCAAAAAATCAATTTTTGATTCATTAACTTTTTTTCTCTTATTCTCCATTGCATTGATTTCTGCTCTGATCTTTATAATTTCCTCCCTTATATGAACTTTGGGTTTGTCTTGCTCTTCTTTTTCTAGGAGCTTAAGATTCAGGATTAGGTTGTCTATTTTAGCTTGCTCTGTTTTTGTAGTGTGAGAATTCACTGCTTTCATTGTGTCCCTTTCATTATGTTATATTGGTATCATAATTTATTTGTAAAAATTGTCTAATTTCTTCATTATTTTCATCTGTGATCTATTGGTTGTTTAGGAGAGTGTTACACAATTTCCATGTGCTTGTAAAGTTTCTTATGTAAAGTTGCAGTTCCTTATGTTATTGATCTCTAGTTTAATTGCACTATGTTCTGATAGTATACATGGGATAACTTGAGTTCCTTTGCATTTACTTACATGTTCTTTGAGCTAGTATCTGGTCTATTTTGGAGAACAACCTGTGTGCAGCCAAGAGTAATGTATATTTAGATTTTGTGTGGTGGAACACTGTTGACATCTATTAAATCTATTTCTTCAAAATCTTGGTTCACTTCTAATATTTCATTGTTGATTTTTGTTGTTGTTGTTGAGATGATCTATATGTGACAGTGATATATTGAGGTCCCCCCTATAATTGTATTAGTGCTTCTTTGTTTTTTCATGTTCTTAATATTTGCTTTGTACAGTTGGGGGAACTAGTATTTGGTGCATATATATTTATGATTGTCATCTCTTCATCTTGGTATGTTCCCTTTGCAAGGATGTAGTGACCTTCTTTGTCTCTCTTAATTATTTTTGCTTTGAAATTTACTTTGTCTGCAAATAAGGCAGCTACCCTAACTTTTTTTCCAGGTTCTTTTCTCATGGAGAAGTATTTTCCATTATTTTATTTTCAGTCTATGAGTTTCTTTTTGATTGATAAATTGAAGCCATTAACGGTGGTGTTTGTAAATGATATGTACTGATGTATCATTGTCATGTTATTTTCATATTGTGGACTCTTTTTAATTCTTCCCCCCTCTCTCTTTAATTTCTTGCCTTGCCTGATGGACTTGTTCTTTTGAGCATCATGGAGCTATGGCCTTTATTGTCTTTTTCTAGGATATTGTTTGTAATTGTTTGGAGTGCTGGTTTGTTATTCATGAAGTTTCTCAGGTGTTCTTTGTCATGGAATTATCTCATTTCCCCATCAATTTTGAAAGAAACTCTTGCAGAATATTTCAGTCTTGGTTGGAGTTTATTTTCTTTTAGGGCTTAAAATACCTCACTCCAGACTCTCCTTGACTTGAGGGTTTGTGTTTTAATATCTGCTGTGATTCTGATGGGCTTTCCTTTGCATGTGATTTTTTTTCTCTAACTTCTTGTAGTATTTTGTTCCTCTGTTGGATTTCCAGGATCTTGATTATTATATGTCTGGATGTAGGTTTTTTTGTGACCATTGTTAGTTGGATTCCTATATGTCATACTTATCTGTATGTCATATTATTTTTCTATGTTTGGGAAATTTTCTATCATTAATTCTGTGAAGATTTTATGTCATTTGTATTTTCTTCTGCTTTTTCATAGACTCCTGTGAGTCTTCTATTGTTCTTCTTTGTGTCATCTAGAAGCTGTTGGATTGATTTCTATGTTCTCTTACTATTTGTAAGAGATCTCTCTTTTTCATGGTCACTGAGCACCAACCTGTCTTCTATAGCTGATATTCCTTCTTCAGATTGGCTCAGTCTGTTCTGTATACTTTCAATAGAGTTTTTAATTTCCTGGATATCTGTTTGAATCTCATGGATTCTATTTCTTTCCTATGTTGGACATTCATGGTTTTCATTTATTTCCTATGTGGGGCATTCATGGCTTCTATTATGATCCAGAACTCATCTTTTTTTTTTTTTAATCTTTTTCTGTTCTACAGTCTCTAATCATGTCTTTCATTCTGCTCATCATCTCTGTAGTTCTCTGGGAAATTATATCTGTTTTGAATTTTTCTAAAGCCTCATTTACCTGTTTTGTTACTTCCTGTGCTATCAGTTCAGGTTGTCTAGGTAGTTGATTATCAGACTTTTCCATCTCATTTTCTCCAAAATTTTTTTTTTTGGTGAGTTGAAAGTCTGTGCTTTTGCCTTGTTTAAATGCATTTTCATTTATATTTTTGTTATTAGTACTGTCCTTGGTTTAATTCCTGAGCTAATATTTTAATTTTCTTGATATAGCTAACTTTTAGGTTTTGAGTCTCTAATGATTCTGAGGCACTCATTTTCATTATACCAGCAAGGACAACTGATTAGAATAATCACAACACCTTAGCCCAAGTGATATAATCAGCAACACAAAGACATCAAGCACAGCTTAGAAAATGTCAATATTTGGTAGCTATTAATCTATCACCTTTAAGTGTGTGAATTAAATCAAAATAGAGGACCAGCCCAAAATATGTTTGTAGTGAATAAACTCAATATAGCAAAGTTACCCTTCAGGATGGGGAATTAGAAGGAGTTGAGGAGGGAGGGATAGATAGGTAGTAGGATATGGAAAGCTTAGAAGTGAGGCCATAAGACACAGGAAGATTATGCAAACTCTAGGAAACTGTTGAAGATAAGAGGAAAAGAAAGAATGAAAGAACAATGAAAGAAAATAGAATAACCTAATAGCAATAGGGAAGCTAGAAACTGTATTTCACTTTTTTCTTTTTTGAAATGAATGACAATTGAGAGAAGGAAAAGGAGAGAAGAAAAGAAAAAAGCAGAAATAAGAATTAGGGCAAGAAGAGGAACAATAAAGGAGATGAGCAATGTGGGGGAGTGACAGTGATGAGAGAAATAAATAGAAATAGAAGAAAGGAAAAAATTTGAAAAAAATAAAAAAAAACAAAAATAATGAGAAAAAAATTTAAATAAAAAACAAAAATGAAAGGCCTCCTTCAGGGTATGTCTCTGCTGTCATAATAGACAACATGGGCAGCAGTGTGTAAATCTAAGTCAATTAGTCTTTGCAAGCCAGCAGCAGAACCATGAAATTCAGACTGATTTATGGCTGCAAGGCCCAAGTTGAACCCCTGACCACCTACAGAGTTAAACTCTGCAAGGTTGTACTGCAGGTTTCAGTTGCCCTTCCCTTGAAGATAGCCTGAGTTCTGATGGGAGGTTGTGAGCCCTCCAACTTACCAACCATGGTGGTCTGGTGTGCCTTTATTATAGAGATTCTCTGCACTTTTTGAGTGGACTTCAATTTTCATCAAGGAGCCTGAGAAAGGCCCTCTTTCTATTGTTCACTTATGCTCTATCTTCCTGAGCTCAAGATAATGGCCTTTATGACCCCCTGTGCCTCTGAAGTGTGGATCCAGTACCAATGCAGACAGAAGGCCAGAGGCAGTGGGGGTGGGTAGGTGGTGCTACGGTGGTGCTGCAGGCTGCTCATAGGCCCAGGATGGTGTTGGTCACAGCTCAGCTCCACTTAATCAACTTAATCTTGGGTCCCTAAATTTTTATTTTATACTCACCTGAGTGCTTGTGACCACATATCATAAACGTTCTTAAACTTCTTACTCAAGTAAAATAAAAAACTAAAGGAATACAAAATCAACATACAAAAAGTGAAGAAATTTAAATTGTTACAGGATATAATTCATATTTAAGACAGAAATGCTATGAATCATTATGTGCTGAATAAAGTGACAAGAAAATTCACAAATATGGCTGTGACTAATAAAATTCTCTTAGCTCTAACAGATGTTCAAACTTTCTATTACAGGCTACTTTACGGTGGAACATTATACTAAAGGAAACACATTACAACAAAGTAAGTTATAGTTACTGAAAATCATTCAATAATATGTAAAAGATTAAGGAATTTAATTGTTATATTTTGATATTGTTACCTTACTGATAAAAATAGCCTGCTTCCAAGATCAATGCATTACTAAAAAAAAATGATGATATGTATTAGGAAAAAGGAGATTTCAACTAAATTTTGGTTAAAAAAATTAGAGAATGAAAATTCCCCAAATGGAAAATTACTGCTATATAAATTATAGAGTGATGACTTAAAAATAAAATACTGATATAACATAATTTTTATTCACATAATATGTTCATAGAAATGTTAGATCTGTTTCTTGATGGGCAGTCTCTTCTTTTTACACATTTTCCATTCTTAGCACAACAGTGAAATTTAATTGCAATATCTTTACAATGAATTTTATTTCCAATTCTCTACTTTTTTATTTTATTAGAAATTTTTTTTTCAATTGCCATCTCTTTATATTTATAGAAAGACCTTGAAATTACACTTTCACAACAATACAATCAGGGCTGGAGATTTAGCTCAGTGGTTCTACCACCTGCCTTTCAAGCACAAGGTCCTGACTTCAATCCCCAGTACCCCCTCTCACAAAAATAAGTCACAAATTAGTTTGAAGCCAAATGACATTTATTGTATTTATTCAAAACTTTACCTTCAGTAAAAATTTGGTACCAATATGTAGCAAAATTAGCAGGAGACACACACACACACACACACTCACACGCACACATGTATATATTGCTCTTACAAGTAATATGTAAAGCATTAAGTAAATATATAGTGTAACATAAATATATTTACTACATACTATATTTTGTTATTGTCATCTTTATTAGGTGTATGTATTTTGATTAGTGCTGTGAATAGGTTTAGTTTCTTCCATTCTCAAGTAATTTAAATAATGTAACACTGGTGAATATATATTGAACACATTTATATTTGGACTGTTTGCTCTCAGTAGTGCTTATGTATTCATATTCCTTATGAACTCAGAATAAAGAACATAATAGGACAGAAAATAAAGTTGGAGAAATCTCAAAAAAGTATTTAATTGTTATATCAATAATAGTACAAGTTCTTTTTTTGTGGTAAATGCTTAACCATGCATATGTATCATTTTGTCAAATAAAAAACTCAATCATAGAAAAAATGTAATATTTAAGTAATATTATGAGATTCACAGAAAAGTACATTTTAAGGTACATACATTTCTCTAAATTATTTTCTACACATTTACAATGCACAAAACATTGGGATACATACTATGTAAGATATTTAAGTAGTAATTATATAGTTCTGTTTTCCATGTCTTCTATGTAAAAGGCAAATAAACAAAAAATACATTAAATACTTTTTTTTTTTTTCTTTTCTTGGCACCAGGGATAGAACTCAGGACTTTGCACTTTACAGGCTGGCTCAGTGTCACTGATCTAAATCCCTGGCCCTCTTCTTTTTATTTACTTATTCCAAATGACAAAGGTCATGAAATTTACTTCATTTTGCTATTCATTTGAATTTCAAAAGTCAATTTATTTATTTTTTTCTCATGGAGTTTATTGGTACATTTTAGGTTTATAGTACAGTAACATTCATCATTGGGATGTTGTACCTTTACATGACAGGTCTTGGTTCTCATTTTTGTCCCCTTGTCCCTGCCCTCCTTTCACCCCCTCCTCCCTTGCCTGTTTAGAAACAGTTTATCTGCTCAGACAAAAAACAATGAGAAATTAGAGTCATTCATAGGAAAATGGTTGCCTATTGAGTTCATAGTCTTAAGTGAAATAAATAAGTGACACATGTGTGAATACCAAATCATTTCTCTGGTGTGAAAAATTAAAAATGTAAATAAGATCCAAATAGTATAACTGGCAATGTGAAATAGGAAGAAAAGGGCTAAAAGTGTATGAGAAGTGGGAAGGGTAAGAGAAAGGAAATAAAGGAAAAGAGAAAAAATATGAGAAAATGAAAAAAAGTCAATTTAATTTTGAAGTAAAGTGAAAGAAATAAAGATTTATGATATGTAAACCTCCGTTTAACATTTAAAGACAAATATTTTTGATAAAGGAAAGATTATATTCCCTGGCACAGTCCAGTTGGTTAGGGGTGGTGTGCACAGCTGAGTGAGGAATCGTGTTTGCCCAGAGTTTTACCGCAGAAAAAGAGGAATGATGCTAACACTCGTTATCTTAGGGAGCTTTTGCTTTTTGGAAGTTACTATTTGAAATGTGAGTGGCACATCGATCAACAAATTGTGTTTGCAATCTTAATTGTTTGAACTCTGATGAGTAGAGGATTAAGAGTAACCCTTCCCTTTTGGGACTGGAAGCCTCCCACACTCAGTCTGTACCATGCTCAGCACAGCAGTTCTAGTCTTGTGGGTGAGTCTGGGTAAGGACAATTGTTGAGTAGAAATGACTTCTGAAGAAATCTGATTTTTAAAGGTTTTTTTTTTAGAATAAACAAAAAAAATTGAAATGGAAATGTTTCTGTGGAAGACAGCACAATTTAACAAATGTGAACCAAATGAGTCTCAAATGGCATTCCAGATTCTACTATACCAGATGTTGAAACATTAAGAAAAGGCCCCTTGAGAATCAGTTTTGCACTTAAAAAGAAAGAGAATTATTAAGCAAACTCAGCACTGGTGGGAAAATGTAGGGTTTTTTTCATTATAATGATTTTATAAATAACAGCTCCAAATATAAATTGAGATTTTATAAAAGATTATTTTAGATAATGTGCTTTACAGTGAGCAATAGATGATCATCTTTGATTAAATGGTCTTTTAAAATTAAAAATTTCAAAAGAAAGTATAATGATAAATTAGAATCACTACAGAAAAATAGAAAAATAAATGTTTGTAACATGCAAAGAAGAAAACCCTGGGAAGCAAATTAAAAATAAAGACCCCCAGTACCATAATGTTTATCTTCACTACGTGGAACTGGATTGGCTAAAACCCAGGTAGGCCAGAATTTCTTCTGTTTCATCAAGCTGTAGAGTCTGCTGAGCCACAGCTTCCCTCGGTCACACTTGGAAATCACTACGTGGCTCCTGGTTATGCTTCTGTGTTCTAGCAGGGAGAAGCCTTTGCTAATTCAGGGGGCCAGGAATGAAACAGAGAGAAGCAGGAAAGGGACTAATAAGATGCAATATAAATAGGAAATATTAATTTTAAGCAGTCGTTTTAGAAATCTACCTACACAAAATCCTTTAAAATCTACTGATATAATGAATGAGATCCTCTCTCCCCAAAATCCAGACCCAAAAATGAGCACTCACATTGGAAAGTGCTTAAAAGCCTAATGGAAAAGACGTAGGTAAGTAAAGTACTAAAAGCAAACATGGTTGTCATATAGGAAATTATGAATAATCGGAGGCAGCATTTGATATTTGAAAAACTGAAAGTTTGAATATTTGAAAAATGAACCCGTACATATGTATGAAATTTCATTTTGATTAAAATAAAGTATATTTATAAATGATTGAAATGTAGATATGGATAGTACATTCGCTTTTTATATACTTATTTTCAAGTCCTATAATGATTGAGGAACATAGCACATAGGACTGTAATTATTATAATAATCTACCTGAAATAGTTGTATAGGCAAAAATGGTATTATTCCTTTCCTCAGTCAAAGATTAGAGGAGTCCTGGCTGACACCTCTATAACAAAAGTCAAGTTAGAAAAAGTATAGCATATCTATTTACTCAAAGCTTTATATGACATGGAACGTTTCAGAAATGAACACTCAAATGCTCCTGAATAAATGTCTTCATTTTTTCTCAGATTCACTGAAGAATTAACAGCAGTATGGAAATGTGATTGGACAAAAGTGTCTGATTATATAGCAATAGTCAAAGGACAGATAGCCCAACTAGACTCTTTTTGGACACTGTAAAATTCCTTCTCCAGGAACAGAGCAGAACTACTTGGGCACAGGCTCTGTAAAGGAAGTGGGAGAAAGAAGAGAGTGACCTTCCTAGGTTTTGCTTTGGAGGAGAGGGCTCTAGTTTCTGTCACTCACTTTGGGGAAATGGACTTCCAGCTTTGCTCACTTGTTTAGAAAAAAGAGTCATGAAAGAGGCAGACAGAGAAGGTTAGTGGGAAACTTACTTTCTGAGACTACTTCTGAGCCCTTCTAAATGCTCAGTATACCAAAATGTCATATTTAGAGTGTCATAGTCAAATGTAATTTGCTATGTCTACAGTTAAGTGTTTACAATCATGATACATTTATAAATATACATAGTCTGAAAAATTAAATATATTTTAGGAAATATAATTAGTTATATAAGTACTTTCAAATGGTTGCTTCTGCAGATAATTAGACAAATGTACAAATGTGTACTAGAGTATGTGATTAATATACACACAAAAATACATATGTAAATGAATAAATATATATACTCAACAAATGTATGTGCTTGTATGTTATGTAATAAATGTCCCATAATTCTTCTAAACAACTGAAATGTTGTATGCCAAATGTTTAAAAACATATGGAAGATTAATGACATGTTAAGTAGAAGATAAGATAAATTTTATGTTTTATGACACTGTCGTCTTTAAGGCACTTATCTAAATAGTAGATAAAAAAATACTTGAAGAATGTATGGGAAATGAGTTCATGAAGAGTCCACTCAACAAACATTCTATTTCAAATGTGAATTTATGAAGTCTTATTTGTGTTCCTTTAAAAAATGTTTTGAGTATATGAAGACCATATATAAAATGTACGGGTTTAGGGTTTGGGCTGAGGTTTAATAATCTCACTTTCAAAAATCAATTTTCAGCTGTTTAACTGTACAGTTCATAAATGAACAGTAACAGGGTAAGAAGAGCCCTTTGTTGTGAGAAAACATCACTGTCTCCCAAGCCCATTAAATTTGAAAGTTAAAATTCACGTAACAAGGCAACATATCAGGCAGGCTAATAATCCGGGATTATGAATCTGAGCATAGAAGACCAGAGAGAAGGTGTCATTGATCTTGATAAACTCTCCTGGAGAGGCAGCCACAAGACACTCAAGTGTCAATCACAATTATGTCTAAAGTCTTCATTTCTGGAGAAATCACCAGCTATATGAATAATCTCTGTATTCTGTCACCAAGATTAAAACTCTTTTATATATAGGGAAGAATAAAAAATAATAAATCAGTATTGCTTGTTCGCTATGATTATAATTCTTAAAATGCAATTTTCTTATGGTTGCAATAGTGTTTTTTTTTTTCCATTATTACCCTAGAGATGGCCAACCCTAATCATTGTGTACTGGTCAATTGGCCTTTGGTGGGACAAAATATCTGACAGCCAAAATCTAAAAGCAAATAGGTCTATTGTGGCTCAGATTTCAGAATTTGCATGTTTCCCAGGCAGAGATACTGCAGCAGAAGGGCATCAAAAATGAAAGCTGTTCAACAGTGCCTTGGAAGAGGGAAAGATAGGAAAGAGCCTGAGAGGAAGGGGTTGGGGATAAGATTTAGTTCCCAAGGTCATGTGTGCAGTATTCACTTTCTCCACCTAAATCCCAACCCTTAATAGGATATTCAACTGTTAATTCCTCAATGTGTCAACTCCTCAGTGGGGCTTACTCTCACAGGTGACAATTAGTGCTAGTCTGCCCATGCTGGAACCTACGAAGATGATGTCACACTCATGATTGTTAAGATCTATGACAAAGTTGGCATTGAAGAGATTATGCTGCATTGTAATTATATGAGGCCTTAAACAGAGACATTTATCAGGGAGGTAGGAGAAGAAAGTTCAGAAATTTGCAAAGCATGAGACAACACATTTTTGCTTGTTAGAAGACAGAGATAATCCAATGAGAATAAATTGCTAGTATCTTGAATAGCAAATTTCCTCAAAACCAGCAAGAAAAGAGAAATCTCAGTCTTCTAGTTCAATGAAGTTGATTCTGTCATCATTTTGAATGAACTTGGAAATTGATTCTTTTCAGATCTGCTACATCCTTACATTTTGATTTTGGCCATAAGCACAGAACCCACTTGAACTCCTAACTGACAGAACTATAAGTGAATACACATGTGCTATTTCAAGCTGAGAAATTTTGATGATTTACCACATAACCATGAAAAAAATCAAAGTACCATGGGAAATGTGCTATGATGAGTGACTTAA
The DNA here is from genome assembly GCF_012274545.1 of Fukomys damarensis. NCBI lineage: Eukaryota > Metazoa > Chordata > Mammalia > Rodentia > Bathyergidae > Fukomys > Fukomys damarensis. The sequence continues at coordinate 49,084,493 of NW_022900936.1, read as the reverse complement.
CTGTATTATTATATCTATAGTCATGTTCATGTGATGATAGGAATATGTTAGGAGAAGTGCATTGTGAGTCAATTTTGTCCTTGTGTGATCAACACAAACCTAGAGGGTGCTGATCAATCACTTCAGGTGGCCTCTGATAGCATACATAACAAACATCTTAATCTGCAACAAAAATGTTAATAACTAGGATATGCACTATAAAATAATGATATGTTATAGCATAATTAATATGTCAATGAGTAACAGTCATTTATTATTCATCACATGTATTATGTACTGTACATTATTAAATGTGTAATACTTTTACATGACTGGGGCATAGCAGATTGGTTTATACCAGCAGCACCATGAACACATAATGATAATTGGTGCTACAACATTACAGTGGCTGACATGTCTCTAAGCAAGAGGAATTTTTCACCTCTTTTATGATCTGATGGGTCCATGATTGCATATTCAGCATCTTGGTGATGGGGTCATTATTACACAGGTAGTAATTTCATATATAATGAAATTAGATTACTGTAATATTTATTTTTTCAGCTTTAATTGAGTTTATTGGTACATTTTAGGGATACAGTACAGTTACAATCATTTTTGGGAATTTGTACCTCTACATGACAGGTCTTCGTTCTCATTTTTTCCCCTTGCCCCTGCCCTCCCTTCACTCCCTCCTCCCCTCCCCATCTACAAACACTTTATTTCTATCTTTTCATTATCTCACATTTTTTTCTTTAAATGAACTGAAGTTTCATGTGTGTAGCCAGATCCACCAAATCCCATTTCCTATGTTGAATTTCTTTCTGCCTAGACCAAGAACCTAGAGTTTATGACATCTATTTCTACCCATTCTATAGGTATGGATATGATATATTCTATACTTACATTTTTAATAGAAGATTGGAAAAATGCTTGAGACTGGCTATCAAATATGCATCCATATTTTATAGATTATTATATTTCTTTATATGAAATAATTTGGTAATATATGTGTTTATACACATCTATATATGTATATAATAGAAAAACAACTCAGTGTACTATAGGAGCTATGAACTGGAAATCTGCCTTAGCAAGCTGAAGTGATTTCTTTACTTTACCCCTCTCTGAATTTTTATTTCTTCACTTACTCATATGCTCCTACAACTACCATTCAGTGGGAGAGGGGAGAAGAAAAAGAAAAGAAAGAAAAATGTGAAATGTATCAGAGCACTTAGCACCTCGCATAATAAATATTTTATCAATGTTAGCCTAGAATTATGCCTTGTATATTTAACCAATGAAACATGTTATTTTATGCCTGGGTTAGTGAATGGTTTATGTGATTTATAAAGTCAGATTGCTATTATTAGATTTTCATTAAATCAATTTCAATACAATTTTAAGAAATTAGATTATTTGCAGATAAAGGATAATAACTTTTGAGACATAGGATTTAAATGTACGACACATAAAGTATGAATGTCCTTTGATTTACCACCTTTTATGATGTAGGAAAAATCAAATTAGCTTCTCTGTCCAAATGTCCTATATGTTAAATTGACATTTCCTAGCCCTTGCTGCCTTAGCTTCATGTAACTGTCTCCAGCTTCATGTCCTCTTACAGTTTTGTTTCCTTCAAACACATCAGCATCTGTGCCTCTATCATGTAAATGTTGTTATTAATTACTGCAGATATTGTTGCTGTTTTGGGCACACAGATGGTGGCCTTGACTTATCTGTGACCTCAGATGTCTCTAGACTGTTGTTTTGAATTGCAATGCATTATTGTCTCCTGGTGAACTCTGGATCTCCAATTTCTTTCAAAATCTGTAAGCTGTCTGTATGTGGGATTTGTGGAAAGGGTTGGTGAAAATGCTGAATTTAAGTAGAATCAAATGCTTCTGTACACTACCTGGAAAAATCACCACTTTTGACCCAGGACACAAACTTTACACTTCTAGCACATTCCATCAGACATGCTTTTCATTGCTTAAATGATTTGTTTCAAATATAGTCTATGCTTTCATTTTCCCCAATCTGTATCCACATGGAATATGCGTAAATGTTGACCTATCGGTGAGTAAATAAATACCATTTGTGTTCATGAGAGCTAGGGAGAGGTGTGTAGAGGTATATGTATTCAGATATTCCAAAGCAGTTAGAAACTTTTACTGAAAACTTTTTATTCTGAAAAGTACATAGAAAAGTTTCAGAGAACTGTTTATTTTTACTCAATTAGGACACCAAATCGTGTATATGAGGTCTTCATAGCATTGTTCTAAAACTGTTGCTGTGCTTAAAATAAGTATTCTCTCCCTTTAAATACACTTTTGTGGATTAAACATTATCAGTATATTGAAAAATAAAAAAAAATGTGGAGGAGGTGAACGAAGGCCAAGAGAATGGGAAATAAATAAGAACCAAGATACTTCATGTAAAGGTACAAAATCCCAATGATGAATGTAACTGTATTGTATACTCAAAATCTACCAATAAAAAAAAGAAAAAGAAACAAAATTCATGGTGATTAAAATGTAAATTTTTCTCAGTATAAGTTTTTACTTTTTTAAACAGTATCTTTATAATGACATGAAAACCTTGTTATCTTTTTATCCATTTGGTTTTTCTTTTCTTAAAAATATAGATGTGGAAGGGGGTGAAGGGAGGGCAGGGGTATGGGGAAAATCTAAGAACCAAGAAATATCATGTAGAGGTACAAGATCCCAATGATAAATGTAACTGTGTTGTTTGCTTTAAATGTACTAATAAACTTAAAGGGGAAAATAGAGATATGAATACATATTTCCCTTCCATTTCTCTATTGTCTACTCTAATCAACATTTTACTACAGAATGTTTAGTTTGCCAAGAAGCATTTAAATAATTACTGGAATAAATTATCAGACTGCACAACTATACCTTACAATATATGTCACATTCGATTAATGCATAAATCTCTTTTCATTTCGGCACCCAAAAAGAGTTGCTATTTTGGGGGTTTTTAATTCATTGTATGTTTCATGAAAGGCTTTTATACAGAAGGTTTTTTAAACATTTTTTTCAGGTTTTAATTACAAATGAACTGTTCTTCTAACTACCTATAAAGAAATGTGCTTACATTCTAGATCTCTTATAATTCATTTGAATAAAAACACATGGGCACCCAAACAACAAAAAAATATATTAGACTATCTCTTTTTATTCAGCCTATTTAAAAGAATCCATGCTAATCAATACAAATGAGAATTTCTGTAGTTTCTTTTGCTGTTTAGTTTCCCATGTTGATTTTTATCATTATCATTTGTTCTAATATCTTCAGTCTTATTTAATACCAATCGCAATGCTTGCAGTTACAGTGTACTGCTTTTTATGTTATATGTACTGACAGAGTATGCTTGAGTTGGTATTCAATAATTATACACTGTGAAATGTGATTGAATTCATTCACAGACATTAAATGAAAGTTCATTGTAAAACTTTTATGTCAATTCGCTCCTGTGTCATGAGGACAAACCTTCCATCCAAACCCTTGCATAAAGTGACCTTTAATCATATAAAAACCTTTCAGTGTTTGCACTGTTTCCTCTTCCTTCATCTGAGGAAAACACAAAAGTTGCTCTGATATCCTGGCTACTGGGAGAGACAATTGCTCTCTCTGTCCTTGTGTGAGCTGCTTATCTGAAAAGAGAATGTATTTGAATTTGTAATCCTTTCATTTCAATTTGGGGACCTTTAACACTACTCATTGCACGATGAAATGAATGTAGAAGCATTTGAAGTGTATCGCGTGTATTTCTATCTTATCTTAGGATTGATGAAGCAGAATCATTTACTACTTTGATTTCTTGTTAAATATTGACTGTCCCCATCACCCTATTTCACAAGTAAGAAAATTATCCTTAGAAAAATTACTTGTGTAATTATAGTAGAATCCAGAAACCTTGATTTTCTATTCTGCTACTTGGTTTTGAAATCATAAGGCTAGTGGTATCAGTTTCTGCCTTCTAGTTATGTGTAATTGGGGTATAATCCCTCTTTACTATTTATTGGAAAGATGAATATTTAAGGATAATGAAGAATGAGGTTGCCTTTAGTGAACTTGTCAACTGGTGAATAGAAAGTGAAATTTTGATTTGATTCGTGAAACTTCTGAGGTCTTAGAAATATTTGCTAATGATCTCTGAATATTGAACAAAAATAGTACATATGTAAAATTAATAAATGGATCAACAAAATAACAGTCTTCCCAAAGCAGTACCCTGAATACCAGAGGGAATTCCTCTTCAGATCTGATACCATTTATATATCTATGTCATCTCCAACTAGTTTCTGACTGAATTAAAATATTAATACACACGTGCTCAGCATCACATCAAATAAACTTCATTTTGTCACAACACTTGGGTGGCTTTTCTATGCAGGGTTTTTGATATGATCACATAAACAAAAAAGCATAGGCACAGACATTGTCACACAACGTGAATATGCATGAACACATGCAACACATATACAACTACTTAGTCACCTTACATAAATGCCCTTGCTCCTTCATAACATAATAGAAATTGAATATTTCTTTCCACCTCATATTCTATTCTTTGCTCTTCCAGCTGCTCATGGATAATAGGCCCATTAATCCAGTTTCTGCTTCCAACATCATATTGCCATAGCCTCTTCTGATGGAGAAGACTTCCCTGGTTATCTCTTACAAGGACATTTATATTTGAATTGAGCGAAATACCTTGGCAATCCAGGGTGACCTCATCAAGATCTTTACCTTAATTACACTTGAAAAGATCAAATAAGGTAACTTTCACTCCATCCAGAGTGTTATTATTGTTGTATTTGAAAGCATTTAGTTTTGCCTATTTTTTGCCCCATTGTTGAGCCCAAATGATTTTTTTCACTATGCATACCAAAATCAAACAAGCAAAAAAAGAGTGAATGGAAATTGTTTTGGGTTCAAATGAAATATACAATTTGCAAACTTTTCACAAGGAGGTTGCTTATAAATTTCAGAAATAGATACTAAAAATTAGACTCAAGTCTTTGGAGAACTGGTTATTATCAGAGTTCGGTGTAAATATAAATAATTTCAAAGAAATCTGGAATTATATAATTCATCTACTGCTCCAAAATCAAAAGTGATGTCCTCCTTGGATATCTGACTTTCTAGTTGCATGAAATGTAAGATTAAATAGATACAAAAATGAAATGTAGATGTAAGGCAGAACCATCTCCAACAAGCAGAGAGTGTCAGGTGAACATAAGAATTCCAAACATGTCCCAATATAAAGCTATAGGTCTACCATGCGGATATTTTAATTCATATATTATTAACAATACATTTTATGTTTTCCTAAATTTTATGTCCAAATTACATAGAAGATTTCATAAGAACCTACCAATAAGAACTCTGAAATGTGTGGCATTAAGTAAAATACAATAATTTTGAGACCTACTTTTAGTTCTGGTTATTTTTTATTACTTGACACCTCCCAGCTCTGAATTAAATAAGTAACAATATTATTGACAAAAACAAAGTGTGGTCCTGAAAAAAATATGCACTGGAAATTTTTGAAGATGAATGACACTAAATTATGCTTATATACATCTATATATTTTCAGGGAAAAATAGAAATGATTTTGTCTTAAAACTTTTCCCTAGAGATTTTTATTCAACAGTGATCACATGATTTTCATGTATTTCTGTATATATATACATATATATATATATATAGTCAGATTACATTAATTATAATTATCATCAGCATTGTTCTATTGAACAATGTAAGTAAAACAATTATATTTTATTATATCCTTTTTAAAATTATTAACCTTGTCATAGGCAGTTTAATAATTTTAACTGATTACTCTTCCTACACATTGAAGCAATAAGATTCCCTAACTTGAAAATATTACTAAACTCTACTTTATCTGCAGTATGTTAGAGACATAAAAGCAATCTGAGTCTTAAAAGTGAATAGTAACTTGGTTTAATATAGGATAAATAAGTTGACATTATATTTTGTGAGTCACTTTCTTATAATTCAGAAGCATAAGAAGGAGATATTCAGGTGACTGCTATGTGAATAAAAATAATTCTTTTCTTCCTTCTGCATTTACATGGCCCTGAGAAAATTGAGATTATGTGTGAATGCCTCAAAAAGTGATTTTTGGAATTTTATCCAACATTTTTAATCAAGGCCTGGATGGCATTGAGGATAAAACCCACATGTTCAAATTATTTATCAAATCCCTCTTTAATATATCAACTTGTTATCAGACAGTAGTTGTCTTATATCTTTGGAATGATGGACATGTTAATTTTAATGACTGATTTAAGAAACAATCTTTCTGAGGTCACTATGGATATAATCTCATCAAGCATCACATTAATTCTTATTTGATAAATATTATTCTGGTCTCTCTGAAAATGACCAATTAAACCAATGAAATGGTGTTCAATCTAGTGTCTCTTATAAGAAATAATGATGAGCTCAGTAGTATGCTTCAGTATTCAGTTTAAATCTCAAATACGCATTCCATTTGTTCCCTAAAAATCTCAGTCTCGCTCTTTCATTGTGACAACTTGTTTCAAACCTTATTGAGCTGAGGTAAACATCTTTTCTGGTAAAACAGGTAATGTGAGTTGCATGCCTCTGGTAAAATCATTTCTACTTGTGATCTGCAGTGTATTTTGACTATGATCATTGTATCATTCATCCTCTGTATAGCTGAATGAATTGGTGTCATTCTTAATATTGTTATTTTTGTTATATCTACCATATTCTTTAACTGAGAATTTCAGACAAGCTATAAAATCCGAGACATCAATGTTGAAAAAACTGAGGAAATGAAACAATATTCACATATGTACAGGTGTGTCTCTATGAACTGCCACACAGCACAAGCTGCTACTGGCATCCCTACAACTCCAATGATAGACAGAACGTGGGGTCTTCTGCACTTCTCATTGTCTTCTCAGAGTTGTTTTGTACAACATCTTAAGTTTGTAGAAATTTATGAGTGTTATACAGGACTTTGGAATCACTTCAAAAAATTAGTTTTTACTCTTGGTTTTAGGAACGCTTCCACTTGTACCATTAAAGTCTGTACATGTTGAGGCTGTATATCTTGGCTTCCTTATTATTCCTTTCTTCCACTCTGCTAATTGGGTTAAATTTTAGTACAAAGGGTTTTAGAACCTTACAGTTGTGGCGAGCTGATTGGTAATTTATTAACAGAATAAGACCCATTATTTAACTTTGCTGAGCTTTGCTTTACTAATTTTTAGATAGTATCTAGTGTATTAACAATAGTCTTATTACTATTATGATGAGATATAAATTATTTGAGAACATAGAAGTTATCGAAACTGCTATGAATAGTATGAGAGATTTAGTAAGGATCATCTATTCAGTTTTATTCTGTGTTCCTTGACATGCTTCAAAGATGTATCATCAATATGTCAATTTACCTCTTGAGAGCCCTTAATGATTAGTGTCCTTTCTTATTTTAATACGTCCTTATATTTAATTTTGAAAATTAAAAAAATAACACGAGGGAAATAAGGTTTAGGGTATTCTTTGAGCTTTGAGTACATGTTAGTTTTAAGGAAACAATATTTTTTGAGAGACACTGCAAGAAGTTATTTGAGAAAAGAGAATAGAACTATTGGAAGGCTTGAAATTTATTTTATTTTGGTTAAGTGGTTAGGTGCTCATACCTAGGGTAGAAACAGTGAAATATTTTTTTTAATTACCTAGACCCTTATGGAAATGGTGTCTCCCAGACCAGCTAGGTGTACTTAAACTCTATCATGGAATCGCTGTACCTTGGTTTAGCCCAGTGGTTCTTCAACCAGAAGTACATGAGAACACTTCCCCACTTCTGCTCCTGTTAGCTGAACTGCGATAGTGCGTTTCTGGGTGCCTGTCTCTGTGGACCGTTGCCCTTTCATGTCTGTAAGGGAACTAGGTATTTTGCAGGGTAGTAAGAGGGGAACCCTTGCATTGTACCTATCTTCGGGAAATAGCTTAAAGAATTTGAATTCTCTAAAATGGGAGGAAGGTGCTTAGTAGCACTCCAAAGGTATTTGTATGATTAGCAACCCTATATTTCTGATAATTACATTTTCTATTTTTGCAAGGAAAGAACTCTCTTTTAATAAGCCTCTGTCTGGTTCACATAGATACAGATTCAGTGACCTTATTAGAATTGTTACTCTTTAGGCTACTTACCTCTGTTACAGATCAAAAAAGTGGTTGGTCTTATTGTTCCAGCATTTTTTGTCTTGTCATTTGAAATTTGTGGGAAACTAATCACCAGGTAATCTTAAGAACAATGCTAAACATAGATCAGGACACATCATAGGTAATCAATAAGAATCTGCTTATACCTTTGTGACCAATTTTGACCTCATCTTGATTGTATAATTTCGGATGCTTAATGATGCAATAATTTCCAATTAGCAGACCATGCTGAGTTCAACCACAGGGTAAAACTGCTATTTTTATTTTTTTCTTTCTTTTAGCCTGTGATTATTAAATAAAGCTTTGTAATTTTTTTTCTGTGTCTTCCTAAGTGACAGGAATATTATAATTAATCACTTCCTTTACTCTGTAAAGCAAATATCATATTGCAGTCTTTCTACAGTGTGTTTACTATAATAATATGATATTTACAATCTCCCCATACCTATGTTGATAATTTTAAGAATCCTGGAACTAGAAAGACCCTGGGAAATGACTTTCATTTCCTATGAGAAAGGTGACAAAATCTATTATATTTTTTAAAGTCCCCTTTAAGTAGCACTCACACTGTCAAATTCAGCTACATCCTGTATTTGTTTCTATAGTCATATGTGTTTTCTTTATAAATAAACTGGTAATAGTTGTTCTGCTCAGGAAAAAACAAACAAACAAACAAAAAAACAAAACAAAAAAAACTTTAGGGAGGAGTAAGAATTTGTGTCTTGGCATTTTCACTGCCTGTATTTCAATATAGACCAAACTTTGAAACTAAAATTGATTCTGGAAGCTCTTTTGCCCCCATTTTTTCCACTGATTTTGAGCAAAGTGCCTGTCTTGTGGCACTAGATTTAGAGATCTACTTTTGTTTGAAATTAGGTGACTAAAAAACCATAAATTTGATAAAAGAGAGCATTTAGTTTGATACAGTTTGGATAGAGTTTGTACTCGTGGCGGAGTTCCCATTTTTACCTCTGGGAAAAATAAGGGACAAAGAGGGAAGGGAAATAGGAGGGGTAGTGCAAAGGAAAGAAGGGAATGGAATCAATATGAGAAAATAAAAAATAATGGAAACAAAGTCTTTGTGGATTGGGAGGGAGGCAGGGGTTAAAGGAAGGGGAGGGGAATGGGGAAAAATAAGAACCAGGACTGATTATGTAAAGGTAGAAATTTCCAACAATGAATATCATTATACTGTATATATTAAATGCACCAATAAAATTAATAAAAATCCAAAAATGTCCAAAATAAATTAAAAGTAATAACATTTATGATGTTAGCAGTTGTTTAGTCTTAGGGGGATTTTGCCAAAGACCAAAATATTTTCGTCTTGAAATGCTACCACTTTTTTCTTTTGACTCATTTTGACTTTATTGTCTCTAAAGTTTTAACCTCATAGCGAGTAATGAACAAATAGAAAAGGGGTCAAAAGATTTAGAGACCAGAAAAAATAGCAATTAGTACTTTTAGTGTATGCCACTTATATGAGAGCCAGATAGACATGGACACATTCAGATTTTGAGGAGTAATTCATATTTGATCCTATTTATTTTGAATTCATGTTTGATTTGTGATACTTTTAAAATGAGGTTTGTACTAAAAAGTTTTGTGGATGCTGAATGGAACACACACTATTTTGTTAATTATGATTTAATTTTAAATCACATATTTTGTGCTTCTACTATGAGAAACATGATCATTTAAACTTCTCTTATGTAGATTAAAGTCTTACTGTGGAGCAAAAATTTAAGAATAAAAGTTATTTCTAAAATATTGTATAGTTAAGTGTTATGAGTGGGAGAAATACAGAAAATTACTCCTGTATATCAGCTTTTAGATTTTTGGTAAATTTTTTTGTACGTGTTAGGAATGTAGCTATGTTTTGAAAACAAGTATAATTTAATAGTGTAGAAAAAGAAAAGTCATTTCAAGAAAAATTATTGGTGTGAATACAGGGGCAACTAAAAAAAAATATATTAACAGAAAAACATGATGTTATCCAGATGTAGAGTCAACAGAGAAATTGACAATATATTACACAAGATTGTGATTACAAAAGTGACTGCTTTCACTCCACAGTTCTTTCAACTTAATTCTAACTTTTAAAAATTAAATTTTATTTATATCAAATACATTTGAAGTAATAAAAATTGCATTCTTATATGAATACATACATATATATGCAGGTGGAGATGCATTTATGGTGGTTTTAGATCCTGATAACTCATTGTAAATTGAGAATATCCTATGTCAAAAATACCACTACTGAACATTACCTATTGAAAGCTATATTTTAGTTTTCTTAACCATGCTCCGAATGCTCACATTAGTCTGTAGTTGAAAAAATTCATCTCGTATAAAGCACATGTTGTGATAAAGAACTAACTACCTCATGTGATACTGAATACCATGCTGAAAATGAAAACCAAGGGGTTTCACAGTCATAGAGCTGAGAGATCAGTAAGTCAAACGGTCTTATACTGGGGACTGCACTGGTTAAATAGTGCTAACTGTAGTGCTGAGGGCAGCTCTGCACTCTGGCTGTTTCTTTCTTTCTTATCCCTCTAGCATGCTACATCTAGAAATAGCCAATTTTAATTATTTTAAGTGTCTATTTTGCTATTTATGGGTAACACTGTTAGTTACAGTGTGTGTATTATTTTTATTTATCTAGTTTAAAGTCATCTATGGACTTTCTATTCTCTATTACGAATTTTATGACTACGTTAGTGTTTGCCATTCCTGATCCACAGAGTGTGCTATGATTATGCTTCCTCCCTCCTGTGTTTTTCTCATTAAAAGAAAGGCAACTTCGAATTTTCTTCCTGTTCTCCTCAACAGACTCTCAAAACAAATTTCCATGTCAGTCTGTCAGTTAGCCACTTCCTAGGTAAATTAAATACTTCTCTGTCTGGTTTGCTTTGTTACTTTGGTTGTTGTTCAGGGCAGTTCAATTCTTTTAATCTTTGACTTTCCTTCCCCTCTCTGAGGTATAGAATCCTCATATGTCAGCATATCAGCGATGTAATCTAACTGGTAATAAATCAGTCAATATCTTTAGAAGTTTTGCACAATACACAGTTGTTTAACACACACTTGATGACTACTGTGGGGTCTTGAAATCACTTTTAGGCTGATACTGGCTCTTTTCATTGTATGGTCTTGCAGATATCTAGATTTCTTCCCTGTATTTTCTATATTTTCCAGGTACTGATTTCCTCCAAGAAATGGAGAGTACAGAGAAAATGGAGAAAGGATGCAGGCACAGACCTGGAAGTAGCATTGTTTTCTTCTGGTCACATCCACTGAACTTCAGAATTTTGGAGTTGCTACTTCATTGAAGTTCAGCAGCTGTTAAGAGACCTGATACTTTTTGGAGACCATCCTTTTCTTTATTATGGATGCATAGCATTATATGTACCTCAGGGTTCCTCAACAACAATGCCAGTGTTATATTGTGAAAAATATTATTTAGTGTTAGGGGTTTGTGTTTTGTATACTCTGCTAACTAGATGCCAGTAATAAGCTTTCCTCTGAATTACGGCAGGCAGAAACATCTCCATATTTTGCTAAATGTACCGTAAAAGGCAAAATTGTCTTCAGTGAGAACCACTGAAGTATAAATGTCATTTTTAATTTGTCTGCTCTTCTTTTAATAGTTCCCATATTATTGGATAATTGTGTTGTTTCCTAACTTTATGTTTGCAAAGAATGCACAGTAAATAATCTTTCTCTTTTTTATGTTTTTCAGACAGGGTCTCTCATTCTGTAATTTAGACTGGCTTGATCTCACTGTGTAGGCCAGGTTGGCCTCAAACTCATGGTGATCCTCTTGCCTCGGCCTCCTGACTGCGGACGTTACAGGGGTGTACCACCATGGTCAACCACAATAAAAAGTCTTGAAAAGTATGTATCTTAATGCCAGCACAAATAAAATAGGTTATTTTGAGTTGTAAGCCATTTGTTATATATTTTGGGATGAATCTCCATAAATATAATTATCTATACGAGAATCAGTCTTTGCATATTAAAATTCCCATTGACCTTTCCAGTTCAATTTTAAAATTCCTAAATTTTCATTCAAGTTTAAAGTGATTTCATTTGTACACCTCTTCTCTTAAATTTAACATCTTGCCTCCTATTCCTGATACACATTTCTCTATTTATATACTACTTCAAGCGCTTTGATTTTGTTGCTGTATTTAACTCTTCATCAATTCTTGAACAATTCTGTTTTTCCATATATTTGCATATATATATTTCATATTTTATGTATGTTTTAGATTACTATATATGAATTCTGAAATATGTTAAGAACTCTTCTGGTCTATTTCACCTTATGACATGTCTATCCTTATAGATATATTTTGTTAAAAGACTGTGTTGAAAGTTAGTTAAATTGAAATCTCTGTGTTGCTAGACCACCAATTTGCTACTGTTTCATTTTGTTTTGATTTTAATGCTTTAAAATTTTAATACTAGGTGTAAAACTTTAAAATATCAAAAATATTAAATTTCCAAAAGTTTGAAATTTAAATATGATTGCAAAATTGACTACAAATACATTGTATTCCAAAAGTTTAGCTTCTATGCACATTGTTTTCTCCACACGCTTTTTTGATATTTTGTTAGCTTTTATTTATTTGAAACAAAATAAAAAGTCATGAACTTTCCTTCCTACTGTGTTGCATCATTCACTCATATTTGCTATGGTCTGGCTTTTCTTTGTTGTTATTTGTTTTGTTACTGGGGATCGAACTCAGGTCCTTGCATTTTTAAGGCAGGCAGCAGAACCCCTGAGCTAAATTCCCAGCACTTGATCTGTTTTTTTTTTGTTTTCAATAATATAAGCTGGAAATTACTCATAGTAACATATGCAATTGGGGATTTTCCTTTTGACAGAAGTTTCACAATTAAAGGAAAAAACTATGAAATTCTAATCCCAAAACTTCCAATTTGGGAGTGTGAGAATAGAGACTATTGCGTTAAAATGATGATACTCAAAGTATTCCTTCACTCTTGTATAAACAGTTCTCCCTAAGTAGAGGAAATAAGAAGAATGACACATATTTACTGATGTGCTTATCATACTTACAGGACAAAGAGTTGTTAAATTTGACTAATTGTGAATATATTTCATGGATGAAATTTAATTCATGGATCAAATTTACCAATTAGAACTTTAATTATGATAATAGATAATGTCCTTCAATATTGTCCAGGATAATTGTGTCAATATTTGTAACATATGATAAATAAATTGGTATTCTAATTTAAAATCTCCTTTAAACTGAAAAATGTTAGCGGAATCATGGCCTATGAATTCTTAATTCATTGTTGCAAAAGATGCATAAATCTCAATAAAATATTTACTAAGGAATGTAGATTGCTAGTATCTTTTTATTTAGATAGACATTAAAAAGAAAAACATTACTGTTTTTTCTCCTATTTCCCAAGTTCAGTATCACATAGCAGTTCTGCAGGTAAGACAGTTTCATTGTGCACTGGTTACCAAATTAGCTGAGTCTAGTGCATCAAAGTAACAATTCACACAAGTTGCATGAAGTAGATTTATTATTTAGAGACAAGCAATACCGACAACACAGGCCTGAGGATTCATGATGAGCTAGTTAGTCCTCTAAGACTCAGGAAAGCTTCCCAGAGTGGATGGAGTCAACTCTGCGCATGCAAAACTTGAAATACTTCTGAAAGATAGCATAAAGTGGCCCACTCAGGGTTTCATACCTGAGGCAAACATGACACTGGTCTGAAAGGAGGAAGGACGTCCTGTTCCTAGGGATATTATTCTGTCAGACCCTCCTTATGGAAGGGAGGTGCATTCCTGGCACATACTACAGTTATTCTTGAGAGCTACAAGAGAGGAATGGAAAAGAGGTAGTTTGGTCGAAGGCAACCCAGATGACTGTTCTCCCTTACAAATTATGCTCTTTCCATAAATTTTTTGCTCTCAGGCGAGGGTAGTTCTAAGTGCATTCTGTCTGCACTCTTTTAAAAAGTGCGTTTTCTGATCTCTCTGCTTCTGTGGATTAGTAGAAGTTATTAACATTTTCAGTTTTAAATGTGTAAGGTTTTTAAATTATTTCCTTTGGCCATGTTTTCAAGAAATACTAGAATAATAATGGAGAATTCTCTGCCTTATATTTCAAGGAAGTAAATATGTTAATATGTAGAGGAAAAATTTACTTCTTGAAGAATCAAATAAACAGTATCAGCATTAAATCTAGAAGATATTTAAAATGTTTAATATCTTTAATGTGTACTTAAATCTTGTAAATCAAAAACCTAATAGAAAAATATAGAAAGGATACATAATAGAATATATAATGGAAAAATAATGACTTCTAAATATGTGCAATAGCATTCAATTTAATAAGTTCCCAAAGATATGAAAATCAAACAAAAGATCCTGTTTTCATCAAAATATGAAAGAGATTAAAATGATGATGATACCCCTAGGAACTGAGGAAATGAGATTTTTTTCCCTATATTTCCAATGGGATTGTGCATTAGCCAAAATTTTCTGAAATTATATTTGGAAGAGTGATTCAAAAATCCTTAAAATCTATACTCATTTTCAGCAAATAATTCCCTTAGAAAATATCTAAAGGAAATTACATATATAATACCCCTAAATTAATATGGCTTTCAATGATCTGCACCTCTTGGTATTCAGGGCTTGTGTCTCTCTTCTACTGAAGTACGGGCTAGACATAATGATTTGCTTTTAATAATAGAATGCAACTAAAGAAATGATTTTAACTTCTGAAATTAAACTTTGAAAACTGTGGCTTCTATTTCACATTTTTTCCCCTCTGGTTTTTCTTCCTACTTGGCTCAGATAATGCAAGCTACCGTATTTTGGGTCATCTCCTGAAGAGGCTCTTGAACCAGGGAAATGAAATTAGCTTCAGGGCAGCAGAGAGCCCGGAATTCAGTCATCAGTCTAACAATTCCTGAGGCATCAAATCTTGCCCACAACTTGTAATTCTGTCCCACTGCAACTGAAAGGACTAGAGACATGGCTGACACCTTGATCTCAGCCTATGTAACCCCTTGAAGTGGTGAGCTCAAATTTCTCTACTTGAATATAGAACCCACAAAAACTATGAGATATTGAATGTGGGTTATAGAAATGCTACTAAAGTCTAGGATGATTTTATATACAGGAATAAGTAACAAATAAACATGTAAGGTGATCTTGCTATATAGATAAAAGAGATAAATGTAAGTAAAAATAAGGTAAAACATTATTTCAGTTTAGGAATAAACTCAACCACACACACATACTCACATATACAAACATATATTTTAAAAATGTCTCTACTTACACCATAATGATTTTTACAATGTGAGTTGCAACTTCATACCTGATTTTAAAATTATTTTTCTAGATGTTTGCATATTTTTCAACTTTATGTAATGAATTTATTTTAATTCTGATATTTTAAAGAAGAAAACAAAACAGCCAGTAAAACAAAGCACTTCTTGAATCCAACACAACACTTTGTTTATGGTTGAAAATTGGTCTTATATATCATTTTATTTTTGGTACTGAGGATCAAACTCAGGGCCTTGAGCTTGCAAGGCAGGCGGTGGCACCACAGAGCTAAATTCCTGACCCTTACATCTCATTTTTAATTGATGAATCTAACACAAATTCCTAGAAATTTCTTAAAACCAAGGAAACTTTAGCTATTACAATACTGTTATTTTTGTAAGAGCATTGTGTTTGATTTCATACTTATGCTGTAAATTTTGTCAACAGAATAATGTCCTGATAGAATAATTATATCTAAATCCAAGCAACAGTGACAGAACCAATGAATAGCTCAGAGAGTATTTCACTATGATTTACAACTGAAGACCACTATTTCAAAAGGGAATAGATCTGAGAAAAAAATGAGAAAACTGTGTGAAGTCCCTCACAGAGGAGGCACCATGAAATTACCTACAAAATGGTTACTTGTCTGTTCCAGAAATGTCATTTACCAAATATTTACCAAATATTTAATGTATCAAACCTATTTCACATATTACTTACATCCAGCATCTCTAAAGATATGTATTATGAGTCATGTTGTGCACTACAGACATGTTAGCTTGCAAATGAACAAGAATCAGTACTTAACTTGGACAAATCATCTTTTTAATAATTCTAATAGTGGAATAGGCAGTCATAGTAAATTATAAAATTTTATGTATTTGTGCAACTCCAGACAAGTTTGTGCATAGCATTTGCTGTTGTCGATTATGTGTTTTCATTTTTATTTCTGGTGAATTTGAATGTGGTATTCCTGGAAGAATTGCCATGAAAGTACAGGAAAAGGCTTTGCATATTTTATTAAAATAGAAATTTGTAAGAAACATTTCTTTTTATGCTTGTAAGCAAAATAAGTATATTCATTGAATACTGTTTGCATAAGAATTGAGAAGAATGGAGGATAATAGAGTTTAGTGGTTAAATTTTTAATCTTCAAAGTTAGAATCTTTTGATTTGCTTTTCGGTTTTAACACTGATTAAGGGGGAAAGCTTGGATAGTGTATTTGTGTTAATCAGCTTTTTCACCGCTGGTACAACACCCGACTTCCACAATTTAAAGAAGAGTTTAGTTTGGCTCTTGGTGCAGGGGATTCAGTTCACGGTCAGCTGGCTCAAGACAGAGACGTAGAGGTAGAGGGTGTGGCAGAGCACAATGTTTAACAATGAGGAAGCAAAGCAGGGGAATAGCCCCATTCAGAAAATGGGTCAGGATCCACATACAATATTGAAGGTCATCCATTATAAACCATTACTTTGCCTTGCCAGTCCCCAGAATGGATCCCAAAGTCAATCAATCTGACATTCTGCCCTAAACACCACATCTCACTCCTTACTATTTTTAACCCAGAACATCTCTTGAAACCGTACTTAATTTCCAAATACAAATAACAAGAAATTCATAATTTCACTTACCACAATATAGCTATCCGGTTTACAAATTGAAACAGAACAATCGTTTCCTCAGTCTCAACAATTCTAGCCTTTTTCAAAAGTCCAAGGCAAAGTCTCTTGTGAGGTTTAAGGCATACTCTTATCTGTGAACTTCTATAAAAATCAAAAACAAGATACATAATCCAATTTAACTTGGCACTCCATTTAAAACAGTGGCTGGCATAGAATAAGCACTCTTCAGCTTTTCCCCATATGTGAGTCCATTTTCCTTTTCAGCTGTCTAGGTGTATATTCCCATTATTGTAATGAATTGATTTAGATTATTCATCAAATATTTTTTGATCATCCATCAAGTGCATAGAACCAAGTCACAATTTAAAATAAGCACTTTATAACTAGTATTACCTGCTTTTTAATTAGATGGTTTTTAATGTTTCTTTATATTATTTTTGTTTTGATTTCAAAGATTGTTTTTAAAAGATTCACGTCTAAGTTAATTTGCTCTCTCAGAGTCTTTGGCTTTTATTTTGCATTCCAGCTATGTTTTTAAGGCATCAATTAGAGATAAATTGGCAAATTTCTCCCCTCCAGAGGATCATATAGCATTTAAAATATATACTTTATGTAATGTTTATGTGTTTCCATGCTACTAAAATATACAGTTAAATAGTTGCCAATAGCAATTTTTATGGCACATAACAGTTTTTTTTTCTTTAAAATCTGTTCATCAAAACTGCTAAATAAATGAAAATCAGAGAAATATTTACCATTTCCTCTTTTCTGACCAGGAAAAGCAGTGTGCATTTTACTTCAGGGAAAATCCCTAAATGATTGCTATATCCACTGACGTTGTGTTAAAACACAAGAAAAATATAGCTCCCTTGAAGTATTTATCTAATTAATCAGTGAACAGAAGAAATAATTTTTTATCAAGTACTATTTTTGTGTGTGAACAAATTTTGCAAAATTTTTTTTCTTATTTTTTGCGGGGGGGTGGGTAAGGTCCAGGCTGGCCTGGAGCTCACCATGTAGCCCAGGCTGGCCACAAACTCACTGCAATCCTCCTGCCTCAGCATCCCAAGTGTGGTGATTATAGCTGTGTGCCTCCCCACCTAGCCAAAATGTTATTCTTTTAGTCTGAGCAATGAATAAAACAGAGATCTGAGTTTCATACTATTTCATATATGTGTGAATAATATCTATTTTGCACATCAATACAAGTCTTTTTGTGTCTTCAGTTTTTAAAAAGTCAAAACTGCAATATTGAGAGAGGCACAAAGAAAAGACCACCATGGCTAATCTGTAAGGTTAAAATATGTGAGACTGAGATATAGGGAAAATTTCTGACATCTTACTGTCTTCATGTACACAGCAGGAAGTTCAAGTTGTTTAGTAAAACGGTCAGTGCTTCAGGTCTCATTATCTGACTTGCAATTTGAGCTCTGTCATGCAATGGTTTTTCCAGCTTTGTTTTCTACTTAGCCTCTCACAGTTTATTTTTCTTCATACACAACAATAGGTAGGGCAAAGAGATCTACGGTTATTCTCTAATTTTTATATGTTGATTTTTCTCACTGCCATGTTTTTAAAATTTACAATACTACGTTTTGTTTTGGAGGTGAACAGTGGATAGGTTCATGATTGGATCATTCATTCTCTTCAATCATGTGAGCTTCCCTGGACCTCAGTTCTGCACAGGTATCCTAGCTACTGCGGAAACTGCCTTAGAGTTTCACTCACGTGCCTCAAAAGTTTCTTTTTGGAAACTTCACAGGTTTTGTTTTTGTTGTTTTCTTGGCTCTTCTTTGCAGTTATGGAAAGAAACTCTGCCTACGGTAGGTGCTTTCCTGCCCAGCATTTTGCCTCAACAGGTTTCTGATGGCTTATTGAAGGTCAGTGGGCAGATTCGTTGCTCAGGTATACCGTCTCCCCCTCTAGTGAGCTAAACTCATTGGGCTGTAACTTTATATGAATAATAACTATAAATAAGTCACTTGATCATGTCGAGACTCTTATGTCAGCTTTTAAATTTAGATAGTAATGACTGCATTATCTTCCCTAAGAGATGTTGTAAGCATACTGGAGGCATAGATCCTCATTAGCCCAGGAGCAGTAGGTATGGAGACTCAATCACTCTCAAGAAGATGGATATGTTAGTCATTCTGACTCTAAAACCAGTAATCTGTCAACTAAGTACTCTCATAAACTGCTATCCATTACAAAGGCCACAGACACTTTAGTCAGTGGTCTCTATTATCTGAAAAGAGCGAGAAGAGTTTCCTAGCATCCTTAAAATAAATAAAACCATATTTTGTTTTCTGAAAGAGGTAGTCCATTTTTAGGTGTTTTAGATCACTATAGGCAGCAGGAAAGTAGGTTCATAGAGTTTAAAAGATAAAAAATTTGAGAGGCCTTGTACTTCATTAGAGTCCAACAGAGATCATTAAAGAAGCTTCTTGAATTTAAAATCACTTCCTCCTCTTCCTATTGTACAACATTTTATAATTTAGATTACTTGTTATTGTTACTAACACTGTGTGTTATAGTCAGTGATATAAAATTGGAATTCTTAGAAGACAATTTATAGTAGTACAGTCTCTAGTAAATATGCATTAAACTTTTGTGTATTTGTGTTGGTATGTTTTATTTAATTTAGATGATTTACTTAGATTTATCTATATGATCCTGCAAAATCTGGGGGTTAGACCAGTTTTTTTTTTTTAAATGTATTTGTGCTTCACTTAGCATACTGGTAATTGTCATCACTCTGATAATTGAAATGAAAGCTGATCTCTCGTTGGTTATACAAAAAAATATGCCAAAAGTTTTAACTTTGTTTCTGGAAAGCACATGATTCAAACACTTTGTTTTTAATTTACTATACACATAATATATTTAATTTTTCTATCTATCAATTGCAGATATAGATTTCATTTTCCTACTGTATGTATGTATCTTACACTGTACCAGATATTGTGAAATAAATAGGTAAGTGAAGGAAGGAAGGAACCCATAAGTATTTAAATGACAAACATAAATGCACTAATGATTAATGAAATAAGTCTTATTCTTGTCTCTTAAACTTCTTAGATTTAACAGTTTTCCCATGACATTTGCTTTTGATTCAGTATGATTCAAAGGCTAGAACAAGTATGGGCTTTTGAATCAGTAACTACATGAAAAATCCAAATTTCATCATATTATGTAATCTTGGAAATATCTCAGTTTTGTTTTTCTATTTTTCATCTGTAAATAAAGATTTATTCTTATTTGTTATTTCCATGAGATAAAAATAAATGTGATGTAGTAATCTAGCCATATATAGTAGCTAAAGTTCAATCAATGTATATTTTTAATCACCATATATACCAGGAATCTAAACTAAGCAAACACATTCATAAGAAAATCAAATGGGGGAAAAAGTTGGCTTTGTTCATCAATTCAAAGGAGGATAAGATAGGAAAAATTCTTTTCCTATGGTATTAGCAGTGTTCACTTGATACTTAACACCATTTTATGATCAGACCAGGTATTTCTTTCCAACTTTTCCATTTCTATTTCTCTTAGGCTCATATTGATTCTTTTCCTTAATTCAGCAAACGTAATTGTATACAAAAATATATCCTTCCTATATTATTTTGTTTTACTTTTCTTAAAAATGACACATTTCTATTTCTGTGTCTTCAAATGTTAATTTTTATAGAAGAAACGATGTTTAATGATAAGTGAATTAAAAATATTATACACTTACACATTTTCACAATAATTGCCCCTTTATTTCTTCCCTCCTAATCTGGTAAATGATAATTAGGTTGTAACTCTTCTGTTTAATTCCCTTAATGTTGGACATCACCATTTCCTTCATTTTCCTGAATATACTATCTAACCCTTCATTTGTGGCTTCTTTTCAAGGTTTGACCTCTTATTTAGTCTAAATTTTCAGTGGCTATTTCTGTCAGTTGAGTTGGTCATTTGCATGTCTAAGGCTAACAAAATAGCCAACATTGTACCTGACTCAGTTCAAAAAGGAGACTACTGTGTATTTCCTCATGGAGCCTATAATTTACTTCACTGATCATCAATATCAGCATTATATAAATAATGCTTTTTAATATATAAAGTTGCATACAGTGGAAATGAGACTGGAGATTAGTGCACAGCAAAGCTGACTGAGGTAGCACATGCATTAATTACAAACCCCAGGACATACGTGCAAAACTGTTTCTCAAGCCCTGCGTGTGGACTTTTTAAGAGAACTGCAGCAGGTTTTTCCATAAGATGACCTAGATTTGCTTTCAGCCTATGGACTGGGTGATAAGAAAGGTTTTCCACATTCAGTTTTTGCCACTGCCTTCTTCCTCCATGGTGGCTTACCCTCACATTGTAGGGTGTACTACTTTCCCTACATTCACTTGCCCCAATCACCCTGCAGAGCTTGTTTATTTTCCTACCTTTAATAAAACCACTTGCACTTGTCTGGAATAATTCTTTGTTCAAGGAAGAATCTAGAAACCATTTATAGGAGGAGATGTCAGCATCCCAAAATCTGGTAACAGAAGAATTTATTACCTCATCTCAAATAAAAGTGAAAAATAGGGATAATGATAATAATAATTAAACTGATAATTTAGACTAATTGATTTAACAAATTAATATGGAAAGAACAGAAACTCTTCAATCTGTCATTAAAATTTTTAGTTGACCACTAGAAAGAAAAAAAAATGTATATATATATTCTTGTTCTTGAAATCCAACTAGGTGTTCCATTGAAGTAAACTAAGTGTAATTTCCTATAGGATGATACTACTGTTTCCTTCATCAGTTAACAAATCAGTTGAGAAATAGGTTCATAATATTTTTAAAATTCTTTTTAAAATTTTGCATCCTTAATAACACTAAATTCATTGAATTATATCATTAAAATTAAGAGAAACCAGTTGGTTTACAAGTTTTTCATCAAGACACACAATCTCCATCCAGACAGTTTATAGGTCCTAAGACTCTTCTATGAAGACAGGGAAGTTTCAATGGCATTCATATTTCAATGCTGAAATAGAACTTATGGCTATTGGTGACTAATTGCTGAAGGGAACAGGAGGCTTTGGGGACCTAGAGCTCTTCATATGTATTCTTTCACTTTTAGCATGAGGCTTAAGCAACCAATCTTTCTGTCCTGCAAGCATCTTTTTCCAGTGAGTTAGTTTTTCATAACTGTAAATGAATCGAATCTCAGAAGCAAAGTTCCACAGCTATAGTGTTACAGTGATTACTGCAAGAACATTGGGACACAGTGTACTCCGCAAATACATGGTCCCTTGGTCCTCTTGGTTTGGTTTTGTTTTTTCTCTCAATGTCATTACCTCATTGCTAATTATAAGTACTGTACTTTAAACTCTTATCACTGAGTGTTGTTATCTGTGTACCATTTCATACTATTTCTGTAATTCCCAAAGGGAAACTGCCAAATAATAAATCTCATTTGAGCAGAAGCCATCAGAGCACAAAGCTAAAATAATATTGCATAAGGTAATTAAAAATAAATAAGATAACGCTTTCCAGTGTTACACCAAAGCTTCACACACTACCATAAGCAGATGGGTATGCAATCTTTGCAGAATAATAATATAGAACAGATTCTGGATTTGTGCACTGGCCTGGTGCCTAACATGGATCATGCACTGTTCTTCCATAAATTTTGTATTTATTTAAGGTTGTCATTTATTCTTTTTTCTGTTCTCTTCAAGTAAGTGCAGCACTTCTACCTTAGAAATCATAGGGAAGTAATTTGAGATTGCAAGGAAAAAATAAAAAAGCTAGTTATAATCCTCCCAGAGAGCCCACACAGGTGCTCTTCGTTCTTAAATGTTTCGTGTGGTAAACACCTTGGGCAATTACCTTTTCCCCATAAAATTGTTTTCTTATCTGGCTCAGGGACTTCACGTGGGGTCAGACAAAAGGAGTGAACTAATTCTTTGAAGTCAGAGGATGGAACCTAGTCAGACTCCAGAGAGTTCAAATGCAATATATGTTTTCCATTATCTTTTAAGTGAAGAAACTCGGCAGAATTTTTTTGATGATATAAGCTCCTCTAAGCAATTAGATATTCACTACAACTTCATCTCACTTGCTAGCCTCTCTCTTTTGCTCTTCAAATATTTGGCAATAGAGCAATAGTAGTTAAAATGGTCATCATTAGACCAGAAAGAGGGGTAGAAATTTTACCCTTCTCAAAAACAATGGAGCTTCATATTCATTAGTTGAGAACTACCCCAGATAAGGTTCTTCTCTGTAAGCTACTAAACATGTCATGCTATGCTAAAAGAATGCCTCCTTTCAAAGGCTGTGACTTGGCCACAGGGAAGGGGGTATGGTGTTTGTGAGCAGGGTGGGAGGAGGTAAGGAATACATAGGTCATTCATTTAATTATTCCAGTCACCTACTTTTAGATTCTTCCATCCATGGATAAAGTCCATCCTTGAAAATAGAGTGTCAAGGTTCCACCACATAAATAAATCATGTATGAAAATGAATTTTGCATCCAAATACAGAAGACTCTAAATGAAAAACAAATTGAAAGAAAAACTCTTGCTGGAATGTGAAAGAAGAAAAGAAAAATATCTTGCAGACATCCTGGAAATACCATCACCAAAATAAAATAAGATATTTTTTTCTCTTTAAAGAATTAGAATTCCCTCAGTGCCTGTAGCTTCTTACATACTGTTAGTCATTTCACAAAGTTAGTGCCAACCTTGTCTTAACAGATTATGTCTGTCATCCTATATATATCTCCCTCCTTCAACACTTCGACCCCTCTCATTCACGTTCCAATAAACTCCTTTTCAATTTTTACATTCCAAAACATCTGAATGGAGCAGTACTTTTCACTGAATCTTAAGCAGGAGTTTCTAGTTCTTTAGTCCTGGAATTTAGCCCACAAGGAGTATTTCCCGGAGGGCTTCTGCTTTAACTGATGGGGGAGGAGAGAGTTTTTTCTGTAAACCATCTTTTGCTTTCGGCAGCTCTGCTAGGGCAATTTGCCCATTCCTTTAGTCTACAGAGCAGTGAGCTTGGGTGGCTTCCACAGAGGGTTTCTTCCTAAGTGCCATTTCCTAGAGGGAACTGAGCCTGGGAAAGGAGCGAGAGCAGAATTCCCTTTAGCTCCTAAGTTGTGAACTTTTTTCTTCTTTTTTTTAGTAGCAGAAACACTGCCAACCTGCCACCTTGTTTCTTTCTTCTATTCTCATGGTAAAACAATCCCACATATTCCAAAAGATCTTGTTCCTTTGGAAAGAAAAATACAGAGAATTTCCACAATTGCACTAATGTTGGTGAGATGGTTATTACTCTCACTGTGAAATGACCATTTCTGTTTCAGAATGTGGACTGGGGTAGGTTTGTAACTGTAGGCATAAGGAGGAGCTGGAGCATTTCAGCACGGGCATGCATCACTGGTTCATCATGCGAGGATATTAACTTTATTTGCCTCTTCATTTCCTATGTATTTAGATAACCTGAAATTTCCCACAATGAATGTCATTTTTTACACCATAAACATAACAATAAAATTTTAAAATTATAGGAAAAGTTATAGAAATGTACCTATTCTATATTAACATGTTATATTAAAATTATTACATATAACAACTAAAATCCAATTACTAACCAACAATTCCTGTGTATATTTTATTTAGTATTATGCAGTTTATGATTTTTTAATTACTAACTCATTTTATATAAAAATAATTCACATATTAATGAAACAAGAAAGCAGTAAATACATACTTAAAGCAATATTTTCATACATCTACTATTAAAAACCATTTCTTACGGGTACTTGCATTAGTTGAAATACTTTTTTCTTGACTTTTTCATTGCATATGACTTCATTTATACAAACAGAATAGTTTTAAAGCTACAGTTGTACTATCATAAATACTGTTTTTCGGGGGCTTTCTGTTTCCTTATTATAACATTTTTAGCATTTGAAAAATATTTGTATGTTTCTTATTTATTTTATTGTGTAAGAGGAAGAAATGTAATGAATCTCCATTTGTCTTTGCTTTGTTTATAAAGTACCAATTAACCACTCCCTTCTTCCTTAATGAAACTTTTCATGGTTCCTAGAAATATTTGTTAAATAATATTTGTTTTTAAAATATTCTACAATTTCTAATTACAGTGTGTGTGTGTGTGTGTGTGTGTGTGTGTGTGTGTGTGTGTGAGACAGAGGACCAGGAGAGAAAAGAACAAAAATTTCCAGAATAATCTCCATAATCAGATACAGTGGACCCTTGACTTATGAATTTAATCAGATCCCGGAGGCTGTTGCAACTCAAGTTGGTTGTAAGTCAGTACAGCTGAGATCTGGATGTTCACCTGAGTACACACTATAGATAACAAGAGGCAGATGAATCTTCCATTAACCTACATAACCAAGTTGTTCCGATGTCAGGCTGGTCATAACTTGAGGGCCCACTGTGTCTGTATAATACATGTTAATAATATGAGAAAACTAGGGAGTCCAATAACTTGAAATGGCAATTGATCTATTTCTTTTATGTGAAAATGTTTTTGTTATGTAGAGGCTGAGGTAATAAGAAATGTCAATAAATAGTCTATAAATGCACGTTTCCCATTTATACTTTTAGCAACATTCTCCTCATATAAACATGGATAAGTTATGCAGTCAAGAAGTATTTATGAAATTTATAAAGAGTTTCAGATATGATAGAATTAAAGCATTTAAATATCATTAAATTACATTCTAAATTTCACAGCCTAATGGGATAAAATATTTAAAAAGTTATGTTTTAATGTTATGGATATGAAATTATAAAAGTATTATATGCATATTTGAATAGAGACTAGGAGAAGCCATGGAAAGTTTCAGCACTGTGTTTAATAACTGACACAAGTCCTGTGAGAGTGCCTTGTGGAGACACAACATGGCAAGGTTTATTATTGTGGTATCTTCAAGGATTGGAGGGATCTTCCCTCATGCTGGAAGTAGAAGGCATACAGTCTCCAGTACAGGGAATGGACAGAGGAGGCTCTTTCTAATAAAAAAATAAAAAAGTTTTCCAACTGATCTTGGAGAGAGCACTATTACCCTGTTCTTGCACGGCAAGATATGAACATAAAATCAATGGTGACCTTAAGAGAGAAATGACCATACAGTTCTGGAAATGCTTCTGGGTAAAGATCAGTAGCAAGAGCTACAGTTTCAGAGCTTCTTCTTCTTTCTTCTTCTTCTTCTTCTTCTTCTTCTTCTTCTTCTTCTTCTTCTTCTTC
>NW_022900936.1:49052199-49057719 GCF_012274545.1 Fukomys damarensis | reverse complement strand
TCTCTTCTTCCTTCTTCATCTTGCAGCAAGTCTTTTACTTTAAAGATTGTTTTTCGAACTAAGGTAGAAAACATTTGGCCATGTAATAACAGTGTTACATGCTGTTATCTTGCTTTGTATAGAGACAAAAATAACATGAGAGATTTTTAATTCTGGAGTTTGGTTGCATTACATAGTTAAAATCCTATACAGAATTATGGACAATTTGAGAAGTTAATCCTTATCCAGAAAGATTTTAATCTCTTAGAAAATAAAGCAAAACAAGCCTATGTGAGCCCAACCTCACTCCAAAGGCTGAACGTTCTCTCCCTGATAATGCCAGGGACTTGAAGGCGGGATCTGGTGGCACATGATGATTGAATGCAGTAAAAAAGAAGAATAAACCCATGGGTATTACAGCTATAGTCATCTGAAATGGTACAATGTGATCTAGACTTTCACCAGCCTTCTTCCTCCTAGATATTATTAGGTAAATAACCTGAAAGCAAAAGAAGAATATACAGTGAGCTAACAAGGTAAGTTTACCTACTTTGAAGTATGTAAGAGCAATAAAGAGAGACAGAGAAAGAGACAAAAAATAGAAACTGAGAAAGAAAAAATGTACAAGACAAAAAAGAAGTAATATTTGTAAAGCATTTTGTTTAACAGTGTTATTTTTGGAGAGGTACAATAATAAGTGAGAAACATTGAACAATACAAATAATTAGTGAAGAGAAATAAAACTAGTGATTACAAAATTTAGTTGAGTATAAAGAACCCATTGGCTGAGATAAATAGAAAGCATGATAAAATATAGAAGAGAACTAAGAAATTGGATTTGAGAATGACATGATGAAATAATAAGATAGGATAAGGAAATTGTTAAGGAATATAGAAGACAGAAGGGTTGATGTAAACCAATAAGAATCCACAAGGAATTAAAAAGAAAAATAAGACAAAAGAATGCTTTTAGGGAAAAAATAAAGATTTTTTCAGAAATAAAGATATAATTTCTGCTTACAAGGATACAAAGACTACCACAAAGGATCCATAGCAATGTGTCTCATACATAGACACAATATAGCTACATTTAGAATGTCAAAAAAGTAAGAGAAATAATTTAAAAAACCATACATATAAATCTATTCAAAAGAAGAAAATATGATTAATATTAGTTTTATAACAGTATTGCTGAGTTCTGAATGTAGGAAAAAAGAATGGCATAATATATTTCAAAATAACAAAGTTAAATTTCTATTTCCAGATAAAGTAGCTTATTAAAATTGAAAGGTGACATGAAGAAGTTTTCTAGCCGTATACCACACACAAATATTTTTTGACAGCTTCAGGGATGATACATGCCAAAAAATAAAAAAAACAAAGAACAAAATTCTAGATGAAATCAGGATAAATTAGACATAATATATCAAGTAAGCTAGAGTGACTTTTGTGAAATGAGTAATCACTTATAAGGTTTTAATACACAGATTACTAGGTTTTTTTGAGGTTTATAATTACTCTCATATTTCAGATTTTAATTATGCAAACATATGCACATAAAAACAAATATACATAACAATAAATTATGCATGAGCATAGATATTATATAATATGCAATATTATAGAAACAATCAATACATTAACTTTTACTCTGACACTCTTAAACCAGCTGAGGACTATCCAACGTCCAAATACTACACTGCTTTGAGAAGGAACTATAGGATTTTGAATGCAAATCAAAGTTCCTTTTGACAGTGATTTTTCAAACTTTTGCCCGTAGTTAACAAAATCCTTCAAGTGCTATATACTTCATTGTTAATAAAGAATTACCCTCATGGCACAATAGTGTATTTAAGGTTAAAACACAGTTACTGAATGGATGTAATAATTAAGAAAAATTTTATCATGTGAAATTTGATTTGGTCACACTCAAAACTAATTTGTAAGCAGTGAAAATAAAAACTTTTGTTACAGAATTTTCTCTGAATCCATAGTATTATATTTTAAATAGGAAAATGTATACATGTTATATAATAAGTATTGATAAGTATTTGCTAAAACTCCACTTGCTTGACTTAATTATTCACCGCTATTTCTGTGAAGCTAATCTTGGTTTTCAATTTGAGTGGATTAAGAGACACACAGAAAATTGAAAAAACACGTCTTAGTGAGAGTCTCTGAGGGGGTTTCCAGAGCAGACTGGAGGGTGAGCAACCAGAGTGGGGAAGACCTGTACTGAATGTGGACAGTGCCAAGGTGGAAGAAGAGGGACACTTATAGGCAATCACAGGATAGACTTTTCTAAGCAGGTACGATATGTGATGTTGCCATATTCTGTAGACATTAGATATCAGATTCCTTGAATACTTCTACCAGTGACTCTTTAGGGAGCTCTCTGGCCTTCACTCTAGTGCTGGGACTGCGGCAATGGTGTGTCTTGTTCTGAGGCTTCAAGTTTCTTGGACTGAATAGCTACTCATTTCTAGGTTTCTTAAGCCTACCTATGGCCATTGTGGAATAATTCAATCTCTGATCAACCTAATAAACCACTCTTACATAAATATTTCATTGGTTTTGTTCTTCTGAATAATCCTTATACAATTATGTATATATAAAGCTAATTTATAGAGTGCTTTTTAAAGTAAAATTTTATATTGAAATGTATTCCAGAGGCACTCGTTTTATGAATGGTCAATGAATGTCCCAATGTAGTGTGCCATTTACATAATCACCAGCTACATCAAGAAGAGAGAATTGCCAGGACCCAGAATCTTCAGAGAACCCATAACATTGACTGCATTCTCCTGAGTTACTTCTCTATATTTGTTTCATCCTTTTTTAGAAATATATATAAATGGGATCATACAGTATGTTTAATTTGGATCTGACTTTCTTTGCTCAAGAGTTTGCTCTAGGATTTAACTACAGTTTCAAATGTATTTGTCACTTTGAATTTTCATTACTGTGTAGAATTTTGGTATAAATACATAACTGCATTTATTCATGCTACTATTCATAGATTTTTCAAATGCTTCTGGATTCAGGGTACTAGTATAATGCAGCTACATTCTGTACATATTTTCTTAGCTTCTAATTTGTAGGCCTGAGGTAGTTAAGTTTACTGACCAGGATATTACAAGATAGAAATCAAGGTTCAATGATTTAAGTGTTCATCTGGAGGCTCTGGGGAAAATTTCACTGTAAAATTTATTTCTGGCCTTGTCAGAATCAGCTCCTTGCTAGCTGTCAGCAATTCTCAGCTCCTAGAAGACATCAGTTATTTCCCATGTTTTTGTTTCCTCATTTTTCAAGTCAGTTTATCCAATCCTTGCATTTGAATCTCACATCTCTGACTTTCCTTTTCTCTTGACTGTAACACCAGATAGATCTTAGGAGGCCTACCCAGTTAACCTCTCTGTTTTATTTATTTATCTATTTAGTTCATTTAATTTATTTTACTTGGTACCAGGGATTGAATTCAGGACCTTGCACTTGCAAGGCACGCACAGTGCCACTGAGTTAATCCCTAGCCCTAACCTCTTTATTATAGAGTCAACTGATTTGTGATGTTACTTACATCTGCTAATACCTTTGTCGTGCAAAATAAATCAATAATGGAAATGATATCTATCATATTAACCAGTTCAAATCATACTCTAGATATTATAGATGGATAGGCACATTTTTGAATTCTAGCAATATTTTCAAATGATTAATATTTGTCTAAGATAGTTATTTTCTTATTTTTTAAAAAATATTAATCTAAATTGACATCCCTAAAATAGATGCACTTCGTTTGTTTCATTATTATTTTGATATCTTGATTAATTTATTTTTATATATTTTTAGAATAATTTTCATCTCATTAACATAGTAACTCAGTAGTTCCCCCATAGCTATTTGGGATATATTTCAAAACACTAGGTAGATACCTGACTGCAGATAGTACAAAATTTAGATATACTATAATTTTTCTATGCCTACATAATTATGACAAATTTAAATTCATTAGTTGGGCACATTAAGAGATTAATAACACTGATAAAATAAAAGCATTACAAAGATATATTGTAATAGTTTTTTAGATCTGATGAATTATTTACTTCTGGAATTTTCCATGTAATATTTTCAAATTGTGATTGACCATGGGCAAAGGAAATTATGCGATGCAAAGCTACAGAGAGGAAGAGTATTATATTCTTTCCTTGTAACATCTCGACAAGCTTTGTTAACAATAATATGTTGGTATTATAGAATGTATTGCACTGGTTTCTTCCATCATTCCTAAACTATTTTGTACAAGAGTGCTGTCATCTTTCCTTTAAAAAAAAAAAATTAAACAATGAAGCAGACCGGGGATTTAACTTAGTGGTTCTACTGCCTGCTTTGCAAGTGCAAGGTCCCGAGTTCGATCCCTAGTGCCAAAAAAAAACAGATTTAAAAAAAACAAAACAAAACAAAAAATGAAGCTAATTTTGCTAACAATGTAATTTATTTAACGAATAACTGATTATTTAGATTTTCTGTTTTTGTCAGTGTGGGCAAAAATAAGCTGTCTTCCCAAAAAATTTCACATAATTTTCAAAATCATCCTCAAAAGCTTGTAATAGTCTCATGAAATCTACACAGTGATTCTAAAATCTATATGAATGCCACATTTTGGATTTCTAATATTAGTAATTTGTACTGTTTCCTTAAATCAGATAGATAACAAATATTTGTTTTTTTATCCTATTAAATTTTTAAATAATTTATGAATACCCTTTTGGTTTCACTTTTTATTTCAACTTTCATTTTATTTTATTTTTTAATTTCTCAATTGTTTGCTAAGTAATCATATTTAGCTAAAAACAGAAGGCTTTAAAATAAGAATTATAACTATAATTAAGCTTCAGAAATAGTGCTATCAATCCGAAGGCCCAAATTCACTTGACTGATGCCTGGTTTTCATTGCACACCCCACTCAGTTCCATGTCCTCGCCCCTGCGTATCTTCTTCCACTTGTCCCTTGTACCCACTTGAGAGTCTTATCCCACTCCCATCATCCTGAATCCATGTGAAAGGACTCCTCTGTTTGGTTTGAAACTTTAGCCCTCTGGCCTAAGAAGTCGTTTCAGACTGTCATTGAATTGCGATTATTTTTTATATTTCTAATCAAGTTCTTTTTTAGATCCTTCAAGTTTTTCTTTCTCAGCCTCTTTCCCATTGCTGTAAAACCAACTTTGAGCAGAACTCTGGAAGACATTGGTATAGGAAAAGACTTTATGAACAAATCCTCAGTAGCACGGGAACTAGCAGAAAGAATCAACAACTGAGATCTCATCTTACTAAAAAGCTTCTGTACTTCAAAAGAAACCATTAGCAGAACTAAGAGACAATCTACAATGTGGGAAAAAATTTTTACCAGCTGTACCTCAGACAAAGGACTATTATCAAGGATATATAAAGAACTCAAAACAATCAGTCCCCCCAAATATAAAGACCCGATTCAAAAATGGGCATCCGAAATGAACAGACATTTCTCAGACAAAGAAGTAAAAG
>NW_022900936.1:49039621-49051459 GCF_012274545.1 Fukomys damarensis | reverse complement strand
AATGAATGTAACTGTACTGTATCCCTAAAATGTACCAATAAACTCAATAAAATTAAAAAAAAAAACAAAAAAAAAAACAACTTTGAATTTCTCATCCTATCTTTTTCAACTCAGCAAAGTTTTCTCTGGATCATTTTATTAATTTCATTTTCCCAAATACCATTTTGATGTTACATATTTGATTTAAAAAAACAAAAACAATCTGTGCTCTTTCTTGTTGCCTGTTGATTTTTGCATTTCATTCTTCAAATATAAAATTCTATATTTTTCTAATGATGTCTACTTAGAAAGATTTCTAACTGTTCTATTCCTGGGATACCTGTTGGTTATTTTTCATTATATTTAGAAATATGTTTCATTATATTTATTTTTCCTCAGAGTCCAATAAAAAGGAAAACTTATGGTTAAAGAATATTCACTTAAAAAAATCAGCTTGCTAATTATATTAGTCGAGCTGTAATATACAGTGTCAGAATATGATAACTAAATTTAAGACCAAAATTTGCTGATGGCATTTACACTCCTTAGAAGGAACTTTTTTTTTTTTTTGTATCAGGGATCAAACTTGGGTCCTTGTGCTTAGCGAGGCAGGTGGAAGAACCATTGAGCTAAATCCCTGGCCTTAATTTGTTTGTTTGTTTGTTTTTGAGACAGGGTCTCACTGTGTAGTTGAGACTGACCTGGAAGTCATTGTGTAGCCCAAGCTCCTCTTGAACTCACAGCGATCCTCCTGCCTCAGCCTCCCGAGTGCTGGGATTACAGGCATGTGCCACCACTCTGGGCTCAGAAGGAACTTTTAAGAAATTATAATTCTAGACTTCTACAATTTTAGGTTTAACTAGCTTAACCATAGGTCAGTCAATTCAGGTGAGTATTAATTGTGTGGCATTGATGTGGGGCTATAGGTAGAGAGGGCCTAGTTTTCATCCATTTCCATTTGGCCTTCTTGTAAAATAAGAGGCTTTAAGGAAGGAGCAAGTCAGTTACTATAAAATGTCAAAATGTCCATCATCTGTTCTTTTGAGACAAAATAAATGGTTCTTTTCTTATATGAACTGTAAAGTAAAATATGGCTTTGGCTCATATTTTGAGATTATCCCACTTTCAGGGAGAATGATATGAATATTCTGAGGCTTTGTTATTGTTGTTGTTGCTTTTGCCAAAGACAGAAAATAATGTCTTCCTATTTGGAGATAATTTATAATTCCAAAACACAAATATTATCTTGATTTATATGTCTACTATTAGCTGAATTGTTAATTTAGTTGAGGCAAAGATTGCAAATCTTGGACGAGAAAAGAATTTAAAATTATGGAAGAAGAGACCATGTTTAGACTGGTCAGTAACCTTAATTAAAATAAATCTGTGGAAGAGTGACTGTTTCTAATCCTAGCAAATATTCATATATTTTTATTGGCAGATTGTTGGACGTTTTCCCATTTGGGCTACAATGCCAGTGTGCATAATGAATGCATTGTATATAAAATAGATTTGGAAGTGAAGTGTGAAGAATACATGATTGTTCAATGCCTAAGGATGAAGAGGCAGCAGACAGTGTACTTCTAAAGCATGAGGGAAGAATGTCTCTTTAATGGGAAAAGCACTGAAGTATGTGTTGGTATATCTGGATTAAAGAGGCGAGGTAACATTGAATGTTGGTTTTGAAGGCACACATTCCTGGCTGTGAAGGTTGCACATCACGTGCAGCTTCTGTGGTTTGAAAATGTTTGAGCATGTCATCTAAGACTTTATGTTTTTATTCATTTAATCCCCATTGTGAGATATTAAGTGGGTGAAAAAGTAATCCAACTATGGTATTCAGAGGTGAGGCTTTGGGGAGGGGATTAGGTTTGCAGTTATTAGAGAGGAGTTCCTGTGATTGAATCCTGGTAGCATTATAAGAAGAGAGAGACCAGAGGAAACACACATATACACACATGCACTTTCTGTAACTTGCTATGGGATGTTCTGACTACCTTGAGTATCTGCCAGCAAGCAGAGCATCCACAGATGTGGTCCACTAACCTTGTATCCCATAACTGTGAGTCAGAATTAGTGTCTCTTTTTTAGAATCTACCCATGCTGTGGTACTGCCTTATTAGCAACAGAATATGAATTAATACTCAAGCTAAGTGAGGCAAGGAAAGTCAATAAAAAACTGCCTCTAAGTTTGTTCATCTGGAAAATCATACTATTATCCAACTCACAGTGTAAATGTAACTTTAAAAACGGATTCATCTTGACTCAAAAGAATAGCAGATGATGGACATTTTGATTTTTTTACAATGACTGACTTGGTCATTCCATACAGCTTCTGATTATACAAGAAGACCAAATGGAAAAGGGTGAAAACTAGGCCCTCTCTTTCTGTGGCCCCACTCCACTGCCACATGATTAATACTCACTTGAATTGACTGACCTATAGTTAAGCTCCTTATATGTAGAAATTTCACTTATTCCTCAGTTTCACAAGTTTTTGATGTATTACAGAGATTTATAAAGTGTAGAGATACTAAATAAAGCTAAGAAAGTAAGAAATCCAACTCATCTTGGATGTAGTGAAAAGAGAAAAAAGTAAATTAAAAAGTAAAGGATAAAGTAACAAGAAGAGATTAATGAAGGCTGGAAAAAGTGAATGTAAGTTAATAAATTGACTAGGGAAATGATAAAGCAGAGTCAGAGGTATACTATAATGAAGATACAAGAGTTGTTAGGCAAAATTTGTTCCAAAGATGAAAATGAATTTATGAAATCAATGTTTGGATGATAAAAAAAGTGAGCACCATTCAGTGAAACAAAGAAACAGCAAAGAATGATTCTATTATAACGTCATTACTTGGTGAAGTGGACAGATGAGAACTTTTATTGGCTATTCCACTTGAATATGTTATTTGTGTCTCTACTGAGGTCAGTTTTATTATATACAGTATTTGGTTTGTTCACCTACAGACACTGCTCTTGTTTTATTTGTTTGTTTATTTACTCTGTAAAATTTTGAGTGCCTTCATTATATGGGATATAGCGTTCTTGACACATATGGTCTCTGCCCTCAAGGTGTGTGTGATGCAGTACACGTAATGTACGTTTGAAGGTGACTACATCTTTAAAGACAAAATTAAGTTATATCCCAGGGATTACAACTGTGATAATTTGGAAAAGATTCCCTTCCTTGAAAAATCACATTTAAACCAGATGAAGGAAGAAAGCCTGCAGATATATTGAGGAAGATTTCAAGGAAAGAGATAATGAAAATAAGTAGAAACAAGTAAGATCAGAGAAATAACACATTAAATAGTATAACCAATGTAAAGTTGTTAGTCACTGTAAAATGTGTCATTCATTTTGACTGATGGGAAAAAACACTGAAGGAACTTGAGCAGAGGACAGCATGATATGGTAAATATTTTATAAAGATTACTTTGGCTTCTATGTTGAGAATAGATTCCAGATGGGGAAAAAGACAGAAAGAGGCAAATAGTTTCAGAGGCTCTTGAAATGATCCTGGAAAGAGACGCTGTTTTCTATCTGAAGTGATAGCAGCAGTGAGATGGTGATGAATGTCGGAGTTTGAATATATGTTCAATGCCAAGCCCCCAGGATTGCTTGAGGGATCGAATGTGATATAGGAGGGGCCCATGTGACTCACTTATATTTCTTGTTTTGGCCTCAGCAGCTGGAAGGATAGAATTGATTTTTAGTGAGATATGAAAGACTACACAGGTGAAACAGCTTTGAAAATTAAGATTAGGAATCCACTATGGGAAATTTAAATCTGAGATGAGGTTTGAGATATATGTAAATATTCACTGGAGGTATTGAATTGGAGGTTGAATACACAAGTAGGCTGCCTACAGCAGTGGTTGAGGACAGTGATATACACGTGGGCATTGTAAGTTTAAATAATAGCGCAAAGTTGTGTGAAAGAGATACCAGCACAGATGTATGAAACAGCTCACTTCAGGGTTATGAGGTTAGTGAGGAGAGTAAGCAGCAGCAGACAAGAAGGAACATCATTGAGGAAAATGTGTGCAGAAAATCAAGCAGACATAGTACTCTGGGATCCAAGTGAAAAATGAGTTTTCAGGAGTAAAGACTTACCAACTATGACAAATATCACTGTGGGATATGTGAGAGACAAGGCATAATTAATTAGTGTATTTATGAACACTGATGATTTCACAATAGCAATTTTAATGAGGGGTAAAAATTGGATTTTAGTGGGGATTTATGTATGTATTGGTTTTTGAGACCATGTCTTACTATGTAGTTCAGTCTGGCTTCAAGCTCACTACGTAGCCCTGGCTGGCCTTAAACTCGTGCACGTGCCTCAGCCTCCCAAGTGCTAGGATTACATGCACCACCTAGCTGGGAAGTGAGGATGTATTTTTAAAGATAGGTCTACCATCTTATTTTATAAATTTATAAATTTTATAAATAAATTCTAAATTAAAGTGAGGTATAGGCTACACTGCAAGATATTTCTATTTTTTGTTTGTTTGTTTGGAAGCTGTTAGTTGAAAAGGGATGCATTTGGTCTTTATTTAGTAACCCCAAATTCATGTTTCAAATAGCTATCAGCACCATATGTGCTGGAAAGAAATATGAAAATGTAACACTATTAAAATCACATTTATTACTTTATATTCTATTGTTTATTTTATGACTCAATTTCCAATGGGATCTCTTAGCAATCTGAAGAGAATTCTTAAAAGAATAAACAAAACATGTTCCAGAAATAAATACAATTTTGTATAAAGTGTAGGTAAAACTGTCATTTTTTTCCATTTTGTATATAGCTTAATGCACAGTACCAATGGAGGCAATAGTGAGGAAAGGGTCCAAAGAAAAATTGACAGAAAAATTGAGATTCTTCCTAAGGTTTAACATTCCACTTGTTTCTTTATTCTAATGCTCACCTTGATTTCTCTCAACTTTTATTAATTTTTAAAATGAGAACTGGGACAGAGAATGAAGCTTCTTTTAGAAGAAAGGAGATCCAAGACTCCATCTAATTACACCAAACCCCTAAGGAGGTGCTAAAATTTGTAGTCTAAAATTTCAACAAAACTGGATCCCGAGAAAAAGTATAAAAACATGTTTCTACAGAAGGCTGAGGTTTTAATTGAATCACATTTAAACTTCAACTTCTAGCAACAGAACTCAGTAAAGCCCCTTGAGTATGATGACCATCCATGATAACCTTACTACTTCTTAGGTTTATCATGTTAGTGAAGACAACAAGGACTCTAGAAAAGATCTTAATTTTCCTCAGTGTTCAACACATGTATACAAACTGAGAAAAATTTAATTAATAATAATTACTCATATTTCAGAGGCAGCTTCATTATTCTCTCATGTGCCATCATTTTCATCATTCTAAGTCTTTTTCCAAGTCAAAAATCTAATTTTTCTTCCTAGGCTGGGTTTATCCATGTTACACTACTTTTAAACACTCTTTCTCCTTCTGAAGTCTCAAAACACCCAGTAATACCATTCTTTTATCCTGTCCCTAAATTCCAAGATTTAATTTATTTATAATTACCTGGTTGCATATACACTCATATGCCCTTAACAATCCTGTTTTTATTCCTACAAGACCAATGAAGGAATGGTTACCTTACACTGTATGTGTTCTTTCCCTTTGTACTGCTAACTTGACAAAATAGTTAGTTGGCTCACTGCATTATATGCTAAAGATCTGGTACTAAACAATGTGGAACAGCCAACGTTCTGGTAAAGTAACATTTTCTATTAATGGATAGTGTCATTTGGCCTCATTTGAATGACTTTGCAATATCGGCAATAATTTGCAAACAAAATATTCAGAATGGCACTAAATTCACTGAATAATAGCATATTAGTGTGTAAGAGACTATGGATGTGATCAAATTGAATGCCACTCATTCCACCAGTAAAGAAAAATAAGGGCCCAAAGTGTAACTGACTTGTGGAAGTCATTAGGAGACCTGACATCTCATGATAGTCATTCAGTATTCTTTCCTGTGGTTTTGATGTCTGGTTCTTGCTCAGACCTGTAGAAATAGAAAAAATGCTTACCATTTTAAATATCACTTTATGACATATAGTTATTTTAAATCATTTTTTCTAGGATATATATTTTTCATGGACATCCGTTTAGGTGTTGGTGGTGCACATGATGACCTTAGTTTAGAAGGTAGTGCTGGGCTCTTTCACGGTAAGAATACTCCATTTCTTTCAGCCACCATGTAAAATTGAAGCTAACTTGACCCAGCAAAACTTCTCCAGTTTCAGCAAATAAGGGGTTTCTTTTTCTACTCTCTGCCTGCTTGAATTACAAACAACTCCTTGAAGCATCTGTTTTCACTAAATTTGACAGCCAGGAAGGAAGGTTCACAATTTCAGCAGCTGCTATTTGTTTTTGGGTTTTTTTTTTTTTTTCCTTTTTAGAGATGAGCAGCGAGACCACAGTGTCTGGAGATGTGTTTGATTACTCAGCAGGACAGTAGAAGCTAACACAGAACAATAATAGAAAGCATGGGAAGAGAGAAGAAGACATGATACAAGCAAACATCAAAAAGACATGGTTTGATAAGCAAGATCCAAAAATAAAGTTTGCGTTAATGACAGACTGACCAGAGGGAAGATTACTGATGCAAAAGGGCTGAAGTCAAGGATTTATTCTAGGGCTTATATATAAAAAATATATGTAAGCATACATATTTATATAATGAATATATATGATATTTTAGTTCCAAGGCAGATTTTAATATTATTGAACATGAAGATGACAAACTTCACTGTGTAATTCATAATGTTCTGTCATTTGAACAAGTATTAATAAGCTGCAAAATATGAGAGTATGTTGCAAATGGTTTCAAAAGAGTATATTTGTTGCCTGTCTCAGCAAGTAAAATAGAAGAAAAGTTTGAAATCATTCTCCGAAGACCCGTTCCAAAGGTTAAGAATGAGTACAGAGTAGAGCTGAGGCGAATGCATAGGAAAGCCAAGGAGAAAAATAATTAACATCAAAATCAAAAATCTAAAAATAAGAAACCCAATGACTATAGCAGAAAAATATCAAACAAACCCAAAGTT
This sequence comes from Fukomys damarensis, assembly GCF_012274545.1. NCBI lineage: Eukaryota > Metazoa > Chordata > Mammalia > Rodentia > Bathyergidae > Fukomys > Fukomys damarensis. Next base: position 49,044,382 of record NW_022900936.1, on the reverse strand, counting down.
AGCTTTATTACAGAAATGCACATAACACCACACACAGTAAAATTTTAGAACTAAGGACTTGTTTCTCAGAAGACCCACCCCCTGACTGTAGAGTCATGTAATTGACTTCTGGGCCACAATTCATGTGATAAGAATACTCAGTACATCATTGTGCATATAATAAAAGACACTTGAATAAAGAGTACAGGAAATAGGGCAATGGGGCCCAATAACCAAAATGGAAAAGTTATGAAAAAATAATGTCTCCTGAAGATGTGACAGGAAATGTAGAAGTGAGTTTTGTAAAACAATATTGTTTAAAATTATAGTTTATATCAAGAACCCTATTCCCAAACTGTACATAGAGCTACTAGTGTTTGTTTGTTATTGGGGGGATGGACATACTGCACCAGAATTTAAGTGGGCAGAGAAGTGTCTGTCTTAGTCTCTTTGTCTGCTATAACAGAATACCATAGATTGGTTAAATGATTAGCAGTTTATTTCTTAAAGTTCTGAAGACTGGTGACCTAATATCTATGTACTTGCTGATTCAAGGTCTGATGAAGGCCCACTTCCTAGTTCATAGAAGATTTTCTTTTTGCTATTTCTTTACATAGTTGAAGGGGTAAGGGAACAAAGTGGGAAGGGTAGGGGAAAGGAAGGAAGGGCAAAGAACAAAAATATGAGAAAAGGAAAAACTGGAAACAAAATCTTTGTAAATAGGGAAGGGTGGAGAGCAGTGGAATGGGGAAAAAAGAAGAACCGAGCTACATCATGGAAAGGTAGACAATACCAATGATGGATGTAACTGTACTGTATACCTAAAATTTACCAATAAACTTAATGAAGAAAAAAATATCTAAGTCCAACATCTCACATAATGGTAAGATTGGCTCAGAAAATGCATCCCCATTTCTAAAGGAAGACATCCAAAATGGTAGATCTCATATACAACCAAAGCATATGGGTGAATTTAGATCAATGTAAGGCTTGAGAATAATCCACATTGGCTGAATACTCTTCCTATCAAATTCCCTGGAGTTGATGTCACCCCTAGGGTTAGAAGAGACATCCCCACGGTGACACTGTGACTATATCCTGTGGATATCCAGGTTGCATTTCCATGCTTGTAATTCTCCTCTGCTGGAGTCCTGAGCCACATATCTTCCAGGTAACCCTACCTTTTAAAGTCTAGGTGAAGGCATCCTTGTCTGTATGACACTGCTGAGTGCAGCCAGTTCTGTAGCTTCCTGTGGTGTCCTCAACCTGAGGACAACAGCATCCTAGCCCACTTGTACCAAAGAGGTGGACCCGTCTTTTGGATCCACTCTGGGCCTGAGAGAGAAGCCCTGAAGAACTGTAAACTGCCTTCGGGTCATTCTTACATTGTCTTGAATAAAAGCCCCTGAGTTTTTACAGATTTAGTAGTCAGTCTCTTTATTAAACAAATATTGGACCTCATGCTTACTATTTTCTTTTAAAAGGTCTTCTTGTTCTTGTTCTGATGGCCTGATAAGTTACCAAATCTTTAAGACCTGGTTCCTTTTTCTTTAATACTTCTATGTTTGATTTATTTCTGTCCCCTTAAATTTTACAATGAGCAACCAGGAGAAGCGAGACAATTTCTGTAACATTTTACTTACATATTTTCCACCAATGTCCCATTTTATTGCTCACAAGTTACACCTCCCACACAACACCAGGATTCAGTTAATTTCTTTGCTTTAAAATGAGGATAATCTTTCCTTCAGTGTTCAAGAACATGATGCTATCTATGGTCGATCTAGAAGTCCCCTGAGAGCCCCATGTGCTCACAGATGGGACTTTTGGAAGGTGGCTGAATCACGGGAGTGATAAGACTAACTTGCTGCTGGGGAGTGGGGTTTGGTCAAAAGAAGCAGGTCATCTGGCACGGGACCTGACGGAGTATGTCTCCCTCCAAACTTCCTTCTTCTTTCTCTGCTTCTGACCACCATAATGTACTTTCCTCTGACCAAACCCTTCCACTAAACTGTTTTGTGTTTAAGCCTACCAAACGTGGACTGAAATTGTGAGCTGAAATAAACGTCTCCCTTAATTTGCAGCTGTTTGATATTTTGTTGTTGCCACAAGGAAAGAGATTAATACACACTGACTTAATAATTTTCACATGATATCTCATTAGAATGGTAGATATGATCCACCTAACGTTTCTCCCAACATTCTCTTCAAGATTATTCACATTTTCTCTAACAAGATTGAAGCTCCTCTACTGCTCTCTTCTTTTCTTTTGGAGCACTCAGGAGAATCACCCTAGTAGCCTTTTCCCACCAGTCTAGTATTACCCTCAAAACTCTTCCAGCCTCTACCAAATACCCACAACTGAAGTCACTTCTATGTTTTCAGGTATTTCTTAAATCAACATCCCCATGTCTTGGGGCTACCACGTTTCTGTCTTTCCTCATTTTGGCTGCTAAAACAAACAATTATAGATAATTTATTTATCATAGTTCTGGAGGCTGAGAATTTCAAGATCAAGGCACTGGCATAATGAATTTCTGGTGAGCACACATTTCCTTTTTCATAGACAGCTCTATTTTCACTTCATCTTATTGAATGTCAGTCCTCACATCATTAAAACCAGATCAAGTCCACTAGTAACAGGACTTTGAGAAGGCGAGGAAAGAGAATCACAAGTTCAATCTCAGCTGGGGAAATTTGTCAGAAGCCTGTTTCCAGTCAATTATTCATTAATCCATTCAATCAATCAATCAATCCAAAAGCACTGGGGATATAGTTCAGTGCAAAAGTCCTGTATTCAATCCACAGAGTTGTGGTGTTTATATATGAGGAGGATTTTTAGTGGAGTTCTTGGAATCTCTCTTATAAGGATCTAATCTCTTTTATGTCATCCTTCTCAAATGCTTCACCTAAAAATAGCTCAATTGGTGTGGATATGATGTTTCAACCTATGTGTGAAGATTGCTTTTGTGGGGAGATATAAAAATTCAGTCTATAATGCTGTTTCTGATCTACTGACATGGCAAAGACATCAAAATGAAGCAAATTCTTCTTGAATTTTTAAGCAGAAAAGTAACTGTAGCTAACTGCACTCTTTTCAGTGATTTTTTTATTCAAACTTTGAAAAGAAATATTTTCTTTTAAAGGGACATATCTTATTTTTATCTTCGTATCGGGTTACAATGACCCTAAATTAGCTATACTTTGGAGAACAAAAGAGTACTCAATGCCAGGTATGGAAAACTGTAGAAAGTTGCTACTGTTTTATATTTGAAATTCTTGAACACAGAGGATTTCTAGATAAAAAAGTTTTAAAATTTAGTTTTTGTTAAAAAGAATAGTGCTGTGCACATTTTTAGGAGGAAGAAACTGGCACCAATTTTTTGCACTTGCTTCACATAATTCAATTTATAGGTAAATTGGACTGATAAAGAGAAACATTTTCTCTTATACTAAACTTTTTATTATTTAATGTAAAATAAATTATAACCCAAAGATCATATTAATTTAAAGACAAGCAAAATAAAATTGATATTTTAGTGACAAGCTATAGAAATATGGCATTATCAAAATGAATGGATAGATAAAAATTTCAGAGGATTGATATTAGAGAAACAAATATTTTGATACATATAGAGATGTTGCAATATGAAAAAATGGAATTTGAATTAGTAGTAAAACAAGTGAAAATCTATGTAGGGCACATGGTATATGTAAGAGTCTTGAAGTACTTTTAGAATTGTGAAAAATGTTCAGAGGATGTAGCATCTGGCAGGAAAGAGAAATTCAATAAGCTTCTAATCATTTCAAAATAAATATGCAAAGTGCTATTTACAAATTGGGTATTTTTGTTTTAGAAAAGATAATAAGGCCACATTGCTATTACATTTTTAAAAAATTAGTATCTGATATTTTACGTCAGTAGATGTAGATTTTTGTCCTTGAAAAACATAATATCAGCATAAGGACTTAGCATAAATAAGAGAAATCCAATACATTTTAAGGGCTCTACTTACAAAAAAATAAAATAAAAGCAGCGTTCCTGGGCCAAGGACATTGACTTATGTACCCAATGTATTCCGTTTTTTTCTCTAGCTCTGTTGAAGACAAGGTCCCACTGTAAGTTGATTGTCAATATATATCTGCCCTTTACATTTTTGCAACCACAGGATCTGATTTGTTTTCTTTTGCTTCCTAAATACATTTTAAATATTTTTATTCTCTAGTCTCATAATACTAGTTCAACTTACACTTTGGGCTCTAGGTCTTCTAATAATGATTTTTTCTGCCTTCAATTTTACTATTATAGTGTCTTCTTGGATAAATATGTATACCCTGTTTATCTATCTATCCACTGATCAGTTTGTAGGAAGAATATAGAAAAAGTTGAAAGTTTTTTTTTATTTGTTTCATTTACAGGGGTCTGAATCCAAGACCTTTGAAGTGAGATATGTCCACAGTGCTTTTTAAATTTTGAGACAGATTCTGAGGTACTAAACTGCCCAGACTGAGCTCCAACTTGTGATTTTCTTCCCTTGGCCTCCCAAACTGCTGGGAGGTTTTTTTTTTGATTTGCAGTTGTTCACCTTCTCACTGGGTTCTCACATGACTGAGAGTTAGTGATGTGCATAAACTCTTATGAAGACATTAGTTCCTTTCAAGGAGAGTTCTTCTCAAATAAATAAATTTAATCATAATTACTTTTCTTTTCTTTCTTTCTTTCTTTTTTTTTTTTTTTTTTTTTTTTTTTTTTTTTTTTTTTTTTTTTTTTTTTTTTTTTTT
>NW_022900936.1:49032232-49039522 GCF_012274545.1 Fukomys damarensis | reverse complement strand
TTTTTTTTTTTAATTTGAATCAGACATTTTGTTGTGAGATACTAGTAATCTTTACTACAATCAACAATTGCAAATTATAAAAGAAGAGAACCTAATGAGCATCAATGATAAAGTTTAGTGGTTTAGTTAAACTAAGCAACAATTGCACAAATACTAGGGATAACACATTTCTCAAAATAAGTCAATGCTCTCCTGAAGAATTAGAAATAAAAGCAAATTATACTGACATCCCTCTATTTGTTTCAAAAATATCAGTTGTTACTGGGTCTGAATAGAGCATTCTTATAGGTCAGGAAAAGGGTATATGATAGACATTAGGTTTCTTTATACTTTTAATAAGAGTTTTTTTCAGTAGAAACTTGTTAATAGATGTGTACAACAAGATTATTGACATCTCACCAACCTATCGACTCCAGGGGGGAAAAATTGCTAAATTTAGATAAGCCTTGGTTTATTAGGGAATATATGATTAGATTCTTTGCAAAAATATATGGAAATTTAAAATTTGTGAAATATCAGTAAATAGTTCTGAATTTGAAGAAGCAATGAATTCCTCATACATTTCAACTTAGTTTAAAGGAGATGCTGCTGGGATTTCTCATTACAGCTGTGTTGTTAGGCATTCATTAATATGCCTGTGTGAAGCCAGGCATGGTGGCACATGCTTGTAATCCCAGCACTCGGGAGGCTGAGGCAGGAGAATCACTGTGAGATAGAGACCAGCCTGGGCTACATAGTGAGTTCCAGGTCAATCTCAACTACATACTGAGACCCTATTTCAAAATACCCATCCCCTCAAAATGCCTGTAAAATACATTTTGTTATCACGCATTTGTTATATGTCTTATAAAAGTGAAAGTGGTTGATAAAACAAGCTTATACCACAAAAAGATTCAAGAGTGAATATTAGTAAATAACAATAGATAATCCTAGAATCCCTTTCTAGCTCATGCAATTTACTTACTTCCAACCACACAGTGATGTATATATACTCTATCCATAAAATCACTGCATATACTATCACAAAATACAGACAATGTTCACCAAGAAATGAATTGTAGGCATTACATGTATCATATAGTTAGTCAAGGCAAAATTATTTTTATTTAATGTAACTGTTACATATATGTCTCTTCTACAGATTTAAATTTTAAGGAACATTAGTCACTAATAATATTTTTAATTTATAACAAATTAGTAAGTTGATCACAAATATTAAAACCATAGAATATTTATGCTAGAAAAATCTTTTGATTACATGTTGAAAAGAGAAGCTAACAAGGGTACTAATCAATGTAATTGAAGAATCCTTTTGAGAGAGATATTTAGCTAAAGCTACATCAACTCTTAAAATATATAGTCTACATGAAGGATACAATGATTTATAAGCATAGTTTTACATTTACAATAATCAACTGATTTGTACTTACTGACTTAAGAGATTTGATAATTAAAGATTTTTGTTTCCTTCATGTTTGAGATTCAAATACTCAAATTGGAATTGGAAAGTAATATATATATTTATTTATACAAATAACTTAAAGTTAGCTATTAATTTTTAGAAGAAAGACCATTATTTAAAACATATAAACTAATATGCTTTTTTGTTCATCTTTGCCTATTTTTTTATATTAAATAGCCACAGAAGCATTTTATGTCGGGGGTATTTAAAATATAACTTTTGTCAGCATTTGCATTTTCCAGTCTATGTCTTTCTGTTTAAAATGCATTTCTTATAAGCAACATATAGCTGGGTTACTTATTCTATCATACTGTCTCCTAAGTAGTGGTTTAAACCATTTATATTTCATGTAATTATTGATGTACTGGGTTATTTTTTGTTCATGCAATCCATTATTTATCCCTTTGTTCATTCTTTTATGAAGATTGTTTTGAGGATTTATTTGATCACTTCTATCACCTTTTCATTTATATTTTTGTCTGAGAACTTCTCTGCAGAATATAGAGTGCATTTAAGCTAATAAGAACTTTAACTTCAAAAATTTTTGCCTACTTCAAAAAGGAGAGAATGTTAAACATAGGACTGTTTGCCCCTGAGTGTTGTCACATACCGTGTTCCTAAATATTTAATAAATCTATCATATGTTTTTATTACATTTTAATTAATTATAATTTAAACAGTTGATATTAATAGTTTTTGAAATGGTTTAACTAAAACAATATCCAATAAGTTTTACATCAAATCATTCTCTGAAATATAAATACCTATATATAATTATATATACTATAGAAAATATATGTATATAGTGGTAGACAAAATAATATGCCCAAAAGAGATGTCCACATGCTCATTCCCAGAACCTATGAATGCATTCAATTATCTAGCAAAAAGGAATGCAGGTATTAACCGCTATGAGGTAAGGTTGTATTGCCTCTGAAATTCATGCTGAGTTTAAGTAACATCACTGTGATATGGGAACGTTAGGAGGTGATTAAGTCCTGGGCAAAGTCATCTCTGTTTGGTACTATAACACAGAATCATCTTGGAAGCTGAGAGCAGCTCTCACCAGACACCAGACCTGCTAACATTTTAGTATTGCACTTCTCAGGCTCCATATATATGATACATTAATTGCTATTCCTTATAAATTATCTGCTCTGTGATATTTTATTACACCAGTACAGATAAACTATGAAAGAAGTTGGTATTGCTAAGTTGGTTGTTATAAAAATACCTAAAGATATGAAAGTAGCTTTAGAACCAGGTAATGGTTAGGGAATGGATTGTCAAAACCTATTCCATTGAGGTGGAAGAGGAGGAGAGATACAGATAGAGCCTCATACTTCTTAGAGTGTGTCTAAGTCATCATGGTTAGAATGATGGTAGAAAATTGAGCAGTGCAGGTCATTCTGATGAGGTCTTAGATGGACATGGACATCTTACTGGGAAATGGAGGACAGATCATCCTCAACATAACAGAAAATTTGGCTGAATTGTGTCTATGCTCCAGTATTTTGTGGAAGGCACAGCTTGTATGTATCAGAAGAAATCTCTGAGCAAAGTGTTTAGGGAACTGCACAAATTCTCTTAACTGCTTATAGTAAATTTTAAGGTGAGAGAAATGATTTAATGGTGAAATTTATAATTCAAAGGGAAATATAAAGAATGGAAAAATTCCCAGTCTAGCTAGATTGTAAAGAATAATACACATTCTGGAGAAAACACCCAGGATGTTGCCTAAAATTTGATAAAGCTATTAGTATGAACAGAAAGAAGACAGACAGATGCTATTTGTTGGGACAATGGGAGAATTCACCAGAATTAACCAAAATTAACCATTTTGGAGATGTAGATAGCTGCTACCTCCATGACAGCCTGAACGTCAGACCAGAGTTCAGAGTGTTTCCAGTGAGCAGCCCAAGAGCACCCTGGGTACAATGGAGATTCTTGGTCATAGCCACTTCAATTTCTGCTCCTGCGTTCCAGGGCAGTGCTCCCTGAAAGCCTCAGCGTGTTCACAGGATGGGCTCTGCAAAGGAGCAGCCCTTGAAGAGGAGATGGAATATATTCTTGAGTTGTCAACATAGTAAAGCATTTTGTAACACATTAGGTAGGGGCACAGGCCAATATATTAAAATGAATTAATTACATACACTCTGAAAGAGGAAACATCAGGGATCCTTGAGGGGTGAAGTTGAGACAGGCCTTGAACTCACTATGTACGCTAGACTGGCCTCAAACTCACAGGGATCCCACTGCCTCAGCCTCCCAAGTGCTGGCACTATAGGAATGTGCCACCACACCCTACTTAAAATTTCAATTTTAAAATTATAACTTTTTTCAACTTCCTGCTTATCTTTATTGCCTCTATCTATGGCTATGGCTGGGGCCACTACTCCAGAGATGACAGAAGTAAACTGTGGCAAAGCCTATCTGGTGGTAGCAGTGTCTAAACTTCAGAGAAGGAATCACAGAGCCTCCTGGCCAGAAAGAGAAACTTATCTGAGGGGTAGAGCTATCACACAGAGTTTCCACAAAGACAGTGTTTGGTAGGGCAGTGAGAGCAGGGCCATCCTTAATCCCCCTGTCCTGTTGATTAACCTGTATTCAATGGCAGCATAGGAGACCTACTGGAACCCTTTCAGAGCACATGAGAGTTGTGGTATGGTCTGGGCCCAGCCAAACCATGGGCCCCACTGTGTCCAGATGGTCCAGTATGGTAACTGATGATTATTCTTAAGCCTCAAGGTTTAGTGTTGTTTGCTTTCATGGGTTTAGACTTCCTGAGACTCATGACCTTTTTTCTTGTTGTTTCTTTAGAAAAGGGTACATCTATCTACCCCCTATACTTTGGAGGCACATGACTTGCTGAATTTCACGGCTTCATGGCTCTCACCTGGACAGAAATTTGTCTCAAGATATATTATAATTTACCAATATAATTTAGATATGTTTAGATGAGAGTCTGATATGTAGAATTTTGAGTTGATGTTGGAATCAATTAAGATTTTTTGAGTTTATGGGATGAAATGAATGTAATTTGTTTGTGAGGAAAAGAAGAATGTTGGGAGGCCAAGATTGCAGCACTATAGCTTAAATGTTTGTGTCTTCTTCAAAATAGTTCATACTGAAACTCAACCTTCAATGCACCCATGTTGAGAAACGGGGTCTTTCTAAGGTATCGCCTCATCATATAATTACGAGATGAGACACTTATGAATGTGATCGCACAGGTGTAAGAAATAGTGCTTATTCTTTTTATGTTTCTGCCCTCCCATCCATTTAAGGACACAGCATTTATCTCCCCTGAAGAAGTAGCCAAAAGCGGAGGATAATGCTCTCCAAACATTCATCCTATGAGTGCCTTGATCTTGGGTTTTCCAATTTCCAGATGAGTACAAAATAAATATCTGCACTTTGCAAGTTACCTAGTGTTTGTACTTTTAATGGAGGTACACAAGTGAAATAAGGAATGAGTCATCTGACCTAAATTAGGGAGATTATTCTACATGACCTATTGTATGAGCCTAATGTAATCAACATTCTCAAATGGAGAAGGAGATGACAAAACAGGTAAGATTAAGGTGATGGAAGGAAAAACTAATGCAGCATTGCTGGTTCTGAAGATGGAGAATGTGGACTGTCTGCCAAAAGACACAGGTAGTCTCTTGAAGCTGGAAGGCAAGGAACAGGATTCTCACCCAGAGCCTTAAGAAATAAACACAACTCTGTCATTACCATGCATTTTGCTCAGTAAGATGAGTGTTAGTGTTGAAATCTACAGAAGTACAGGAAAATACATATATGCTATTTTAAGTCACCAATTTTAAGGTAATTTTTAATAGCAACAATAAAAAACTAATACATATACATCAATACCCTCCATTAATTTTAGAAAATTATCTCCCCCTTTATCTTCAAATATGTTTAGTTCTTCATTTTTATTCTTTTTGAGGCTGAAATTATAGATACATTTTTATATTTTCCCCTAGATATTAAATCTGCCATTTCATTTTTCATGTTTTTGTTTCATTTATATGTTTCAATTTGAATAATTTCTATTGATATATTCTATTAAGTAATACTTTTGCTTTATGTCCAGTCTTCTAAACTACCAAATAAAGTATTAGTGTATCATATAATATTTTCAACAATTATTATTGTTATGGTTTGTATCTAGATGCTCCCCAAAGCCTCATGCGCTCATGGGGCTTTTGGATGGTGACTGGATTGTGGGACTTCTATCTGACTTATTATTAGGAGGTGGGAACTGGTTGGAGAAGGTAGGAGGAGGACATGGCCTAGGTCTCTCCTTCACTCCTCCCCTGGTCTCTCTGCTTCCCACTGCCGTACCATGAGCTCTTTCTCCTCTGTGATGCCCCTCTGCCATGTTGTCCTGCCTTGGAGCCAACCAACTGTGGATTGGAACCTCTGCAAAATGTGAGCCAAAGTGAATCTTTCCTCTTTGTTTTGTTTAAAAAGCTTCTATTCATTTTGATCAGGGAAAAGGACAATCAATTTATCACCTAACCATAAATTTAAACTCACAAGATTCATTACTCTAGACACTAAATCTACTCACAAAAGAATTAAAATTATCGCCCTTCCAGTCCCTAGAATTTTATGTTGGAAAAATCTGTTGAAATGCCAAATGCTGCTACTTGGCCATAGCAAAATAAGTCCAAGACATTGAACTTCATAGCCCAGCTAGTATAAATATTATTAGAACAAAGTTGCAGGCATCAAATTAGGGAGGGGGCAGGTATTGGTGTTAAAATTTTACACTGGTTAAGTGTGTAGTCAACTACTATAATGTGAACATGTGTGCCAGTTCCCAACAGCTAACAAGGAGCCGTGGAAACAAACTTCCCTAAATCCAACTATGTTGAATATAAAATTCAAAGTGTGATTTACTCAGAAAGGCTTTTAAAATCTAGGTATAAAACTTTTCTACGTACCAGAAAGGTATGCCAAAATGGAAACTTAATGCCATTAACAAACCTAGCATGTAAGTGCTGTCATCTTCACTATCCCTTAGTTAAGTCTGAACATGGAAATGCCTACTCAGCTTATGCACTAATTGCACTAAAAAGCAAGATCAACTAGCATGACTTCTCTAAACTCACACTACACAACTCTAAAACGTCTTCCTAAGAATTCCTAAATAGAAAACATTTTTATTCAATCTGATGTTGGTTGTGATACATCAACAAAAATACAACTGAATTATTATGGCACTATCACTAATCTTCTTCTTTAGACAAAACTTTATAAATCTCACACTTCTGATAAAAATACATTTTAACTACTCAACACTCTTAAATCTCACTAGTTTTAGTGCTGTTTGTGCATTCCAATTTCTCTTTTAATCAAGAGGACAGAGTCATGGTACTATGATTAGCCAAAGCTTGTTTTAACAGATCACCAAATACCCAGTAGGGAGTATGGGTCTGTAGGAAGAAAATGGTTCTTTAGCCAGATTCAGGATGGATTACCCTGTTCTTCCTCATTTTTGTATGCATGTTCTATGTTGTAATGCTTCATTTCTCATAGCTTCTGCTACACCTTTAAATACTGCTTTTACCTCCAGATACCTTTATCTGAAAACCTGAATCATGGTGTTGTGATTAGGGGAAACTTTCTAGTAGACCATGTGTTTTCTGTACTCTGTTTAAGGAAGATACTGTTGGGCCAGGTACTTAGCTCAGTGACACTGTGCTTGCCTCAGAAGCAGAAGGTCCTGAGTCTGAGCCCTGGTACTGAAGGAGAAAGAAAGGAAGGAAGGAAGGAAGGAAGGAAGGAAGGAAGGAAGGAAGGAAGGAAGGAAG
>NW_022900936.1:48991588-49032204 GCF_012274545.1 Fukomys damarensis | reverse complement strand
GATTGTTGTGTGGGGGTGTGTTGCTCAGTGGTAGAGTATTTGGTTCACATGCACAAAGCTAGGGGTTAATTACCCAGCACCTGCCAAAAAGAAAAGGCTCATTGATAGTTACTTCTGCTTTGTTCTCTCGATGGCAAATGTTGCATGATTTTTTTTTTTTTTTTTTTTTTTTTTTTTTTTTTTTAGGGGATTGAACTCAGGACCTTGCTCTTGTGAAGCTGGTGTGGTGTCATTGAGCTAAATCTCTAACTCAAACTTTTCCTGTTTAAAGCTGTGGGTATCAGGTATTGTGTCCCAGCGACGAGACGGTAACTAGGGCAATACCATATTATTTGGATTTTTTTCACATTTCTTTTGCTGTTGAAAAATTCCATTTAGTCTGTCATTGTCTCTTTAAAAATTTCACCACAGTTACTCTTTAAATTTTTTTTGGCATTTGTACTTATGATCAATATCTAAATTGATTTCTTTCATATCACATTTATTTCTTCTCTACATGTCATATAATGATTTTTACCCACATATGAATATCATATGGAAAAGAACTGAAGAGAAGGAAATACATTATATTTACACACAGAAAAGGGTACTAGTGTGCTTTTAAGGAAGGAATTAGAATCTTAATCTATAAATATCTGGATCTGGGTTTATTTTTTCTTTAGCTAGAAACATTTGCCACTGTATTCAGATGAGTTCAGCATTTTTAACGGATCTTCTTCCAACGAGAGTTGGGATTTGAGTTTGATAAGGTGCCAAAGATCACTGCACGCTTTGCAATCCAGCCTCAGGTTTCAAACTGGGAATCCTCATTCTGTCAGTTTATGGGGCTTGTGGGGCTTCTTTCTGAGAAGTTTTTGGCTCGGGAGCCCCTTTGATGTCTGCTGTGGTCCCCCAGGTTTAGAGTGGAGAGGAGGTTGTCCATGAAGGGACTCAAATGCCTCAAAGGGGCTTTTCCTAGTACTGTTTCTTTCTGTCCACAATTCTAAGTTCAGCTTCTTCCTCAAAAAGCTCTTTCTAATTCAGTTCTTCCCTCAATACTCGCTGAGAGCCCAGAAATTTTTAGGGAGGTAAACTTGAATCTTTTGGCCTGCTCCTATTCCTCAGCTGTTCCTGCATTTTTGTACTTTGCTCTAGTGGTATCTATGTACGCTCTCTCGCACTGCCCTGACTCTTCTGCAAGAAAACATGGCAGTAGCCCATTAGCGAAAGCTCAAGGTTGTATAGACCCCACTGGATCTGATAATTTTTACATCTTAAAAACATTATACTTGTCCTTTCAAAATTCTTATTCCCTTATTTCATCATTAGTTACTGTTTTTTCTTCTTTCTACTGATCCACCATGAGTGTGATACAGTCTTTTGAGTGGGAGATAAATTTTTTGAATGCTTTTGTTTATTCAAGTTTCCTTTTCCTCACTTCCCTAATAAGTTTCTGTGTCATATAACTTACCTTATTTGATTATAGATTTACAATGATTTCTTCTCAACCTGTCATCACAATCCATTATTATAATTCTAAACAGATGATGCACAATTTTTATTTTCCAAGCTTTAATTATTTATTCACAGTCAAAATTGCTATTGGACCTGACACAGCACACTCTTGTACCTAGTAATCTTTCCCTTAATCTTCTTTGAAATAAACATGTAGGCTTCTTTCCTTCAGATAATTTTCTACTTCCTTTCATTTCTTGTAAGGTAACCGAATAATCAAATGTTGCCTTATTTTTCATTTTAAACAGTTATTGAAAATCTATTCTTGTCCCAGTGTTTCCCAAAATCTCCTCATCTCACTAGAGCACAGTTTGCCAGAAACAGCATCTCTTTTCTTGCTGCGGTTACTCTTTCGTGCTTTTCGTGAGGGCCTCCCCATATGCTTTTTTATCATAGTGACCCAAGAAGCAACAGAGTGTTGTACCTGGACTATTTTGGTGATTTACAAATAAAAATATTCATATTTAATTAATTCAAAAATTATATAACATATCATAAATGAAATTATTACTCATTTAATTCATATTTCAAAATTCTGCATTTTAGATGTAATTTTATGTGAAAATAATACTTTTAATATCTGTATCTAAGGAGTATTTGCCTCTGAATAGAGCAGCATTGTTAAGAATATAAAGATTCTAATATAATAATATAAATATTATTATATTAGAAGAGAGGATCTCTCTCTCTCTCTCTGTCTCTCTCTCCCCCCTTTGTAACAGTCTACCAAAACATTCTTCAGTGTACTTATTATAATTCTTATTTCAAAAGTCACACATCTCAGTGTTTATCTAAATTTAAAAGCAGATTATTTTGCTATCATAAAATTATACTTGACATTCTTTCCAGGTTTATAAGACTCAAGTTTTGGGGAGATAAACCTATTAAGGTTCTCAAATCCCCAACTTCTGTATCATGTATTAACGTATTTTTCATGCAAGAATTAAAACTGGCCTATTTGATTGACCAAATGGCCCTGAAATCCTTACAAATTGAAACAATTATATCTACATTATTTATATTCAAATCTCCAAGCTTGTAAATCTTGAGATTCCTGTTCCACTGGGATCATAAAAGATGCATATGGTAAAAGGAAAGAAGAGGTGTAGGTAATTCCAGAAGAAAGACAACTTATTCCCTTCTCTTTATGACATTGCTGTAGTTAGAAGGAAGAAGGCTGGCTATTGCATGTTGAATGATTTAAAAACACAAAGTAAGAGAGAAAAAGAAAGCAAAAGCTATTTGAAAATTCTCTGAAGTAGCTCAGAGCAACAGGGCATCATGATGTCTATGCTTACTTAGTTGTATCCCAGAGCAAGAGTATTATTTAATATTACCCTTTGAGCTTTCTTAGGCATCTGCATATGCAATATGCTTTAACCATAAAGAGAATCACAGCCTTGGTATATGGGCTTAACTCACACTCTACTAGGTTTAACTTGCTCCTTTTTATATACAGTTTATTTCCTATTAAAATCTTATGTTTGGGAAAAGCCTACAAGTCAATAGTAGGGTTCAAAGTATTTGAAAATAATAAATATGGCTAGACATTTTAAATTTTGACATTTCCTGATTTTAGATTTCTTTCATTTTCTTATTTTCCTTCTTCAGGACAGATAAATGGCAGGGCTGAGTTATGGTTAGGATTTTAAATATCCTCAGCTTACCATATATTGAAGGCAGATTTCCAGTATGGTGGAAATTATTGGAGGTGTGGTTAGGGGAAAGAAATTAGTCCTCTGAGGATGTGACCTGAAAAGGATTATTGGGACACTGGCCCATTTTTCCTCAAGGCCACAATGTAAGCAGCTTTATTCTACCACTGACAACTGACATAATGTTCTGCTTTGCACAGGATCAAAGAAAGTGACCATGCGGCAAAGCAACTATAGACTGAAACCATTGACATTATAGATTAAAATAAACCCTCCCTCCTTTAGACTGATTTATCTCAAGGCTTTTATTACAGTGATGAATAAGTATAAGCTTCAAGGAAAATATGAAGCAAAGCAGGCTAAAACACTAATCAAAAACTTGAAATCCTCACTACAGTATTTATTAACTGTACATGTAACACATGCTACCCCCACAATTTAAGGTCAAAGTAGAATTTCTGTGATTGAGAAGCCAGAAATTTGACAGAGGATGTGAAAAGGAGTTTAGTATGAAGCACTGCATGAGAAGAAAAGTAAATACCTTATAAAACTCAAAAAGGGATTTATCGGGGCTATGCAGAATAAAGAGAAGGTCTATAATTCAAAGCATGCGCCTTAGGACGAGGGCAAAAGGAAATGATGCACAGTCATTCTTGTAAGAAAACTGGATTGTTAGTGTGTTTTTATGCATGATCCTAAAGCTTCTAAGTTATTTAATATTCCTAGTGACGAGAACAGTGGATGTTTTGCAGTAATATATACTAACAGCTATATAATATCAACATCTGCAGAGCTCCTACTCCCCGCTTCTGTCTACCACTGACACACTCATGTTTTACAGCATGGATGTCTCTAAAATTTTGATTCAATTAAAGAAAATGGAGAAGGGTACAAAGAACACTGAGAAGGAACACAGTTTCTATCCTGGGAAAAGAGTGGTCAGGTTTCAAATTGGACTACCAAACAAAAATGTCCTTTCTCATAGACCTGATTTTGTAGCTTGAGATTAGAAAATGTTATGCATACATCAGTGTATGATATGTTGATAAGCATCTAGAAGGATTATTTTCCAATTACAAATGCTTTAGTCATTTGAATAAAGTATCGTCTTACTATTTGTCAGGTAAATAAGTATTTGCTGTCTTTAGATGCTAAGTTGCACTGAAGTATTGTATCCACTTGGTTTTCAATAATCCAGTCTTATTAAAATAAAATGAATTAATAAAGACTTTAAATTGAGTCTTGTTTCATGATATGCCTGCATGAAGTTCTCTTGATTGATACAAAAAAATCTATCTATTAAGTGTGATCAGCCTAAAAATTAGCAATAGATAACACTTTGAATTTTGATTAGATCTTCTCCATATATTCTATGAATTTGAGAAGGTAAGACAGTTACAGGTGGGAGAGAATAGGTCAACAGTAAAAGAAGTCAGGAGGACAATGGAAGAAGATTGAAGCTATTTCCTAAATTTAACACACTCATTTCTTTGGTCTGTCTCTCCAGAAGCTTTTGTGAAGCCAAGAAAGGGATAATATATTTTATTTTCACGTGAAACCTGATTGTTTTGATATACAATCCTTTTCTTATACAACTGTAAACTATAATTATGTCACAAAATAGTTGACACAATGTTTTAAAATGTGATTTAGAAGTATGTGTACGTGTGTGTATCTATAGGAATTTTCTCTATTTCCTTTGATAAAAATTGACCACAAATAATATCTTTATGCACCTGACTATTTGAAGAAATATTTTTATATTTAAATACTGGTAATATACTAAGTTATCTTGGACTCTGGAATAAGAATTTTTGAATCTGAGGCTTCATCTCTCTATACTGAAATTAGTTGCCAGAGATAAAATATTAGAAAAGCAAACCTAAGTCCCAGTTGTTACTGACTATGATCATTTCTTATTTTATTTCAATTATTTTGAAAAATTTTCATGTCATGGAACAGTAGAAAAAGACTTAAGAGAGTCTCTGTGCTTCTACTGCAGTTTACCTCTTATATGACTAGCATACATTTATTGAACTCAAGAAGCTTATGACTAGTACTGGCAAGTCAGTTATACTTGGTATAAGTCCTCACAGTCCATGCAGCTCACTGTATAATTTGACAAGTATTTTTCATCTATGGCATGCCCAAGCCATTTATCTGCAAATTAGAAATTGGAGTAGATTTCTTATTTTCTTGAGTTTAGAAAAAATAAAAACAATGAAATTAACCATTGACAGAGAAATCTTAATGTACAACCTCATTTTCTAAAAATAAATCAAGTTGAACCTTAAGCATAATTTAATTTTTCTTATCTGGTGATTTTCTACATCACATTTTATTCAACCATAAATTGACTACATTTCTTCCCATATTAATTATTCACATATAATAGGATACATGACTGATATAAAAATAATGAAATATACTCTTTCCTCTTCATGTGATTATATCCTATTGGATTACCAAATCAGTTCTCAAGATTAGTTTGTGTGCAGAGTCTAATGTGAACTTCTAGGCAAACAAATTGAAAGAAGGAAATGTATCGTCTGCATTTTCAAGATGCAGAAAGTCTGAAAAACTTTAAAATGCTTTTCAGACATTCATATATCAAGTGAAGTCTTGTCTCTTCTACAAACTACAAACACCTTACCTTGAAATTGGTTAATCTAGACTTTCCAGAGAATTTCCTTGTGTAAAACACCTAATACTTCTAGGACTATGTTTCACTTTGACAACTTTTTCAGAGAAAAATCATTGGGAACCATCATGCAGTACTTTCTTAAGGTGGATTAAGATAATATATTAAGTTTGCAACAATGGAACATTATACTGAAATTTATTAAACTAACACTATGTGTTAAATTACAGAGAAAATGTCATTAAAAGTAAATAACAAAATTTATTGCAAAAAATAAGGGATGGAGGAATAACCAGAATGAGAATAGACTAAGCCTGTACATTGTCAAAGCCATAGTTAGATCTGAGAGCATTTTGAAACACATTTTTATCAGTCAAGCAATCAGTCTTTCTATCAACTTGACAGTCATCTACCACCTGTTATCTAATCAAGATGGTTGATGTGAATGAAAATCAAGAGGGAAATTTATCTATCATTTATTGTGAATTTTCTTTCTTATAATTTATTTATAATTTAAATAATCCTGTTAAGAGGAATCATTTTATACTTGGGTTGCAATATAAGATGTAAAAGCATATGAAGATAGGTTATGTATATTGACACTGATTTTTTAAAAATATAAATGAGTATGTCTAGGGTGGAATAGGCAATGGTCTTTAAGAATCAAAAACTTGGATCTACTGAGGTTCAGAGTGAAATAGCAGAAAGTACATCAGAGGACTAAAAAAAGTCTTGACTCTTGAATATAATTAGTGTCTAATACAAAGAATAATGTAAAAGAAAGAGAAAAGAGTACATATTGCAACAATGCCAATGAAAATAAAGTGAAATAAATATCAGAATTCTAGAAATGTGTGACATAATTCCCTGATAATATAGCAACATTTATACAGAAAAGTAGCATATTGAGTAACTGTTTCCACAAATCTACAGGTGAAGCTAAATTATCTCTGGACCATTGATAAAAATTAGTCTCTTATAAGTAAAATAAAACACAATACTTATGCAAACAAACAAGAAAGTCTGCAGTCTGTAATTGCAATTGTTTTAATAGGTGCATTCAAGTTAGTAGGAATCAATTAGCTATTTTCAGAAGGTGTCTGAGTATCTTTTATTCTCATCTCACATTCCTGGAACATTGAAGTGGATTAACCAAATACAAATGTAATAGCTGGTAAATTGAGCAGAAGGACATCAACTCAGTTGAGGAAGATTATATTTACTACATGCAACCTTGGACACTTTGCTCATGGAAAAGACCTGGAAAGCCAGTATTTCTCTCCCTCTCTCTCTTTCCCTCCCTCCCTCCCACTCCCTCTCTCTTTTTCACTTTGGTTTTGTTATTAAAATAATTATCTAGGTGTACAACCAACTTAGTAGTCTTTCTCTAGAAATATCTTCATTATGCTGCTGCACCACAAAGCAGACAGTTTAACTTAGATGTGTTTATTAGGATGTAATTAACACTCGGATCTCAAATATGCTTCTATCCCACCTTTTTCCCAACTTTTTATTTACCTCCATTGAAAGGCACTACATATCCACAGCCACATTGTGGTAAAGAAATACTGACAGGCAGTATTCTTTGGTGAAAAGAAATCATAGTATTGAGACAACTTAAAGTACTTATATTTGCATGAAAATAAACTTGATAGTACGAAAATATACAACCTATTACTTTCAAAAACAAAACTAAAAAGCTGTGGATAGTTTCTCCAAAGTTTTATGGAGTAGCAACAAGACCAAAAACCTTTATAAATTCTCACTGAAATGTTACTTCAAATAGAATCTTGTGATCAAAACCCATATTTTAAATCCAAATGACAGTTTGTTTTATGATAGTTTCTCTAATTTTCCTTTAAGTCTTCACTTTGAATTTATACTTCTGAAAATTTGCAATTAGACATAATTTAAAAATTAAAAATTAAATTGGGCACAATAAAATAAATGGATATGTAAATAACAGCACATACACAATGCATAATATATATCTATCAGTTTTTTCAAAAGAATCTTTTGGTAAATATATGCTATATTTAGTAAAGACATATAATTATATCTTGTCTCTTCTCTATGAAATATTTAAATTGAATAGGAATAAATTCAACAAGCATCATGGATATATATGGGTAGAGATCACAAAAAATGATAGAATGCAAATATTCATTATCCATTAATTTATGTGAAAAATTTTAGGATACCTAGTCATGTTACCTTTTAAAGGTTTGAATGATGGTGTCTCCTTAGAAAAAAATATGTTGAAATCTAATCTCTAAAGCTATCATATCAAGTGGTATGGCCTTTTGTAAAAATGATAAATTCTGAGGTTTTTCCTCTTTTTTTTTGATTTACTGGGGATCGAATTCAGGTCCTTGTCCTTGCAAGGCAGGTGGCAGCACCACTGAGCTAAATCCTTGGCCCATGAGGCTTCTACTCTTGTGAATGGATTGAATGCCCTAATATACAGGCTCAGAAACCCCATGTCTTTTGGTGCTCTGTCTTCATCCATGTGAAGACACAGCACTCATTTCTTTAAAGCATAACGTACCATGTTGAAGCACAAAGAACAGCTCTTAACTGACACCAAACCTGGCAGTAACTTCATCCTGGGTTTTCAGTCCTTTAGAACCATGTTGAATGATTGGGTATTATTTATAAATTGCCTCATCTGTGGCATTTTGCTCACATAACAACAAAGACAAAGTTAGTCTTATTTATTGCACTTAAGAGTATGGCCTCACTATGTATCCATTTTCCTATGAATGACAATAGTTTATCATTCTTTATGGCTGAGTAGTACTCCAGTACTCCATTTTATAGAAAAACCACATCTTCTTTATCCAGTCTCCAAATGATGAACAATTGGCTATTTCCAAGTTTTAGCTATTACAAACTGTACCACTATAAACATGGGTGTGGATATATCACTCTGGTATGATTCTTTCATTGCTTATGGAAAGATACTCAGCAGAGGGATAGCTGAGTCAAATGGAACCTCTAGTCCTAGTTCTTTGAGATATCTCCATATTGATTTCCAAAATGGTTGCACCAGTCTGCACTCCCACCAACAATGGAGAAGGGTTCCTTTCTCCCCACAAACCTGCCAACTTAAGACACACATGTATAAATACCAAAGAGTTTCTGGCCTGAATATCTAAAAATGTAATAAAATCCAAATTGTTTAACTGACAATGTGAAATTGGAAGAAAAGGGCTAAAGGTGTAGGGAAAATGGGAAGAGTAGGGGAAAGGAAATAAGGGAAAAGAAAAAATATGAGAAAAGGAAAAAATGCAAACAAAGTCTTTGTAAATAGGGGAGGGTGAAGGTGGTAAAGGGAGGCCAGGAACAAGGCGAAAAAGTGAGAACCAAGACCTGTCATGTAAAGGTACAAGATTCCAATGATGAATGGAACTGTACTGTATACCTAAAATGTACCAATAAACTCAATGAAAAAGACAGAAGTTAGTACAAACAAGTGGAAGGAATTGCTATAAATAATAATTGCTTATTTTCCATGAGCAGCTTTTTAACTGTGTAGTGGGTAAACGTTACATGGTTTTGAAGTAAATCCTGTGAAAAGCTTGTATTGTTGTGATTGGAATGTGCAAGATAATAGTAGAATAGGCTCCAAAGAGGACAGCTATTTAGAAAGTCTCAGTCAAAGAGATATCTAAGTCTTCATGCACTGAGTACTGGTAGAAAAATGGACGTAAATGTCATATGACATGGTCTTAGGCAGAAAGGAGGGATGTAGATGTAGACTAGATGTGCTAGTACATCCTTGTAATCCCAGCTACTTTGGAGATTGAAGATAGGATAACAAGTTCAAGATTCATTCGGAACATTAATGAAATCCTGTCTCAGAATAAAAAAAAAAAAAAGGCTGGAGATGTAGATCAGTGTTGGAGCAATCCTGGTAACACACTAAGGAAAAAGGATGTGAGAGACAGAGAGAAAGTGAGAGAGAGGGAGAGAGAGAGAGAGAGAGAGAGAGAGAGAGAGAGAGAGAGAGAGAGAGAGAGAGAGAGAGAGAGAGAGAGAGAGAGAGAGAGAGAGAGAGAGAGAGAGAGAGAGAGAGAGAGAGAGAGAGAGAAACAGAGACACAGAAAGACTCATAGAGAAAGAAAGAGAGAGAGAGGCATAGAGAGAGAGAGGGAGAGAGAGAGAGACAGAGACAGAGACAGAGACAGAGAGAGACAGAGAGGTTTAAAAAAGAGAGAAATGTGGGATATTTTAGAGGAAACTGGAGGACTCCAGTGTATCCATGAAATCTGTGGCTCGCCACTAAGGGCTCCTCTGTTCTCTACATTCCAGTGCAGCTTTCCTTGATATCTTTGTCTAAAAAGAGCTCGCAAGTATAGCTCATGCCTCTGTTCCAGAAGGTGCAAGAGCCTTGTCAGATTCTGTGTGGTACTCACTCCAGTTTCCTGGAGTTTAAGAGCTGTGGCCATGGCTTCCTCCACACAGATTATAAAGGATGCTTCAGAAAGCTTTGAGGTATAAGTAAAGCCCTACCAGAGGAGTAAGGCTGCCACAACGTCAACTAGTCACTGGAACCACTGGGGACCATGCTAGAGACTCCCTGTCAGTGCAATGCCAAGTGGAAGCAAGGGTACAGGAATGTTCTCAAGAACACAGATCTGAAGAGTCACCAACATACAACATCAGCCTAGGAGGGCTACAGGTACCCGTTTCAAGCCATAAGATACACAGAATGGTCTGCACCCAACAAAGTCATGGAAGCAGAGCTTCCTTAATGTGTGGGAAGTCACACCACATCCTGCACTATCTGGAAGGTGTACATGAGGTTAAAAGTTCACAAGCCTTGAAATTTTAATATTGTATATCCTACTGGGTTTTGGATGTGTGTGGGATCTGTTATTTCATACTTCTTGTCTATTTCTTCCTTTTAGAATATAAATGTCAAATAGATTTAGAAAAGCTATGTAACTATATCACAGTCAGACAAATAACAACTGGTGCAGCCACATGACGGAGACTTCATACACACACATACACAAAGTGTGCATATTCTGAAACATGAATTGGGAATAAAGTAATTGACTCAAAGACCATCATACAACAGGTATGTCTTCCTCGATCGAATCCTATTTGGTTGATTTAATAACTAATTAATGAATCTTGTAGTATTGGGGATTGAACTACACTCTGTTTTTGCCCCCATTCAACATCTCATTTTGAGACAAGGTCTCACTATGTCATCTCCCCTTTGTTTTATTATCTTCTTCCATATCCTATTTTTAATTCACCTTACTCTCAAAATACATGGGTAGCTGGTAAATGTTACTGAGAGCGTTGTTCAACAAGGGTCAATAGGATCATAATGTCATATATTTCATATGTATACATATGGCATGTTTTTCTTATCTTCCTAACAATAATGAACTACTACCTTTAAACATTTGTCTAGTGAATGTGAAGCAGTGCCTGTAGAAACATTATTTACTCAGAATGAAAAAAATTATGATTCACTCATTTATCTAATTACTAATTTGGATTGAGGATAATGGTAGGCCCTAGACATAGTGCAAACAAGAAAAATATACTCCTTTAATCAGAGTGCTCACAGCTATTATCACATTGAAATAATGGGATAGTAATTTTGTACTGTTGTCACATAACAAAAAGTGTATTAAGTGGTGCTTTGCAATGAAGATGCAGAAATGTCTCAGCTATTCTTGGAAATCAAGGAACATTTCTCTGAAGAAAGTGAGATCGAAGTTCTAAATTTAAGAATTGAAAAGAGATTTGCAAGGTATGGAACAAATAATGTGCCAGACAGAAAAGTTGCTTTATGTAGTCTATTAGAGAGACACTACAGGAACACAGAACAGTTACAGGTGGACAGCTACAGGAGATGGTAAGCTTTATTGCTTTATAGGAAGGCAAAAACCTACTAATGGCCTTCTTTCAATCCAGGGTCAATATTTTGAGAAGTGTATATATTGAAAAGTTACAAGTGGTAATGCGCATTACTGACGTATACTTCAGGCGCCCGCAGAGATCAGAAGTTAACAAGAGTGCAAACAAGAACACCAGTTAGGAGGAGGATACACTGGTAGTAATAATCTAGACAAAGAGATTTGGTGGTCCAAACTATGGAAACATGATTCCAGAGGACTGTGCAGACAACGGAACAGATATGGATAGATTATGAAAAATGAGGCATACAGAAAACAGGAATATATGATTCCATGGAAGGTGAAAGTGGAATTTAAAAAATAAAGTTAAATGTCCGGGGATTTAGCTCAGTGGTTCGGTGGCCTGCCTTGCAAGCGCAAGGACCTGAGTTCAATCCCCGGTCCCCGGCACAAAAGACACTTAAAGAAGATGCAACCCCACCCAGACTTGCAACTCACTAAAGAAATCCCCGGTCAATAAATAAATAAATAAATAAATAAATAAATAAATAAATAAATAAAGTTAATTATCCATGTCTAACGCTGCACTAGGAATCTAAATAAAATGATCAATTAATGTCCAGTAAAGTTAGTAAGAGAGATAACTCACTCTATTAATGATAAACTCTCATCACTTCCTATGTACCTGCTTATTGTGGTCAATATGATTATTTTCAGCTTCAATTTCTATTGAATTTTTGTGACCCTTTGAATGGTTTTGTGGTTTGAATATTTGTGACACTTTCAAAATTTATATTAAAACTTAACCTCAAGCAACAGTATTAAGAAACAGGGTCTTTAGGGGGTGATTAGGTGGAGCCCTCAGCAATTGAAGTCTTTGTGTAAGGGCTTGAGTTCAATTCTCCCCCTTTGCCCTTCTCTTCCCTGGTGGGAGGACCATGTTCATCTCCTTGGCAGGACAGTGCATCAATTTTGGAAGCAGACAACAGTCATCAGCAGACACTGAATCTGCCAGCAACTTGATCTTGGACTTCCCAGCTTCCCAAATTCTGAGAAGAAAATTTTCATCATTTATACTTTACCTCAACTCTTGTATGTTAATACAGCAGCATTAATGAACTAAAACACCGATTTAGCAAATTCGATAGAATGATATCCAGCAACTGTCAGTCATAATCAAATTAATGACTGGAAGCCTGCTAGTTCACACAACACCTTTATGTTCTCTGTGAAATAAGATTGATGGGAAATCTAAAAACCTGTTAATTTGTATATTCATGATATACTCATGAACAGAATTTTTGATAAATCCCTTGCAGGTCCCACTCCACGAGGGAGGCATTTGCTGTATGGACTTGAAAGCATGATATTATGGATATTGCTGCTTGTTAAGGAGATATCCTTAAAGATAAAATGTCACCACTGTTAAAAATATTCTAATGACAATTTAGATATGATAGGCAGTTGAGCATTTATTTTGTTTATTGTTAGCTGTTGTGCACTTATCTGGTGGAGCTACTTTCTGGAATTGGTCAAATTTCCCTTTCTTGAGAGTCACCCTCACTGACCTAGCCTGGGAAACAGAAGACTGTTCTGACACTGGTCTTCCCAGAAAGTAGATAGAGATGACACGGATGATCCGAGGGCAGACCTCACAAAGTCTGACAGGATCAATGCCACCAGCTTCAAACGCTCCCTTTGATAGTCTGGTGAGTGCTTTGAAGGTGGGGACTTTTGCATATTTTCTAGACACATTAGAGACACGTTTCTGATAAATAATTATTGTTTAGAAATTGACTTTTTAAAATTGCATGTTATCTGAGAAATTACTTTGCATAAGAATCACTGGAAGTACAGTGGAAAAATGCATAGATATTCAGAAAAAAGCTCTGGGAAGCATAGATTATTGTCAGTGAAATTAAGTGCATAAAATGTAGGACGATGGAGAATAAGGGTAAGGTGTATGAGAGACAAGACCCCATAATTTCAATGCTTCATAATATTCCAAATTCACATTTCTGGCAGAAAACCACTGGAATGCTATTAAAGCACTTGGCAAATACAATGATGATGTCTTGGTGGCTGTATTGGGGGACAGAAGTCCTCAGCAGTGATCTTTTTACACATTGCAAGACTATAGAGAAATGCTCTCTGTGATGAAAATAAAAGTAACTTTTGGCTTTAAAAATGGCCCAATCCCATCCCTTTGAGGCAAGATAATAAATCTGTATGAATTTGTCCCTGAGGAAAAATTTTCATTTTCAGAGCACTTTCCCATTTTTATAATGGGGAAAAGAGCAATAAAATGCTTGTGGCAAAACAGCCATTCGGAGCTGCACTTTTGATTTTGTTTGAGCCAAAGTTGATGAAGTCAGTGAAAATTGTTCCTCTCCTTTGGGCACAAGGAAGTCACAATGTTTTCACATTTGTTTCCTATGAAATATAATGAAGGCAATTAAGTTTTATAAAAGAGAAACATGTACAATCTTTATACAGTCACGTGTCAGTTTAGTAGAATAATGATAAAAGTTTATATTTACTAAGAAAATTTGTTGGCCTTTTTCATAATTCCTGGAGGTGTTGGGCATTGATCTTTTATTAGGTGGAAACTCGAGTAAATTTGTTTAGCTGAATTCTAAGTGACAGCTTCTACATAAATTTTGCATATACAAATAACTATGAGCAAGTCATTTAAACTTCAGTGTAAACTCCTTATTTGGAAAACTGGAATGTATATTGATATTTCAAATTGTTTGGTAGCATTGAGCATTATTTAGATCAGGTTTCACCAAAACCATTGGCCATTTGTTTTTTGTTTTAGTTTTTATTTTGTAAAAGCAGTTTTTTTGAAAGATAGCTAATCCTATTCAATTACGTATTTTACAACTATTTTGCATTACAATAACAGTGTAAATGATTATAAAGACCATATATTCTGCAAGACCTGAAGTATTGACCATATAGTCCTTAAAAAACATTTGGCAACTTTTGTTTTAGACTTCTGGTAACACTATATCCACTTTGAAAACTGCTTTAGGTGTAATGGATAGATTAGATCACATTAGGTCACATGTATGGGGATAGTTTCTGCCTTATGTGATGGGTAGTGGTTAATGAGGCTGTACTGTTTCCATACTTTTGCATATACAAGGGCTGATTTGCATCAATTCCACAGATTCCTCTCTGAGAGCTGTCAAGTCATCTTCCTTTGAATGCTGACCATAAACCAGAAAGTCTCCTTGGAGTCATTATGCTTCAAACAGTGAGCCTCCTCAGCCAAACAATTTTCCATTAGTAATGAGGTTAGCAAATGAGTCATAATCCTTTCATTTTTATTTCTATTAAAGCAAGTGGTCTAAAAGTTTAGATTCTAATTCTATTTTTAAAAGTTTTTAAAGACTACATGACCAAGATGTTATTAAAAAATGAATTTATATATTTCAAACAACCAAGAACATTTTCTGGTTTCTTCGTGATTCAAGCAATGTTGTATTTTTTCTACTTATATTGCATTTACTTAGAGAAGAAAGAATATCATCTTTACAAATGAATTTGAGGTTGTACCATTTTTCACACTGAACCTGACAAATTATGTTGGTTAATTATTATGAATGAGATAAATATGTTACAATTAAAATACTATCTAGAGCTGCTGTAAGTAGAACATACTATGAATGAAAGACAATTTGCTAAATATGGAGGATAGTTGATTTTATTACATTAATTCCAAACATGTTGTCTTAGAGTCAAGAAACATTCACACATGCATGAATATTTTCAGTTAATAAAAGACAAGTTACATTTTCAAATGTGACATCTAATGTCTACATTCAGTTTAATAAAGTAGATAAAATAAGAACAAGATAGCAGGGGATTTAGCTCAGTGGTTCCACTGCCTGCCTGGCAAACTCAAGGTCCCAAGTTCGATTCCTGGTGCCAAAAACAAAAAATCCACTATGTAGAGTCAGACCTACTGACTGCAGGACATAACATTTCCTCTAGGATTTGTCACAAGTATAATACCTTTAGTAGTTACATATGGTTCCTCTGTACAAATGTGTATTTATATATGCAATATAATGCTTTTCCTGCTATGATTATGTATGGTTAATATATCAATCTTTAAGAATTAAAAAAGTAAATAAATAAATTAAATTCACACATATATCAAGAGAAAGTATAATACACCAAGTAAAAAAAGTAAGGTCACTGAAGGTATAGTTACTATGTACTTATTACTTGTGTGGTCTTTTAGCTTTAGTTCCTTTGTCTGTAAAATTCAATAACAAGAAAAGCTACCATATTAGGCTGTCATAAGAATTAAAATATCAAATAAATATAAGGAATTTAGAATGATACCTAGCACAGAGTAACTGCTTATACAAGTAAATTGATGCCACTCTTATTACTATTACTAGTCATTTTTATTAAAATTCTATGGTGAAGAAGAAAAGAACAAACCAAACACTCTCCAGACTTCAAAGTGAAAGTATAAAATATTTGTTTAAAATATTATGAAAGCATAAATATCATTCAACAACATAAAAATATTAGACAGATATGAAAAAAGTAAAAATATATATATTTAGTTATATGTAAATGCTACACATGTAAATATATCATAGCATTCTTGTGTATTATGTATATAAGTACATATTTTAGCAGTATTTAAATTATATGTGATATGCAAATGAATTATTTTAACAGTATATATAAATATTAAAAATGACAAGAATGAATTTAACATGTAAGTGAATGCAGTTGTGGATGAAATCACCATGAACAATATAAAAAAGAATAACAACAAAGAAGGGAGTTTAAAAACCACAAAGAGGAAGTTAAATTCAACATATGTCATGTAAGATTCTGATAATAAGCAAATGGAAGAGTGAGTGCAACATGGTGAAGAGACATAATTGTAAATGAAGACAGCTGATGAAGGAATAAAAAGCTGAAATAATGAAATAAAATAAATCCTCATATTCAATACCAATAAGCAAGAGAAAAAGTACATACATGGAAACTTGCATATTTTATAATACGTAACTTGGAATATTTTATGAGACATAAATTACATCAGTTTCAATGTACTTCAAATGCATGCTGTTGAGTTAAAAAGTATCATGTACAGCACATATTTATTGACTCCATTTGTATCCAGTTAAAATGGCAAAAGAAAGCATTGTGAATATAAAAAAGAAACAGAAGAAAACAAGTACTCTTGTTTTTATTCTTGCAATTTGAAGTTAGAAATATGCTGAAAAGATAAAATTAGTTTAGAAAATAATATAAATTAATTTAGTAGGACTGAAAGGGAAAGGAGATTTAAATTTTTGCCTTTAAAATAATAAATAGAACAAGTCAATACAATAAAATATTTAGATCAGTTGGTTGATAGTTGTTGGTATGAAATAATATTTTCTGTGCATTTTATATATCTCAAGAATTTTTAAATAGAGCTCTAATGAGCTTTTGGATTTTTTTAAAGACAGCTCTAGGAAAATTATTTGAAGAACTCTTCATTAATTAGGTGGTTAACATTGTGCTTTGTGAAAACAAAATTTTCATCAAAAGATTCATATAAGCTGAACTGCAAGGAATGTACCTTATCACCAGAAATTGAAGGAGCTATGTAAGTCTTGCCAGGAACTGAAACTGTGGTTCCAGAAAGTCTAAGAATTTCAGCTCCACTAAGTGTCATTTTAACAGACTTTTAAAAACTGCATGTTCCAAATTCAACCTTTACCAGCATTATAACATAATTTAATATGGAAAATATATAAACAGTTTCCTTAAAAATTATAAATGTCTTCCTGAGAGTGCAGATTATAAAGTTGGAACAATGAACATAACCCCTGGCAAACTAAAGGAAACAGAATCTCACAAATGTCCTTTCTCTGTATACTTGAAGTCAAGCATTTATATAAAAAGCAGGACAAAAAATGGGGGCTAGTTTGATATATGGAAAGCTTTCCTTTATTTCCTGTTTATGATATGGTTAAGGTACAGTGATAAAAGCAATTTTACAGGAGTGAGATTTATACAGCATATGAGTTCAGACAGCAAACCAGATCTCTTTTGCTGTGGTTTTTCTACCTGCTCATGCTGATACAGCAGAATCTTTCTAGAAAGAGAGGGGTGATTGTTGCATTTTTAGATGTGTTACTTTTCAGTCACTGTGTAGTTTTAGGCTGCAGCATTTTTTTCTTAACCTTGGTGACTGATGAAAGGAAGTTATTAAATTTTAAAATCTTTCAGTATTTAACGAAGACAGCTTGTTTTTCAGTGGAATGTTAAGGAAGGATGACAGTAAGAATTAGCTTTCTGCATCTTTTCTGAGTTTTTCTTTAATTTATTTGATGTAGTCTTGCTATGCAGTCCAGACTGGCTTCAGCTTCCTTAGTGCTGGGATTACAGTTGTGAATCACTACACCCAGCCTCTGTGTTCTATTTTAAAGATTGTTTCGAAAGCTACATGCACACATATAAATATTCATTGTAGAAAATGCTGATAGATCACCTACATCTCATTATCTGAAAATTAAAATTGCATCAGTAAAAAACAAAAAATATGTTGGTAAAAATTCAAATTGGCTCATATTTTACATACTATTTTAGTATTTTTTGTTATTTGGTTTAAAAATATGTGGTAAATATATCTCTAAGCAAATAAGTATTTAACAATTCTTTAACTAGTTACTTCTGAGAGGTGCAATTGACCATGTACTTAAAACAAGATCATCTGAAGCAAATTATGAAGGGAATTAAAGAGAGAATTCATTTATTTTTTGACAGTTACTTTTACTAAAATGAATAAATGAACTGGAAGCAGTTGATATTGTATTTTTCCCTTTATTGAAGCCAAGTAAGAGTGGTATGAGGAGCAGGGTTGTTATGAAGGGAGAGATAATACCCTTCACCCACGTAGGAACCAGGGAATAGGCCAAGGGTGCTCTGTGCAATATCATATTTTATGGACTACATTTTTATTTACAGCAGATGCTATAATTGGAGGGACAAAATCATCACTGATTACCAGCACTCTCCTGTAGGCATTTGGAAATAAACCACTCACTGTAGAGAATATGTTTATGGAGTCTCATCCAGTATTCATGAAGATCAGTTACTCTAAACCTAAAATGAATGACAAAAATAACTATTAATCCTGTTGTAATAAATCATCTCTAACACAAATTCTTTCTCTACAAAATTAGAATATGTTGAAAATCAGAAAAAACAAATTTGCAATTGATTATAGTGCCATAAAGTTTTACTGCTCCAAAATATGACATGTTTAAAATCAAGTAATGATGGGATTTTTAAATCTTTTAGAATTTATTTTTATGCCATCAATGTTGAGTATCTACTATTTGTTAGACATTGTTCTATGGTGTGGGGACAAAACAGTAAGCAAGGAAAAAATAAAGAATGAAGTAGAATAAAATATGCACATATACATTAAGAAAAGCTATATGAATATAGATTAACAATGAAGTAATTGAAAATACCATTCACATCAATTTAGCTGCATTGCTTTTTAACATTTCTTTACGTGTTGGACATTGATGTAGGTGCTGAAGCTAGCAGAGATGAGAGAGGGGAAATATTTTTAAATTAAAGAAATAAAAATACAGTTGTATTAGGAAGAGTGTAGCAGTAGGAAAGAAGGATGGTACAGAATATATTGCCAAGAAAACATTTTACAGATGGCAAAAATGATCTGAACTAAGATAAGAAGAAAGTAGGCATATAGTTATTTGAGGAATGTATTTCATAAAAATGAAACCTGTAACATTAATCCTGAGTTAGGAGTGAATTTGGTAAATCTGCGTCAAAAAACAAAGTCATATGATCAGAGAGGAAGTCAAATTTGGTGTCGGGAAAAGGAAACGCAAGGCCTGTGTCAGATAAGCCAAAATACTATTTTCAAGGAAATGTCTAGCTTTTTCATAAATTTTAAGAGATGTATAATATAATTTCATTTGTGTATTATCTAGATCACACCAGTCACAGAAAGTAAAAAAGAAAGACTAGGGAGTTTTTGTTTCTTCAGCATGTAATAATTAATGAGACTCTTGGAAATGAGAATCCGGTGAGGCCTTGATATTATTTTAAAATTTTCACTTTCAGAATGAATGAAATTGGGAAAGTTATTGGAATGTTTTTAAACAAAAGAGTTGTTGGTTTCCCATAAAAGATTATTGTTGCACAGGTCATGATTTGGCTGGAGTAAGGTAAAAGCAGAGGGACCTAGAAGGAAGCAGTACAGAGTCCAGGAAAAGGTTGGAAAGACTGAGGAGCCACACATTACTAACACAGGTTTTTTAATTAGCGGGGAGAAGATTGAAAGATCAGACACAACATGCAAGAGAAAAAGATGCAACATGAATAGCCTAGGTTTTGGGAATTTTTGTTTTTTTTAACATTGGCAGCTAAAAAAGATGATAAAATGATCAATGAAAAGCAGACATGGAAGCAAGTTTGGGATGAATATGAGGATTTCAATTTTATATGTTTACTTTAAAATTTGTGCCTTAATGACATTTTGCTGATAAAATTGGAAGGTAAAAGAAAGTAACAGCCTCAGTGAGTTAGTTTTTCATTTATTGAGGGGTAGTTAAATAAAGTAAGATATATTTCACTCATGTATACCTTTCAATATAGAGGTTCATTTTTGGAAGTAGTCTGTTCCTTCCTTAAACTAGTTTCTTCATTTGGACACTACATCAGTATGTCCCAAGAGATTTATGGACTTGTCTCTAAAGGTTTTAAAGTTTAATATTCACAGTCAGTAAAAACAGTTCATGTCTACAAATGTTATTTCTATGGGGAATGTGGTGAAATGAATCATTTATTCACTGTCAAGTCAATAGATGTAGGCAAATTATATTTTTCTATCATGTTTAATGAGTACACCTAATAATATAAGAAGTTTCATTGTTTGTTTTAGCATTGACCAATTTTATATGTCTATGTATTCAAACCATGTAAATCATCAAAATGTAGATAGCAATGTTTATCAGGGGAAGAAGATATTTAAATATGAATAAGAGATCTCAGGGAATGACATTAAAATAACTCCATTGATTTTTCTTAGAATCTCACATTGGGCTTCAAGCATTTTTTTGCGGGGGGGGGGTTGTGGAGATCAAACCTGGGTCCTTGTGTTTGCAAGGTAGGTGGCAGAAACACTGCACTAAAGTCCTGGCTCATTATTTTTTTTATTGAGTTTATCAGTACAATCTAGATATACAATACAGTTACATTCATTATTGGGATCCTGTACCTTTCCAGGTCTTGATTCTCATTTTTTTCCCTTGTCCCTGCCCTCCCTTCACCCCCTTCTCCCATCCCCATTTACAAACACTTTATTTCCATTTTTTCATTTTCTCATATTTTTATCCTCTCCCTTATTACCTTTTCCCCACCCTTCCTACTTTAGCTACACCTTTAGCCCTTTACTTCTTATTTCACATTATTAATTATCTCATTCGGATCTTGTGTACTATTATAGTTTTTCACATCAGAGAAACTATTTGGTATTTCAGTTAAAAAAATATATGTATGAACATTAAAAATAGGGAATCCTAAAATAAAACTAAAAGGGAAAGTAAGAGAAGAGGCAGTGATGTAAAATTAAAATAATTCTTAATTCTGAAGATGAAAATGGTCCCTGAACATATTTAAACTGTTTCTTACTCTTCTAGTCTTATATTATTCTTTTTTTTCCAGTATTTGGAGAATACTTTATTAGTTTCTGTAATCAAACCCACATAGATATGACCTTACATATTTAATACAGTGTATTACCCCTGTATAAATGGAAAAAAATTAACATTTCTAGACCAATATAGCTATTAATTTCTATACAATGCCAACTCAACATAGTAAATTGGGATAAGTTTTTCCAAAGTTGATAGTACAGTTAAAATTTCCAAAAATTCAAATTATAGATATATATTTATTTATTTATATAAAAGAGAACATTCTAGAGTAACATCATTAAACATAGCTCTGATAAAGCACGGTCACCCCTATGCATCATAAAGCAGATACAAGATATTTTACATTCACAGAGGTATGATACAGTACTGTCCTACATCTATAATACTAGAATCAGTTTTGGTTTGAAATTTACTTTGTCTGCAAATAAGATTGCTACCCCTGCTTTTTTCTGGGATCCTGTCACATGGAGAATCGTTTTCCATCCTTTCACTTTTAGTCTATGGGCTTCTTTTTGCACTCAGAGTGTTTCTTGTATACAACAACATATTGTTGGATTTTGTTTCTTATTACATTCTGCCAGTCTATTTCTCTTGATTGGTGAGTTGAGGCCATTGACATTGATGGTTATAAATGACATGTACTGACTTATTAGAGTCCTGTTATTGGCCTTTTGTTGACTCTTTTTACTTTTTCACCATCTCATTTTTGTGTCTTGCCTTGCCTATTTGATTTGCTCTGTTTGGCCTCAGGGTGTTGTTACCTTCATTGTCTTTTTCTAGGATCTTGTTTAGAATTGCTTGTAGTGCTGGTTTGGTATTCATGTAGTTTCTCAGGTGTTCTTTGTCATGGAAGTATCTTATTTCCCCATCCATTTTGTTTTTTTGTTTTTTTTGGTACTGGAGATTGAACTCGGGTCCTTGCGCTTGCAAGGCAGGCCACAGAACCACTGAGCTAAATCCCCAGCCCTCCTCATCCATTTTGAAAGAGAGTTTTTCAGGATATATTAGTCTAGGTTGGAGGTTGTTCTCTTTTAGTACTTGAAATATCTCTTTCCAGTCTCTCCTTGCCCTAAGTTTTTGTGTTGAAAAGTTTACTGTGATTCTGATGGGATCTCCTTTGCATGTGATTTGTTTCTTTTCCCTTACTGCTTGTAGTATTTTGTTCATCTGTTGGGTCTCTGGGATCTTGATTATTATATGTCTAGGTGTAGATTTTTTTTGATTGTGGCTAGTTGGGGTCCTATAATGCCTCACTTATCTGAATGTCAAGTTCTTCTCCTTTGTTTGGGAAGTTTTCTGTCATTAATTCTGTGAACAGCTTTTTAAAGTAATTTGTATTTTCTCCTGCTACTTCATGGATTCCTATCAGTCTTATGCTATTCTTTGCATCATCTATGAGTTGTTGGATCGATTTCTTATGATCCCCTGCTGTTTTTTTTTTTCAGCTTTAATTGAGTTTATTGGTACATTTTAGGGATACAGTACAGTTACATTCATTGTTGGGATCTTGTACCTCTACATTACAAGTCTTGATTCTCATTTTTTCCCCTTACCCCTGCCCTCCCTTCACCCCCCCTCCCCTCCCCATCTACAAACACTTTATTTCCATCTTTTCATTATCTCACATTTTTTTCTTTTCCCTTATTACCCTTCCCCTACCCGTCCCACCTTCCCTACAACTTTAGCTCCTTTCTTCCCATTTCTAAATGTCAGTAATCTTATTAGGATCTTATGTATTATTGCAGATTATTCACACCAGGGAAACTATTCGGTATTTGCACATGTTTGACTTATTTATTTTATTTAAGAGTATATCTTCAATATGATCCCCTACTGTTTTTAAGAGACCTCTCTTTTCATGGTCACTGACTGCAATCTTATCTTCTATGTCTGAGATTCTATCTTCGCATCCTTTTATTCTGTTGTGTACACTTTCAATATAGTGTTTAATCTCCTGGATGTCTGTTTGAATCTGTTTTATGGATTCCATTTCTTTCCTACGTTGGACATTTATTGTTTCCATTTCTTTCTTATGCTGGGCCTTCGTGGCTTCTATCATGGTCTTGAGCTCATCTATTTTTTTTTTTTTTGGTCAGTTTCTATTCTAGAGTCTTGAATCACGACTTTCATTTTGCTCACCATTTCTATGGTTATCTGGGAAATTATTTCTGTTTTTAATTTTTCTAGAGCCTGATGATCTGGTTTATTCCTTCCTGTGCTTTGAGTTCAGGGTGTCCTGGTGGTTCACTATTGGCCTTTTCATTCTCATTTGCCCTACCATTTGCCATTGTTGAACTGCAAGTCCATCTTTGTGTCTTGCTTAAGTGTTTTCTCATTTTTATTTTTGTTGTAGGGCTGTCCTTGGTTTAATCTCTGGGTTATCATCCAAATCTTCCTGATATAGAAGCTCATCAACAACCACAATCCTTTATCCCCACTGATACAATCGGCAACACAATATGATCAAGCACGACTTGGAAACTGACCACCTGTGGTAGTCACTAGTCTATCTCCCTTAAACCATTTGAATTAAATTGAAATCAAGAAGCAGTCCAAAACATATCTGCAGTGAACAAACTTTTCAATATAGTATATTTACCATTTAGAATGGGGGCTCAGACAGAGCTAGGACTCAACAGCCCTCATCTCAGTTAGCTGATGGCAGAACCCCATGATGCAGACTGACC
Organism: Fukomys damarensis; assembly: GCF_012274545.1. Classification (NCBI taxonomy): domain Eukaryota; kingdom Metazoa; phylum Chordata; class Mammalia; order Rodentia; family Bathyergidae; genus Fukomys; species Fukomys damarensis. The sequence continues at coordinate 49,008,120 of NW_022900936.1, read as the reverse complement.
TCGGGCTGCAAGGCCCACATTGAGTTACCCAACTTTCTGAACGGTTGAACTCCACACTGTTCTACTACAGGTTTCCCATACCCTTTCTTTAAAGATGTTCAAAGTTGGGAACTCAGAAATATACCCTTTATGACCACCTCTGCCTCTGCAGAGTGGTTCCAAAGACTGGTACAATCAGGAAGTATGAGAGTGTGCGGGGATGGTGGTCATAGTTAGGGGAGTTGTGCGAGTTCAGGGCCTCTGGTGTGGCTACCTTCCTGGTGCTGGAGTGATGGTGGCTCCCTGGCCCATTATTTTTGAAATTGACAAATATGGCTTATCATTCTTCCCCTGACTCTCCTGTACAATAATTCTACACAAACCTAATGCTTGCTAAATAATATATGTATATTCATCCTGACTTCCTGTTTCATCCAACAAGGAGATGATTCAAGCATAACATAGCAGCTTAGAACAAAACAGCCATATGGTACATCTACTTTGAGACAAATAACTTACCAGCTTTTAAACTGATATTTTCCCATGTATATTGTCTCTTACATTCCATCTATTAGACAAACAAACTTCAAGTAGTTTATAGCAGTCTTCTGACTGGGTTAAATTAATTTCAATCACAGGAAATGTTGGATAGTTTAACGATAGCTTATGTATAGTAAAGATGTCAAGTGAGAAAAACTAAGTCCCAGAATTTAACAAAACAGTCATTCTAGGGAGATATTTGATTCTTTTTCCCTTGGGGCATTTGAATATTCTAAAAATAGCTGTCTCTGTCTCTTTAAATTTTTATTTATTTATATATTTTTGCAAAGAATAAATGCAGAATAGCATAATAAAAGAGGACAATCACTAATTATGTATCTGAAAGCATTTTCCTCAGCATTTCAGCATATTGGCATAGGCATTTCAACAATCTGCTGTTATTACCTGTATATTATATTCACTGTCATGGATTAAATGAAAGGAGATTTTAGGCCACCAGCAATTTATGATTTATATTATGTTTAAGTGAGTCAGAGAAAGTAAAGTTGTCTTCATGAAAAGCAAAGCCTTCAGTGTCATCATCTTCCTACTCTGCTTATTCTGTCCACTGTTTTCTTTACAATTCCATTTGCACACTTTCCAGTAGAATAGTATATTGACACTTAAATTTATGCCTTGACTATTTAAACAGGTATTTTTGAAATCAGGTAGACTTGAAATTAAAAAATGACGCCTCCAAAGATTTCGTCATTTTTCTTTGGGATTACCTTGTATAAGCATTGGGTTCCCTATAATTTTCTGACATTAGTCACTTCTTTTCTTTTTTATCATTTTGGCCTAAATTGTAGTGATGCAATCCCTAATATCATACAAATATTTCTCTTTATTTCCTCTCATTTTTCCTGATGAAATACCTTATTTATCTTTACATATGTTTAGCTTTTACACTTTTAAGAAGTGTAAAGAATAAAGAAAAATTGTGTTATTCAAAGTATATACCCTCATGTAATTACCTTATTGTCTGTATATGTGCGAAAAACACTTGCTATCTGCTTTACTTGCAAATTTCAGATTCTGTACATCATTATTAGCTATGGTTGCCTTATAATATGTTAGTTCTTGCAAACATATTTCTTATAATTGTGAGTCTGACCCCAGCTCCCCCATTCCATTGACCCTATTAAGTACCCTTCTATTCTTTAATTATATGCTTCTATATTCTATATCTGTATTTCCATTTGAATGAAGAATTAATCTTTTCATTCAGAAAAAGTGTGATCTTTTCAGCAATAACTGGAAAGAGGTAAAATTTTTAATAAAGAATAGTAGCTGAAATAATTTAATATGACATATTTACCTAGGAAAGATGGTATCTTTTATTCTTTAGATGTGAAATATGGGACACAATCTGATATGAGAGAAGATTCAAAGCAAAAGATGTCCTATCTTTTGAAATTAAGTTTTTTCATTGATATGACGTTGCCCATATGTATTCACTGGCTTGGAACTGTCTGGCTATTACTTATGTAGAAGTTTGTATAATATTATGAAAAAATCTAGCAAAATGATTTATTACTATTCATTTGGAAGCAACATTTAAATTATTTCTGCCCTCAATTTATAAATTGTTAAATTTTTTTCATTAAAACTTTGATGTTATTTCATTAACATTCACATTTTTTTTTTACCTCTAATTCATTGCCAGTTTGCTAAAGATTTTCCCAACGGAATGAGTGCTTCATTGGGTGAACTGGCTTTTGATTTTTTTTCCTGATTAAAGCTGAAAATATCCCTTGATGGTTACAAGGAAGAAATACCTGAATGTATTTTAGAAAGTAATTCCATTGTTTTTATTTTTTCCAACAAAATAAAAATAAATTACATTACTGGAGCTATTGTGAATTATTACAATAAAACAAGCCCATTCCTGTTGATATCCTTTAAGTTTTGAAGTCATTACCACTGTTTTATTTCAGTTTGTTAATAATATTAAAAGTAAGTATATGGTAAGGGCCATAATAAAAGGGATCTTTGTAGCTACATCTTTAATTTTTATATTAATTTACATTTATTACAAAGGAAATATATGAATATAAAGATACAGAAATAAGTAAAAGATACATGATAATCACCAAGTATATAACTATTAATATTTTAGTTTTATCATCTGGCAAGATGGTTAACTAGGTATCTAGTAAAGCTCACACACACACACACACACACACACACACACACACACACACCAGAAAGCATAATTTTCTTTTAGCTTAAACTGAAGAGGAAAAAAATTCTAGTTCTTATTGATTTTCCTATATTGGAGATTCATTTATGTCTTACACTCCCCATGATTAGAGTAGAGAGAAAAAGCTACTCCTTTACTTTAAAACATAAGCTGTCATTGAAAACACAGTATATGCTGGAACACTGGAAAATCATAGAAATTTTAAAAACACCAAGATGTAAAACAGCACAAAGACATATGTCTTTATGATGTGAACAGTTAGCAGATAAATCATCATGATACTTGAACATTTGCTAGCATTCATTTGAACAGACTGATATGGAAACAAAAAAGGAATAAACCTTGCTTGTGGAAAGTTCTTGGTATCATTTATTTCTCTAGCATTTTGGCTGGAAATATTCTGAGGGTAACCAAGATGTGTATTGCATGACTTAAATAATCTACTAGAAATCCAATGTTTGTATAACAAGATAAAATTTTATCTCAACAAAGAACATCACTTACTACATTTCAAATACCTGATATTTTATTTGTATTAGCACTGACATTAGGTGGAAAAGTATAGAAAATTAAAAGCTACTTTTAAAATATTTTCTTGACAATTCTGAAAAAGAAAACACAGAGTCATGTATTTTAGGAAATGCAAATTCTTTGCAGGAAAATCTGAGTGTATGAGTAAGACACATTGCATGAGGTATTCTCTTTATATATGTGCATATTTATCAATATTTCCCCTAAAGTTGGCTAGTGGAAGTTGTTTAGAACACCATGCTAATAAGGTCAAAGTCATGGATGTGAGTTCCTGCATTTTTTCTACAGCTACAATAGATTTTTCATTTTAGCAGGACTTCTTGCAAATATCTGCATCTGATCACAAGAGAAGGCACTTTGAATAAATCAATGTAAATACATTGGCCATACTTACTCCTGGCATTGGATGACTTGCCCAGATAAACTTGTTTGCAGGCAAAAAGGGGTGAAAAGAATCACCTACATATGCTGAGTGCACTATTTTGTTTTGCTTTTCCAAATTCATCTGCAAGTCATTTGAGGACTGTAGTGTATTTTACATTTCAGATCCACTTCACCCACTAATGTAGGATTACTCACATCTACTTTTTTTTGTTGGAGGATGAAAGGCTATGAGATATTAGATATATTTCCACTTCAAATACTGACCATTTTTAAGCCTACATTTTTGAGCACATATTTGCAAACTCACTTAAGTATGTCTAAATATCAGAGTAGCCAATTTGAATAAAATAGCTTGCTTGCACCTTTAAAGTATATTGGACTTCAAGCAAAAAGGAGAGAGTGAGGCTGAGGGGAGGAGACTGATTTCTCTTGATGTTTGGCTTGAACTAAAAACACTCTGTTGAGATGAACGCATTTTAATTTATCAGTATGATTTGTCTGCCCATATGTAGATATCCCAGTATAGAAATCTTGATTACCACCATTCTACCTTTTTATTGAAGGCACCCTGAACAAATGGAAATGCAAAGCTTAATAGTTTAATTCATACTCTTTTTTTTCTTTCTCACATTTTGGGAAAGTTCTTAATTTTTTTGTGGCACATCTGCTTGTTCCCAATTTTTAAATTAGTGATATCTATATCTATATCTATATCTATCTACCTATCTATCTATATATATATATATCTGAAAATATTAGAATATCAGTGTTTCTGATACAGGAAATGATACCACAGATGAAATATAAAATAATATATCTCCCAACCTGTCAGATACTCTGAGCTTTTTTCTTTAAAAATCAAAGAATGAATTATTCTAGGAACAACAGAGGTTACAAGTACGAAGATGTTCATTGATAGAACAGCTCCTGAGGGGCAGGAGGGGGCTGGAGTGTTTAGCCATGGATACCACTCTCTAGGGAAGTTTTGTAGAGTGAAACCCACATGGGTGCACTGTAGGCCAAGCCATGATCATCCAATAAGTTGATAGGTATAATCACTTAGGAAATAGTGTTCCAATTGGGGAACAAGTCATAGAACAAGAGTGGATGGAAAGAACAGATTCTCCTGGGAAGTGGTAGCTCCAGAGGTCTCTGGTCACCCACCAGGGTGGCTGATGTCTGTCTAGACTTCATTAGGCCCAGTGTTTGTTCTTTGAGGAAATATGTAGGTTTGGTCATACTGAGGCTTGGTTTTCAGCCATTGTGTCTCCAGTGAAGCTGTGGTGTGTTTCACCTTTGTCCTGACCCTTTGTCTCAAGGACCTAGCCCAATCTGACTGCCTATAATATTTCTACCTAATTGATCTGTTTATAACATTTCTATCCTTAGTCCTTTTTTGTGTTTTGAAAATTATAATGCTTCCTAAATTCAAGCTACCACTTCATGCTAGTCCTCTCCCTATGTCTTAATTAATTTTCAATTGTGATAACAAAATATCTAGCATGGTTAACCAAAGAAAGAAAACAGGTTCACTTAGGTTCATAAGTCTGGAGATTTAAGACCAGGGTTGGCTAGCTCCACCATATCTGGTCTTGTGGAGAGTCAGACAATCATAGCAGGGAGCACATGATGGAGGAAACGATTCACCTCTCATGGTGTCCTAGGAGAAAACAGAGGCCAAGTGACCCAGCCATAGTATCCTCTTCAAGCACCTGTGCTCCGTGATCTACTTCCTGCACATAGGTTCCACTTTCTAAAGGTTCTAACACTTTTCAGTACTATTTTAGGCTGCAGGCAAGTCTTTAACACATGTAGGTGGAGGACATTTCAAATCCTACCATAGCTCCCAATCTTTGAAAAGTTTTTCTTTTTACTATATTTTTGTCTATAAAATTAACTGATAAAAGCAAAAGTCCTCCCTATGTGTCTTGAAAACAAAACTTCTGCAGTCATCAAATGATCTACTTCGCCCCCTTATAACCTGATATTTTAGTCATTGAGTCTTCTTATTTTACTTCCAAAAAGCCAATAAGAGTCCATCCCTTTTAGTTTCTATAACTGTTGTTTTATATATACTATATATCACTTAATTTTATATATAATATTTTGCATTAATATTATACAATTGACCAGGCACATACCTCTAATCCCAGCACTCAGGAGGCTGAGGTAGGAGGATCTCTGTGAGTTCAAGACCACCCTAGGCTACATAGTGAGTTTCAGGTTATTCTCAACTACATAGTGAGACCCTGTCTCAAAAACAAAACAAAACAAAATAATATACAATCTCTATGTGCCTAGTATTACCCATTCTCTCTAAAACTTTTCCCTTGTGTAGCTTGGAAATCTTCTCCAAGTCAGATTACTCTACCCCCAGGCATATTGGTGAGGGGTCCTTCTGTGTGATCTGCGAGCAAAACCCATTTTTTTCCATTAAGTTTATTGGTACTTTTAAAGCAAGCAATACAGATACATTTATCATTAGGATCTTGTACCCTCACATGGTATATCTTGGTTATTGTTTTTTCCTAAAACTTATGTTTGAATAAATTATTCATTTGTTTCTTACTTTTACCTTAGAATAAAACTAAAATCCTTAGAAATGCAGTCATTATGATATGACTATTGCCTGTGTTTGAAATTTCGAGTGTGAGAACTATCTTATTAGTAGGTAACTGTTTCTAAGAACATGGTTTGTGAAGGCAGACCAGTTTTAGTGAGTATTGACTTCACCCTTTTATGATGTTAAAGATGTCACTTTTACCTTAGTGTCTGCAATTATAAAAAAATGAAGCGAAAAACCCATCTATTTGTTTGGATTATTTTGATAATTAAATTTTCATACATGTGAAATAGTTACAAAAACATCAGTAAGCTATACATACATGCTCAAAAATATTAACTAGTATTATTTTAAATACGTGCTTTAAGGATAGGTGAATTTTCTTTGTTTATATTTCTTTGAGGTACCTCCAGTTTTGAGTATTGTTGTTATCCTTTCTTGCCTTGCCTGATCACCAAAAGCAGCTGAGTCAGAAATGCACTCATTAGTATTAGAAATATTAATCCTATATGATAGGATACATGAGGCACTTAGAAATTACTATTGGCTAACTAAACTCACTCCAAGCCAGAGCTATTGCTGTTGAACTTTTAGAAATCCTAAAGTACTTTTTCTGCTTCTGCATGAACAAACCAACATTTAGAAAAACTGATTGCAAGCAGACTTCTTAGCCTCTTTCTGCTATTTGTTATCAGTATTCATTATAATTCATCTCTACTAGATTTCAGGTTGCTTGTGTGTGTGTGTGTGTGTGTGTGTGTGTGTGTTTAATTCTCTGTGTCACAAAAAAGTTTAATTCCTACCTACTAAGGAATCAACATTATTCTTTCTTGAACCTGAAAGAATTAGTGCAATGTCAAGTCAGCATGCATCCTTAAAATCTTTACTGGTTCTTACTAGCTTAGTACAATGTCTAGATAATGTAGAATTGCTTAAGTGTCATTTATGATGTATCCTGCCCATTTTTACAGAATCATTTTGTATCCTATTGTTCTGAAATCAAAAGATATTTTCAAATCCCTTACTCTGCTATGTCTTTTCTCACTGTCTGACTTTTCTGTAGTCTGTGCAGCCCCACACCATTCCCACTCATTAAAAGCGCATTTTTTTCTCTTGAAATCTCACTTGGAAATTCACCTGTTTTCAGAAATAAACATTCCATGTTTCTAGATAAAGGTCCACTTTACAAGGAGATGTTTCAATCAAAACTGAGGACTTCCTTTCCACTGACCCAACTTTGTGTGCATTTCTACTATAATACAACTGATGAGTGACGCACATGCCAGGCTCCTTTACTTGACTGGGGGTGGGTACCGTAGGCCCAAAACTGTTTAGTCTAATGTTTAGTCCTAAATACTATACATGAAGTCAGAGAAGGAGGAACTAAATAAATATTACTCCAATAGATAAAACATCTGATTTTTATTTTTCATAGTAGAAAGCAAATCAGTGATTTTTGAGTAATTCAGAAGCAGATAAATATTGAAATTTGAATAAAGTTCTCTAATCTGATTGAGTTATTTATTAGAACATATAGGAGGAAAGTTCCATGGTTTTTGGGTGTCTTTTGTGCATAATTTTTATTATATTTCTCTACATCTGTTGAATCACTGACTTACAATGTTTTGATTTGTATTTATATTTAAATACTGAAAAGCCTTGAAAGACAGGTAGTGCTTCCCTGTAGATAAAATGGCATATGCATTTATTATCCAACATAATAAACATAATATTTCCCTTTGGGGCAAAATTCAGACAGATTAACAGTCCATTCTAAAAGATGTGAATTCTCTAAGCACGTCTCTTGTTTGGTAACACCAAAATTCATTGTATGTTCAGCTACTACCTGTCCCACGTTTCCCGTGTGCACCATTAGATAAATAAGGCTCAGTCTTAGAATAATTGCTCTAATTTATAATGAGTTTCTAACTAAGCAAAATCCACTCTTAGTTTGTCTGTCTAAAGTGCAGAAGTGCCCATGAGATTGTATAGATTCATCATCAGTGTATCTGCTTCTTAATTTTTTTATCTGAATGCAGAAAATAATATAAGGAGAACATAATATTATGATTCGACATGAATATCATCTTGTTATATTTAAGAAATGCTGGTTACTTTTTGATACAACCTAAATTGTTGATATTTTCTCTTGGAAATCGTATTTTTTTAAGCCCAGCCATACAAGGATAGCAAACAAAGAAAGAAAGATAGGCTGAAAACCATCAAGTCTAATCTTTTGTATCAAAAAGTATATATTTTCTCTTTTTGTTGTTATTTTTAAATAGATACTAGTAAAATTTCAGATTCATAATCTTGTAAAACCCCATTAAATTATGTTACTGCTTTTGATTTTACAAATTAGGAGACTGGAGCTCTAGAAATTGAACAAATATGGCTAAGAGAAAAGGACCCATGTAAGCAATATGTAGCAGAATCTAGGATGATGGAAAACCCCAAAATAGAATTACTAAAATTACACCATTATTAGACACCATGGTGTTTTTCCAAAATTCAATTCCTGATTTTCTGTATCAGTTTTCAACCTTCTGTTTTGCAAAAACATTGGAGATATTTTCTTCTATTGGAAAAGATGTTGTTCTCTCTGTTCTTTCAACTTGTTTTTTTTTTCCATTTCCATCTTTTCCTGTATATTTATTATAAATATTGTATGCTTGTAGGTCTTGTGACTCTTAGGCAATCTATGCAGGTGTTCTATTAAGCAGAATATTATTGATATTGGATATTTTTACAAAATTTCAGAGTAACAGCTTTCTTAAAACTGGGAATATATTGACCACACTGGAAGCAGTTCTTACTGTCAGTTCTCTTGAAACTGTGTGGGACAAAAGTTTATAATAGGCTCCTACTTCGTTGTCATTTACCTGACTGCTACTTCATTCATGTCACAGGGTAGGACTCATATCATCTGAATTTGTGATGCTTGATTTCAATAGAATTGGTTTATTGTACACATGGCAAGGAACTTCCATACTGTGCCAAGAAATTATTAAAGATCACAAAGTCATTCTGTTTCAGAGCTTTCTCATTTCAATGGAATAAAACTCCCTGTTTATCATATATTAAGTAACAGAGAAGGTTCAGTAACATGAGAAATGTCATTGTATATAGCATTCTGGTTTCAGCAGCTTTTTAAGAAACTTTGTGAGGTATTTCATTATTCTGTCAAGCATTTACCTTAGTGAATAAATTGTATTCTCTTGAATTTACCAAAATTAGAAATTTGATCAACAACTTATCTTTTAAATATTTTTAATGTATGAGCACAAGTTCGAGCAAAGACAAGTACAATGGTATTATGACTACATTTCTTACTTTACAAAGATTCATTAAGTTTAACATTGATTATGTTAAAAAGAGCTCCAAGATCATTCTAAGCAGTATTATTGTACTACAAAAAATTCTCATAATAATGTGTTACAATTTTATTCCCATGTTGTACATAGAATGTGAAATGGGAAAAGATTTTGGAAGCAATTCTGTCTGGATTTATTAGTCTCCCTATGTCATATACTATGGGTTTGTTATTTACTTGTTATTTACCTTATTTTTCTGTTTTCTCCTCTCATTCCACTTGAAAATTAATTACTTTTATCTTGGAATATTTTGGCCAAGATGAATTGAGATCACATATATAAAATAGTGAGCTTATTGCCTGCATATCAAATGCTCGAGACAAGATTGTAAATTCTTCCTTCACTCATATCTATTTAATATCAAACTATTTGTGAAGAAAGTTAGACAAGTGTCACCAAATTACTGAAATATTGAGGTATTTTATTGGGAAATATTTATGGTGATGACAACATAAAATTTCTGTGAACAAAAAATCATTGCTTGCTTATATGCCGATTTCTGCATATACCACAGTAGTAACACAGAGGTGGATTCATTTGAGGAGACAAAGACAGCAAGAAATCCCTGGGAAAGATTGAGCAGTTGAAATCTGGTGAGGAGGACAATACAGCCCTAGGCAAAGGCAAACCTGAAGCCACTGTCTACAGTAGTTTCATGGAGGGCCCACTGTCCTAGGAATTCCACTACCTACCTCTGAATCGCTGCAGAGGTATCCTGAGGACAGGTGACTAAGGCTGTTGAAGAGAGACAGTTGAACTAGCATCTGTCCAGAAGCAGGCTGGCTTGCTGATTCTTATACATTTCAACCCACAAACTATATCTTTTGAACATTAGGTACTCACACTAGAATAATGTCCTGGTTCAAAATACAGGGTAACAGGATGATAAGATTACATAGTGAGGGAGAGTAAGTGGAGAATGAACAAAGCTACTCTCAGAAGCTGTGAGCTCTCTGTCTTGGAGTTCATACTTACAGAAAGCACAACCAAGTAACAGTGAGCTCACAGCCAATTAAATATCTGAACTTTAGGAGAGAGAGGGAGATCTCTCTCTCTCTCTCTCTCTCTCTCTCTCTCTCTAAACTATAGTAGAAGACAAAAATTTAATAATTTAAATAAAGAACAATTATGCTCAAAGGAAATAAAGTTCTTCTATTAGTAGAAACTAATAGATAAGGCATACTGAAAATAAGCTAACACAAAACATATCAAAATGCTTAATAACATTTTTAAAGTTTCAAGTTTTATTAAGGTAAAAAGAAAAAGGAATTCTTCAGAAGAAATGTCAACATATTTTCAAGTTTCCAAAATAAGCTAATTCTAACATGAACAGCTTCCCTGTGGGGGCCTTGTGCCTATATTGCACCAGCCCTCCCACAGAAAGACAACTGGGCTAGTGGGGACAGGAAACAAAATATCGAGGCAAAGCAAGATAACTGCTCAGTTTTGGTGGCCTCATATGAAACCAGGATAGCTTCTTATGGAACTTTTAAAAAGTCATCCTTCAGGAGGAGGGAACATAGAGACTTGTGAACTACCATGGCTCTAGGCAGAAGGTGGAAATAAAGAGAGACTTTATTGAGGAATCATAAATATATATCAACCTTTATGAGCAATAGTAGCAGAAACCCCCAACAGTTTCATTTAAAATGGTAACAGGCTATTATTACTACCTTGCAGAGGCAAATGCAAATCTCTGGGGCAAAATAAAACAATTAAGTTGAATGAGAAAAATATATAGGATGAATTGGAAAATGATTTTCTTCACACAATACCTCACAGTATTAATACCCACTTTATATGGTTAGTTATTCTCTCGGTCCTGAATGTTCTCTACAAGACATCATAAGTTGTTTTTCTAATTTTTACATAAAATTGATTTAAAATATCTATTATCTTTAAACACACAATTAATTTCAATTAAGAAATACTTAACACTATTGTAATATCAAAAGCAAAGAAAAAGAAGACACTACATTTAAAAACTTAGAAATTTAGGACTTCGTAAAGAAATAATATCTTTACCCTCACTCCCTGAACTCTCACCCCAGCCAGAATCTCTGTCCATGGGAAGGATTTGTTGGAAAGGACTGGGTTGGTCATTCCCTTTTTTACATGAAGGAAGGAAAGGAAAAGAGAGAGCTTGTTAGAATGGTTCATTTGACTTCCACTGATCTGAAATTATCTATCCTTTCTTTTGCTGCTCATTCATTATTTGAGTTTTCACAAATAAGAGGAACCATGCAATATTTAAATGTGTGGGTCTGATTTATTTGACTAACCTTTATGGCCCCAAGATCCACATGGTTTCCTACAAATGACTCAAATTTCCGTTCTTTATGGTAGAGTAGTACTCTATTACATATAAATATCACACTTTCTTCATCCATTCATCTCTTGATGGACATATAGGCTACTTATAAGATTTAGCTATTTTGAATTTCATTGCTATAAACAAGAAAATATATGTATTACTATAATATGGTATCTTTTTCTCTCTCAGGAAGACACTTTGAAGTGAAATAGCTTGATCAAATGGAAAATCTGCCTATTTTAAATATTCACCTAAGGCTGGGGATTTAGCTCAGTGGTTTTGGTGCTTGCCTTACAAGCACAAGGTCCCAAGTTCAATCCCCAGTACCAAAAATATATAAATAAATAAATATTCACCTCGAAGGAAGTCTCACATCATTTCATCTTCTCATGTAGCTGGAACTTCATTCAGATATGAGTTGAAGAAGTCTCTGCGCCCCTTTTAGAATTAGCAGAAAAAAACTTTAAAGTTAATATAAATACACTTAACAGAATATATAGTCTTAATGATATAAAGAATCTCTATATAAAAGTGGAAATTCATCAAATGACATCAAATAGCATTTGTAGACTAGAATACAATGTTCGGACATTTCCCTGAAAAGACTTAACCAAGTGCTACAGATAAGTGATTATTTTATACTAATAAATGTGCAATTCATGAAGAACATGTAACAATTTAGAACTTGTTTGAATCTAATAACATAGTTTTGAATTTCATAAATGAAAAAAGTAAGTTGTTTGGAAATAGAGAGAAAAATAGGATTTCAGTATATTCTTCTAGTAATAACAAGACAGATATTTAAACTCACCCTTAGAAATACAGAGGATTTGAATAAAATATCATACCTGAAATAATCATAATCTGTAGATACTTAAATAATCAGTTGAAGAAAACCCATTTTCTTCAAGATCCCAGATAACATGTACAATTATATGATATTTAAACCATAAAAATATTATAGTGATAGGGGAGGCTAGAAGGAAAAGAAGAGGAGTGGTAATAAAAGGAATCAAGGTGTCATGTATATGTAATACTCTCTCCATTATGAATGTACTCATGTACTTCAAACACAAACTGATAAGAAATAAAAATATTAACACTTCGAGAAGTTGCTATTTAAATAGTTATGCCACCACAAATTTAACTGGATTATAATTAATTTAATTTTATTTAATTTATTTTAAATATATGAATAATTTAAAAGCGAATATAAAATACATCAATTTAAATGTTTCCCTTAAAGTATAACTAAAAATTTTCTATCATTTATATACATAAACTTTAAGAAAAACAATATAAAACTAGTGAGAAATGATTTCAACCATTTAGTGAAAAAAAGAACTTTTAAAAACCATAGGAAAACAAAGAAAAACCTCAGTAAGAAATATGTTCAATTATTTAATTAATAAAAATTAACCAGTTCCAGAAAATAGTCATTCACGTTTTTTAGCACCAATTTCTATTTTTACACAAATATGTAGAACAGTTTGGAAAATTATGTTCATATACTTAAGTATGCTTCATTTAACAGACATAATCAAGCTATTTTCTTCCTAAATGTATGTTCACTTCTAAATATCAATTTACTTGAACCAGGAGATATGGCAAGATAATATTTCTAAGAAAATAAGACAAGAAACCAACCTAGTGTAAAACAATAGAGATTGGATAAAAAACATATTGCATGAACAGATACAATGAAAATGAGAAATTAATAAACTTAAAAGATTTACAGTTATATGTTTATATTTCACAAATAAAATATTGAGAATATAAAGCATAGTACCAAAAATTCATTCTGTGTAAAGTTAATGCATGATTTAAGAACTCAAATATTAAACAAAATAAATCCCAGCATATATAATAAATGTGTTTTAAAAATCAGAAAATGAGAAAAAGAAATGTTACATGAGTGTTATTTTCAGATATAAATAAAATAAGAATGAAATATTATTTGCACATTCCTACTTTACAAATATAAAACAAATTTACTATTTCTTAAATTTTTAGTGTGCAAAGATAATTGTTCTCATATTGCTTCAATAAGTATACATATCCTTAATCATTTTTGCAATATCCCTCATAATTGAAAAGCAGTGTTTTTAAGCAACATTTTTACTGTTAAATATATATCCTATATTTAGTCACCTAAAACAGTAAAGGTGCTTGTTACTATATGATTATAAATTATCAATATTTTCAGAGTCAAGTATTAGGATACAAGTTAAGATTTATGGTAGATGTAATACTCAGTAGCACAGGGACTTGCATAAAGGATCAACAACTGAGATCTCATCTTTTTTTTTTTTTTTTTGTGGTACCAGGTATTGAACTCAGGTCCTTGCACTTGCAAGGCAGGCCACCAAACTGCTGAGCTAAATCCCCAGCCCCTAGGGATCTCATCTTTTTGAAACGCTTCTGCACATCAAGAGAAACTACCAACAGAACTAAGGGACAACCCACAAGGTGGTAAAATAAAAAACTACCAGCTATTCCTCAGACAAAGGACTACTATGTAGAATATATAAAGAACTCAAAAAATTCAGCCCCCCTAAATACAAAGACTCAATTAAAAAATGGGTATCTGAAATGAACAGACATTTCTCAGACAAACAAAAGCAATAAATACATATATAAAAAATGGTCAACGTCACTGGTCATTGGAGAGATGCAAATGAAAACAACACTGAGATTCTGCCTTACCTCAGAAAGACTGGTTGGTATCAAGAAATCAACCAATAACAAATGTTGGCAGGATTGTGCGGAAAAAGGAACCCTTCTCCATTGTTGGTGAGAGTGCAGACTGGTGCAACCACTGTGGAAATCAATATGGAGATATCTCTAAAAACTAGGATTAGAGTTCTCATTTGATCTAGCTATCCCTCTGCTGGGTATCTTTCCAAATGAATTAAAAGAATAATACCACAGTGATACATGTGCACCCATGTCTACAGCAGCACAGTATGTAATAGCTAAAATTTGGAAACAGCCCAATTGCCCATTAATTGGAGACTGGATAAAAGGATGTGGTTTTTTTATATATAAAATGGAATACTATTCAGCCATAAAGAATGAGAAACTAGAGACATAGATAGCTAAATGGGTGTACATTGAGGCCATTCTCTTAAGTGAGGTAAATATGACACATGAGTAAATACCAGATAATTCCTCTGGTGGGAAAAACTAAAAGTGTAAATAAGGTTCAAATGCTATAATTGATAATGTGAAACAGGAAGAAAAGTACTAAAGCAGAAGGGGAAGTGGGAATGGTAGGGAAAGGAAAGAAGGGAAATGAAAAATTTGAAAGAGGAAAAATGGAAACAAAGTCTTTGTAACTAAGGAAGGGTGAACATGGTGAATGGAGGACAGGGGAATGTGGAAAAAAATAAGAACAGAGTTACATCATGTAAAGGTACAAGACCCCAGTAATGAATGTATACTTTATATCTAAAAAGTATCAATAAACTTAATGAAAAAAAAAGATTCATGTTAGATGTATGCAAATAAATTCTATGAAGTCATCAAATGGAATTAAATATACATATGTTCAAATAAAAAGATTATTACACAATATTAATTTCTTGAAAAATAATACATGTAGTCAGTATTTATGTTGTGGAAGGAATTGGTAAGTGACATGCACATACAGACAATGAATGGAAGTAAAGTAATAAAAAGTTTATTTTGTCAACAAAGGACTGATCACACTAACAGCAGTGCCAGTGATTGACCCCTTACTGGGTAACAAACAGCTCCTTCTTTTATAGGGTATTACAGCCATGATCTCATTCAGGTGGTTACATTTCATTCTCTCAATTCATATTACCAATATACAAATCACAGTTACAAGATAGTTAACTTTAACCCAGATGTAGCAATTCTTTGTAGTTAGGGAGTTTACCTTTAAGATTAATCTAGCTATCTATTCTAGCCCAGGGTAAGGGGTTGTGGAAGGTCAGAAAAGCAAAATTAAAAAATTGTTCTTTTCATTTCGACTCTTTTACAATTTTGTGGCTCACAAAACTTTGGAGCTCTGGGTCTTGATGTGCCCTGTTATCTCAGGATGAGATAACAGATGTCCCAATCTATGATTAATGCCTCTGGTGTCTGTTAATTTTGAACTAAACAAAGGTTTCAGTTAGAAGAGCAGAAGTCATCCTACATTTTCCTAACGTTTTGTAGGTCTTTGGTTATTTACAAAAGTTTTCTCTATCATTTACACATATGTGTCCTATTTATTTCACTTAAGAGTATTGCCTCAATGTGAATCCATTTAGGTATAAATGTCTCTAGTTTCTTGTTCATTATGGCTGAGTAGTACTTTATTTTATAAAATAATAAACAGTGAAGAAAAAAATAATACATGTATATATCCAATTCTATCATTTTAAAATTTTTTTCTAGGATTCATTATTCAATTTTATTGTCATTTTAAGGCTTTTCTTATGTATTTATTCATCAAGATAAAAGTACATGCTAAATTTCATAATTCGAATAAAATTAATGAATTATTTGTACATTTAAAAAATAGTATATTTAGAAAAAAAGTACATTTTATGCAAAGGCATAAAGAAATTACACATTTATATAGAAGATATATTTACCAGTAAACTCCAACTTATATACTTAGAGCATATATAT
>NW_022900936.1:48914793-48991155 GCF_012274545.1 Fukomys damarensis | reverse complement strand
AAGTTCTTTGTATTTAAAATCAATTTACAACTATATCTGCAAAATAATATTTTAAATATTTGAAAATAATTATTAAAATTTAAAGAAATGTTTGTATGAGGAGAAAATAAAATTAGAATTATAAAATATTTAAAAATAATTCTTTCGTAATATTAGATAGATACCATAAATTTGGTCTCTTTATTGACCTTGAGGGTGTAACAAGCAATATGTTCTAGGATATAGACTGGGGTTATGCTGAAATAGAAGACAAAATGGCCTGTGACTATCACTTGGACCTAGGGACCTGATCTGACATACTAGGGAACAGATTCGAGTGGAAATTGAGTGTCTATTTATTTTCATTAAGTTTATTGGTACTTATTAGTTATATAGCACAGTTACATTCATCATTAGGGTCTTGTACCTTTTCATGATGTATCTTGGTTCTTAATTTTTCCCCATTACCCCACCCTCCCTTCACTGCTCCACCTTTCCCCATTTACATTTTTTCCTTTTCTTGTATTTTTCTTTTTCCTTCTTTCCTTTCCCCTACTCTTCCTACTTCCCCTACTCCTTTATCCCTTTTCTTCCTATTTCACTATCACTTATACAATTTGAGTGTCTCTTTTGGTAAAAGTGTGAGGCAGGCATAGTCAGAGTCATGGTAGGACCCAGTGCAAGGAATAATTGAGTGCCAGGAAGAAGTCATTTGTACTACACTGTGAATAAGATCATTCTGGCCATGTACGTCACCATGTTTGTTTGTCTCAATTGGCAGTGGGAGCAAACAAAAAATATAGTGCTAAAGATGTAAGTAAATTAAATTGTTAAACAGACTTAAAGACGGGCTTGCCATAAATCCAGATCACCTCGATAGAATCTATCGAGTTAAGCAATGCCCTCAGAAGGAAGCTGACTTAGGGAGAGCATGGCAAGGCTACCTGCTGATCTGGAGGAACAACGAGACATCTTGTGACTCAGACAAGATTCAAAGAAGAATTTGCAGGATACCAGATTCTAACATGAAAAAGGTAAGCAAAAACTAGGAAGCAACATCTCACTAGTCCTTAGATCCACATACTTGTGAAGCTGAGGGCATTTAGTTTACATGAAAACAAAATAATTATTTTTGAGGAATGCTTTTAAAAAACACAATTCTGAATTTCAAAAGTGGGCTTCCAAAAGTTGACCTACCTGCTTTAAGCCACTTCAATTCTGAAAACTCTGAGGAGTCTTTTATTATTTGGCCGCATTTTTACTTCTTAAAAAGTATTGGTGTTGTAAAAGTCTAATCCTTTTTGCTTTAGTTGTTTTTAGTTTTCATAAAAGGAAAAGAGAAACTGAGGTATATTCATGAGTTAAAACATCTTTTTGTTTTTATTTTATGAAATAATAAAACAAAATTTCATGTCCAAATAATAAGAGAATAACAATAGTTACCATTATCATCAAAATACTTAGTACAAGACATGAACTGAAAACATTAGTAGAATAAAGAACCAAATATAAAATAACACAAACTTTATTTTCAACAAACTAAGATAAACTATTAGTACAAATGAATCAAATGAACATATACCATAATTTATTCAAAACAATAGAGTACGTAATTTTGGAGAAGTATTTGAACTTCTCTCTGTTTCCTACTTATCTCATACTTTTTTGAGCTCTCTCTGTTTCTCTCCCTATATATGTATGCATATATGCACACACAGTATTTCTCATACAAGAGAGGCCATCTAGTATTTGAAGTACAGTATTTGTGTGTCTGAGTTATTTTGCCAGCAATCTCATGGGCAAAGTACTAATATCAATCAATAATACATAAAAAACATAAACATTTTTATCCTAAAGAATTTTTAGTGTTAAGCAATGTTATGCTTCTTTAGCCAGTAAATAGGGAGTTAATTGCTTACTTCAGAAAATACTTTCAAGCAGTGGCATGATGGGATAAAGTACCATGTGACATATTTCTAAATTATACCTTAGTTAAGGAATGGTTTTCATCTTTATCATGTTCTATATTGAGGTCTTTACCTGCATATTAAAGTTGTCCCATGCATAGTACCAAATAGCATTGTAAATAATAGTCTCATTGTTATAATGTGTTTGTTATTCAATATAAAGTTAGCAGTCATATGTGGCTATTGAACATCTAATATGAAACTAATCTGCATGTAGATACACTATTGGTATGAAATTGCCACCAGCCTTTGAAAATGAAGTTCAAAAACAAAACTAAAAAATTAAGATGTCTAATTAAAATTCTTTGTTTTTTTTTCCAGTCCTGAGGATTGAATCCAGGGTGAGCCCTCTGATAATGAGTTACCTCTTCAGTCTTACCCTCCACTGGTTTAAATTAGGTTCTCACTGCATTTCCCAAACCTCAAATCCGCAGTCCTCCTGCCTTAGCCTTCTTGTAGACTAGCTAGGATTATAAGTGGGCCCCGCTATTCCTGGCCACTCGTGATTTTTGTCCATAAGGAACATTTAAGGAAACGACAGATTTCAGATAAATTGTATTAAATAAAAAGGCATGTTTAAATTAACTTCACTTGTTCCTTTTTACTTTATTTTTGTTGTTTTGTTTTGTTTTGGTACCAGGGATCGAACTTCAGTCCTTGCGCTTGCGAGGCAGTCATCAGGACCACTGAACTAAATCCCCAGCTCTTTTTATTTTATTATTATGACTACTAGAATATTGAAAGGCAGTTTTTATTTATTTATATTTCTTTTTAAGAGTACTATCCTCAGAGAACAAAATTTAAAAAGAGAAAAAAATCTGGGCAGATAAAGATAATTATATATCTACTCCTAAAAGTGTTCTAAAAATAGGAAGAAATTCTGAGCCACAGCCAGTTTATCAGTTATATGAGCTGCAAGGAGAGTACCCAGATCTTCTGTGTTTCTTCACCCTTTAAATTTTTTATATTATTTAATTTAATTAAATGTTTAATTAACATGTCATAAGTGCATATATTTATGAAGTGCACAGTAATACTTTGATATATTTGCACATTTTGGAATGACCAAAGTAACTATCATATACACTACCTCCAATTTCTGCCATTTCTTGATGATAAAAACATGTGAAGTCGTCTCTTTTAGGTCTTTTTAAATGCCCAATACTTTTTTTTAAACTATAGGCCACTTTTTTTTTTTTTCGTGTATCTTATATCAACATATTTTTCACTGAGCTCAGGTTATACCAATTTATCTCACATTGCCTTGGAAAAGATCTTTTGGCCAAGGGGCCACTTCATTTTATCTATGCAGAATCAGATTCTGAAGGAATTTCACTTCTTTTCTTGTACTAATTTCTTAATTAATGTTAAGAAAGATACTATTTTTTTAAAAAAAGTAGGATTCAAGTCCAAGTAGTTTTGTTCATTAATGTTAATGTTTTAAAATTTGAACCCCAAGGTCATCTGCCTCTTCTATCCTTTACAGAAAATGCACAACAGGTTCATACCTTTTTGTGGTAGTGGTGGTCAATGTGGGAGACTTACTGGCATTTTCAGCCACATAAGTGAGTTTTGGTCTGGGGAAAGGATTCTGATTACTGAGCAGCAGTGTTTGACAGAAAGCTTGTGTTTACACTGGTAATGTGAAAGGTCGGGTAGCTAGAAAACTTAAGGCTCAGAAACTTGAGGATTCTGTAGGTAAGGATCTTTTGTCAAATCAGCTGCTTACTATTGGACCTGGCTTTCACAGTGCACCCTGTCTATTTGGGCCTACTGACATTTCTAGCACATGTTGTCACCAAGAGGCATAAACTAAGCCTGCAGTCACAGTTGCATGGCCAAGGGTAGCCCTGTTAATCACAGAGCATAGTCTCTTACCACTGATTATAATTTTCCTAGAATGAGTTAAATGCAAACTTCTGTGACAAAACAGGGAGGATAATGTTTAGCTTAGAAAGGACAAACTTACCTGTAATACAAATCTCGTAATTAAGCTCTAATCTACTTATCCGGTGTTAGTTTCTCTTTCGACTTGACAAGCAGCTTCATGAGAGTGGGGATTTTGCCTGTATTCTTCAGTTTTAATCCCAGTTCTATAATATGACCTAGCACATAGCAGGTTTTCCTTAAAAATCTACTATCTTCAATCATCTCAGTACTAGCTTTCTCAATTTTGTATATATTTCTTCACATCAGAGTATTTTTCATTTTGTCAACTAAAGGAACTTGTGTATCTATAAGATCTTCCTGGATGTATAATTATTAAAGAACACTTAGGTATGTGTATTTTCATGTAGTGCATGCAGGCTTGCTTGAGCCTGCTGTGTAGTCCAGGCTGGCCTTGAACTCACAGTGATCCTCCTCCTCCTGCCTCAACTTGAGCATGCTGGGATGACAGGCATGTGCTACCACTTCGAGCTGCATGCATTCGTATCTACATTTTGGTCTTCTGAGTTCCAATAAGAGTTATAAATCAGATTGTGCGTACAGTGTTGTAAAGCGTCTCTAGCCTGCATCTCTAAACCTTTCTAAACTCCCCCTACAAACCAATTACAAAGGCTTCCAAATATCACAGAGATATACAGTCATAGCAATGACTATACTTTCCTGGTACCAATTTTCTGAATTAGTCATTTTTTCCTCTCTAGGACACAATACCTGAAAGCACTTACAGGAGTAGTAGTTTATTTGGCTCTCAGTCTCAGATGATTCAGTCCATAACTGGCTATCTCCATGGCAGGAACATCATAGCAGAAGAACATAGTAGAGCAAAGCTGTTCACTCCATTGAGGCTGTGCACCAGAAAGGGAAAATAATGCCACAGAGAAGGGATGCCAGGAACCAAATACAAACTTCACAGTCATACCTCGATGACCCATCTATACACACTCACAAGTCTATTTTACAAATCCCTTATGAGGCTCTGAAGCTAATGAAGTTGAAATTCAGCTTAACTGTCATATTTAACACAACCAGATCCCTGTGCTTTACAATTAACCATAGAGAACTAAGTCAGGATCCTGTGTCTGCATAATAGATTTTCTTTTTTTATCTTCAGGATAATGCTCTAAATTTCCAACATGTCAGTTTTAATTTGCATTATAAGGAACAGAACTAGTCTTTGAGAAAATTGCTGAAAAACAGAATCATTAAATTTGGGGACCTGGTTTTGCATGGCTCTGACCGCTAGAGGAGTAATGGGGCAGAGAGACAGGAAGGCATTGCTGCAGGGAAACTGTTTATGAGTCTGGTAATTCTGCATTTGATGTTGTGCCAAGTGACTTCAATAGAACATGAAATAAAATTGATTTTTTCTAAAGTCAAAATCACTTGAAATTTTGGGTGGTTTTGCATGTTTCATTTTACCTCTAAATGACAATGTTGTTTGTGAAGTGCTTATAAGTATCACATGATGATTCTGTTTGTTGAAATCAATTCAGGAAAAAAAAATTGCTGAACCACATGAGATACTTGTTCAAAGATAAACAAGTAATGAACCCTGACTTTAAATGCATACAGTGTCTTATTTAGGATGGATGAATTAATGTTTTTACATTGATATAAAAGCATTGAATGTTTAGTAGAAAAGGTCATTTGAATGCTGCCATTTCTTTGGGATAGCCGTTAGTGGCATGACACTCTCTAAGGGTGCTAGGGAGTGAGTGACGGCCAGGGTTAGCTCCCAGACAACCACTGCGTCATGAGAGTAAACGTCCAGCATTGTGTACTGTCTTGGCAAGCTGTGATGTTTGGTAAGTGAGGTGCATTTAATCAGTTTTTCAAATTATTTCCATTTTATGATGGATGTATAGGGATGTAACCATGTCATTAATAAGGGAACACCAGTCTATTATTCCCACAGAGGAAAAAAAGCATGCCCCACACACATGTGCACATACACAATTACAGAGAAAATGCTCACCTCCTGCAAGAGCACAGGCCCATGGGAGCACAGAGGAGGTTATGACTTTATTAGCTGGGCTCCACAGATATGGTAACCTTTAAAACAGACACTGAAGGTTAATCTTATAAAAAGAGTGCTTAATCCCACTAGTAACCTAGAGCTTGGGAGTGGACCACCTGGCATTATCATTAGTATCCAGCTAACTCTAAGGAGTTTAGCTACTCTAATTACTAGGAAAAGGAATGTGGAAGAGAGTAAAAATACACAAGAAACTTAAGATTTATAAAATGTAGAACTAGGGATTTTTAATTTGCAAACAAAGGGGGCTGTTAGATAAATTAGGAGTGGATAAATATAAGTTGTTCTTAAAATTATAATTTAAAAAGTAAAAAATGAAAGTGCAAATACTTACCTTGTTTCTTTGGGATTTTTCATCACTAAACATGGATAAATATTTTAGCATGTAATGAAAGATAACGGGTAAATACCCTCAAATGTATTTTTAGGACTACATGATCGTGGAGTGTGATGACGAATATTGTAAAACTATAATTTGAGACCATATGAAAATAGACCTGCAGAAACAGTGTATGTGAACAAGAAAAGCAGGTTAGATATTTTAGAAATTTTTGATTTAAGATATATTGCAACATCAACTAAGACAATGCAGACATTTGATTCATAAGTTAAATTATTCCTGTTTTTGTACAAACTTACATTTCTACCCTCTATGTCCTTTTTCAGAGAACTGGATATTCCCAAACTGCCTTCTCTTAACAGGGTAGGTGACATTTATCGTTTCAAGAAAATATAACAAGTTTAAAAGTGGTCACTATAATCTTATTAGAAGTAGCAACCTCAGGTGTTACAAACGCAGGTGTTACAAAGGCAGACATTAAGTAGGTAACAGCTGTCTGGTTGCTTCTCACATTGGTTGCTTGTCTGCAGCTCTTTGTGGATATTGGCGGGTTATTTGTGGATATTGCTTGTTTTCTGATGAATCATTCTCCTAATGGACTATCAAGTGCTTGGTTATGTCCACCAGTAATGCAGAGCATGGTGCTTATACTTTACTAAAATATTTTAGGCCGATTTAGTAAATTATACCAATTTTAAGAGCATGTCACAAAAAAATCAAGCTTTTTGGTAAAATGTCATTTCTTTGAAAGACTTACATTCCGTGTTTAGGTATAAAGCCTTTTGAAAGAGAAAGTATACCATTAATTTATATTTTGTCTGTTTGCAGAAATACATAGCATTCAGAAAGTTCAAAAACACATTAGGGATCAGGGATATAGCTCAGTGGTGTTGTACCTGCCTTGTAAGTGGAAGAGCAAGATCCTGATTCCCAGTACAAACAAACAAACAAACACCACCACATATAAGAGTTGGTTAATATCTTTTCTTAATTTGTAAGTGCTGTTTTAAATATCACTGCCCCCCACAATATTATTCTGCCATAAACAGTAAAGTAAACGATAGTAGTAGATGAAACAGTGCTGTACGTTTTGGAGTAATAGACTATTATTCAAGCATTTCAAAATTCAAAATTTGATTTCTTCACTATAAATAAATGTTACGGTGACTTTTAGATGGGTCTTGTTTTAAATTGTTTTACTTTTTATGCAGGAAAAGGAAAACAAACTCCATTTTGTTCTTATCTGAACAAAGGTAACCATTAAAGTAGGTAAAGTTAGAAATGGGAAGGGTATATTTGGGAGTAATTTTAAAAGTTTTTGACAGCATATTCAAAATAGCCAAGAATAGGCTACGTTATCTTCTTAAAGCCTCCAAGTGGGCAACAATTCTGATGTTTAAAAGAAATTTATCCATAATTTCACATTGTACATTAAGGTTTGCAGTCTGGAGCCCCCATCTGAAGGAAAGGAGAGCTGAATAGGAATTAATATAAAGAAGTTTTATTATATCTCTTTTTCGAAAAACTGGCTATGACAATGACAATATTAAAAACAGGAAGAAAATGAAAACCAATTGTATGGGGTCTTTGAGTAATTCTCCCAAGTATACTCCTGGAGAGGTTTAGAAAGGACTTCACTATTTCTGCAGAAACTTGTCCACTTTAGCTATCTAACAGTGTGTGAAGACAGCTCACACTGATGAGTGATCTAAATCACAAATCTTAGTAAACTAGTTAGATTTAACTAAGTTAGAAGAGTTTAACCAACTTAGTTAACTTGATAAGCTTCTTCTCGGCTGGCATCTCAACCCTGCTTTACACACACAGATGCTGACAAAAATGTTAATCACTCACTCAATAACTCCCCAAAATAATATTCTATTTAGAAATTATCTATGGAACCATATAGTCCTGAAAAACAATGTTATGAAGCTACATATTTGATAGAGAAAGTGCCCTGCTACATAATGAAGAATCAAGATCACAATGCTATGGTTAAGAATGTAAGATCTTAAATCCTGGTTTTGCTATGCACTAACTGTGTCACCTTGGATAAACTACTTAATGTCTCACTTCTAAATACTTTCTGCATTTGTCAAGTGAAGTCAGAGAGAGTGCTTACCTCAGAGTTTTGCTGGGAGGGTTTTATGAATTAACCTGTTGTCTTAATTAAATTACTTTCAAGATTCAATATAGTATTTTATATTGGTTCAAAAATGGTATATACATATTTTTTTCTTATAAGAGTATAACATTTTCTGATGGTCACATTTGTACTGAATAATAATGAAGAAATGTTTTAGATATTGATATTAACTTTGTATTTGCTTTCAGATTTATGAGTACATATTGATATTTTATTATATGCCTGATTTCTATTAATATAAATAGATTAAATACAATACATGCCTTTAATTTTTATTTGCATATTATTCAGTTTAAGAGGGAGATATATCATCCTAAAACCACATGTATACATTTTATTAGTAGATGGGAGTTGGATGGATATACTTGTTTATTTATGTTTGAGAAACAAATCATTTGGAAGAATTTTTTGTTTGTTAAATGATTAGGACTAAGATTACAGATTATTTATTTATATTACTATTATATTTTTGTTTTGTTTGCTTGTTTTCAGATAAAGTTTTGCTATGTTTTTCAATCTGGTCTTCAACTCACTATGTAGCTGAGACTAACCTTGAATTTATGATCTTCTGCCTCAGCCTCCCCAGTGCTGTGATTATAGGTATGAACCACCACACCTGGCTTTAAGATTATAAATTATTTAAATTCTTTTAAAGAGACTGGAGGGCTGGGGATATAGCTCAGTGGTGCCAGTACCTGCCTCGCAAGCCTGTGGTCTTGAGTTAGAGTCCCTATACCGAGACAGAGAGAGAGAGAGAGAGAGAGAGAGAGAGAGAATGGAACTAGAGATAAACACTGAACAATTCTTTTCTTAGGCTGCAGTGACATGGAGTGAAAATTAGGAATTATGACTAAAAATCATAAGCTATTCATACTGAATAGAAATAAACATTCATGAAATCACAGAAAGTGGAGATTATCATTTAGTAACAAGAATTCAGTTACCAAAAAACTGTCTTATGATTATTCAGCAGATATTTCAAATTCATGCTCTCTCTGATGTATATATAATAAAACTGTGCTTATAGCTATAAAACAAAATCAGTATTGCCTTTTTTAGTAAATATAGAACAGATATTACAGTTCTCCAGAAAAGAGAACCAATAGAGTGTTTATTTATACACACGGGGAGGGCAGGCGGGGGGAGGGAGAAAGAGAAAGAGATCTATCTTAAATGAGATGGTGGTGGGCGTTGCAAATGTGAAATCTGCAAGCCAGCAGACTGGAGAAACAAGGAAGAATTAACTTAGCAGTCTCATGTCTAAATGTAGTTTTGAGGCTTGATTCCCTTCTCATCTGAGGACTTCAGACATTTTTTTATAAAGACCTCAATTAAAAGGATGAGAGTCACACACATTATGGGTCATAATTTGCTTTATTTACATGTTAGCTAGTCATATCTGAAGAGAACCTCCACAAATACATATATTCAGGCACATGATCACAGATCTGAGCACCACAGTCTAGACAACTTGTGATAGAATAAAGACTCAAACTGGATATGTATTTGAAGTCTCACATCAGTTAATCTTAACTGTCAGTTTGGCTAGACTAAAACACTCCTGGAGCGGTGGGTGGTGTGGGTGGCAGTGCTACAGTCCTGAGTGGACGATGTTCCTAGTTGAGCCTGTTAGGAGGTTACCTCAGAGTGTGCCTTGGGAGGGTCTGACTCCTGCTGGCTGTCACTCTTTCCCGTGCTCCCCCTTAAATGAGCAGCTTTGATCCCTCACATCCTTTTTCGATGATGTTTCTCCTCTTCAGGCCCATCAACCTCTGAAACCAGAAGCCAAATTAAACCACTCCCCCTTGAAGTAGTGTATGTCAGATATTTTGGCCATGGTAACAAGAATTTGACTAATACACATGTTTATTTTAGAAGGAAATTTTAATATTATTTGTCTATGAGTAAAACTAGTCAAAAATTAATGCTTACTTTAAAAGCATCTTGCTTTGACCAATATGTCCTCTGTAACCCCTGCTAGCCCCACCCAGAACTCAGCATCATTTGACCATTCTACTCTACCTTTATGAGATCTATGTGTGTGTATATGTGTATGTGTGCATGTGTGTGTGAGCATGTGTGTGTGTGCATGTGTGTGTGCATGTGTATGTGTGCATGTGTGTGTGTGTTTACTGAGGTATTTTATTTGGGAAGGTAGGACTTTTCTACAGAGCTACGTTGCAGTCCCATTTCTTATTTTTAAATTTTGAAATGAGGTCTTTCTCAGTTACTAAATTGCCCGGGCTGGGAGTGAATTTCTGATCCTTCGATTTTAGCTTTCCAGTGTGTTGAGATTATTGTCTGTGCCTCCAAACCAAGCTGAGATACACTTTTTTTCTTTTTTTTTCAGCTTTAATTGAGTTTAATGGTACACTTTTTTAGATTCCATATATGAATGATACTATGTGGTGATTACCTTTTTCTGTCTGGCTTATTTCACTTAAAATAATGCCATCTAAGGTACTACACATTGTTGCAATAGTTCCTTCAAGCTGAATAGCACTACACTGAGGACATATGCTATATTTATTTTGCTCATCCACTGATGAACATGTAAGTTGACTTTATTTATTGGCTGTTGCAAATAATGCTGCAATAAAATGGTGATTATAATTAATAACATACTGTATTTTTAAAAATTATAAACAGGTGGATGTAAAGTGTTCTTAACACAAAATGGTAACTTTATTAATCAACAAATGTTAATTAGCTACAGCTAGCCATAACACAATGCATATATACTTCATACATCATACTGTGTATGGACAATACATATACTTTTATTTATAAATAAGTAAACTAAATCCCACTTTCCAACAATGATGCAATTTCTACTTATATGGTTTGAATTTTACAGAACTAGTCTGCACTACTCATGTATCCTATAATTATCAATTCATCCTAGAACCTAGAAAAGAATTGGGTGTCAGGGTGGTGAGAGTGTTTCATATTTTCCTGAAGAATGACATTAACTCAAAATGCATGATTGTACTTTTGTAGGGTACCATATAACAACTGAAAAATAATGGAGATACTCAAAGCAAATATTTAAAACAGGTGCATATATCCCTCTCTGGTCACCTCTTCTTTCTCAAGTGCATCATTTTCATTGATATATTTTCATTTTATCCTCTAGTCCTGCTATCAGCAAATATTTACCTTCTCCTCTGCTTCCTTTACCAAGACTTGACTTTAGAGTTTCATTTATATTATAGTGATAACATTTAGATGGTTGCATCCCTCTTTGGCTTAAGATGAGACTCTTAAGCTAAAGGTATAAGTTATTGTATGTACCCAGTGTTAAAGAATTAGGCAAAGCTGCTTCCTTGTAATTTTCTTAGGAAATATTTTGGTGCTATTATGACTCAACCAGCGAAGAATAGCATAGTTTGTTGTTTTTGTATTTGCTGGTAGAACTGAAATGCTAGAATAGTGAGGCAGAATTGGATCAGAAAACTTATGTTCTAGATTCAGTACCTGATTTTTACCTTTACAAAGGAATCGGTAAACACATAAACACATAAAATCTATAAACACATAGACATATGAAATATACCAAACATAATATCTAGTATATAAAATGCCCAATTTTTAACTATCTCATCGCCTTGCTCCTGCTCTTTCTCCTTCTCCTTTGCAAGGGATCTGGCTGAAAATACCACCTAATTTTGACTATCAAATGTAGCTTTAAATTACTTCAGGTAACCAACTACTGACTCTATAAAGTCACTCCAAGTTATCAGAGCAGGATTTATTTAAAAAGCCAATTTATTTTTGGCCCTTTATTGTGATAGCAAAATTCCTAAGCAATTTTCATTAGCACTAAAAGATGAGGTCCTATTTTCCATTAATAGTTTCTATTTCCTAAAATGTTCAATATACTGAATAACACATTGTCTTTTTATATTTTGGTATTTCTGTTTAGAAATTATATACCTTTCTTTTTTATTGCTTTCATTGGTACATTTAATGAATATGATATAGTACCTCTCTTTGACCAGACATACTGTCCCTAAAAAAACAACACCACTAGTAGGATTTGAAAAGATAGCCCATTTTACTATTCAGTAATGTAATGCTAAAGAATATTTTTCTTTAAGATGAAATATGCCTCATCCCATAAAATCTATATGAACTCTTCATAAGTAAAAACTTTGCATCATGATGATGGTTATAATGTGTTAATATAGTTTCCTTTTTAAAGGTTATGTGTTAAAACTTTTCTTCTTTTTAAAAAATTTGAACTGGATATAATTGTTATTTCATCCACTTAATATTCTGATTATCTTTCTAATACATGCTAATTTTAACATGCTTCTTAAAAGGAGCATAAAATGAAAATAATACATAAAGAGAGCACAGAAGATAGTGAAACTATAACACTAGAAGCTACTATAGCATGGTGAGAAGACCCTGGCTTTTATAACAAAACACATTTTTTTTTAATTCTAGATTTACTTACTACCTAGATTCACTTACTAACTTACTTAACTCTAGATTAACTTACTACATTCTAGATTTCCTTACAATTGATTTATCTTCATCTGTAAAATGATTAGGGAACTGCATCAATAATCAGGCTATTATGAAAATAAAGTATAACACAGATGGACATTCCCTATGAAAATATGTATATTTACTTCTTCCTTATCAATGAAAATTTATTTCTGTATTGTGAAGTAGCTGTTCGAAATATTTTACATGCCACTTGACAAGCCAGTGTTTACGTGTCATCAAACTATATTTAGGGCTTCATATTTGTTCTTGTAAATTCAAATTTTATTTATGTCTAGTGTTTCTGTGTATTCTTTTTAATCTTTATTCCATGATATATGGAATTACTTAATGATGCTGTCATCACATTTGTGTATGTGTGTATTCACTCAAATCACTGGTAAAAATTTTGAACATGATGTCGCCACTAAGCTAATCCAGTAAACATCTCATGAGAAAAAATGAGCCAGTCAAATAATCAGTATTCTAGATACATTCACTACATCTGTAGCCAGTATTCAGACCAGGACAATAGTGGTAAAGTGGAGTTCTTGTAGGTAAAAAATATATTAATTTGCTTTTTAAATTCAATCTGACAGCAACTCTAGTTGCACAGATATTTTTATTTTTGATGCATTTCTTCATTTTCTAAAATTCTATTTCATTTTGATTAATTGAATATATTATGATTTTATTTTAAATTTGCTCTTGGCTTATTAAAATATTTTCTCTTATTATTAATTTTGGATTATTGATCTAGAATGTAAGTATGCTTTTTATGTTTTATATTCACCACTTATAAAAAATTTAATGCATCTGCACTTTAAAATAGCCAATTTTATAATAATTACTTAAAGTGTTACATTGAGATAATATAAAATACTTATTAGCAAAACATTTCACAACCTTAGTTTATGCAAATTCTATAAATTAAGCAACTTGGTATTATCAATCTGGATCCTTAAACAAGCTAGTGCCTTGTATGAACTTCATCAAATATTTTATAATGTTCAGTTTATATAATCACAAATATGAATACAATAATCATATATTTTATTCAAACTAAATTATTATATCATTTAATAGCCTTGACCCTGTTCATTGTAAATTTCCGAATGAACTACATTGGTTGTCTGGATATAATTTATGTCACTTTTACATTTAATTTTAAAGTGTTGGCTTTGAGGAGACAACTTGCTAATTCTGAGAGAAGTGTTAATATTTTAAGCAAATGAAGTCTATAAAGAAAATAATATGTAACGTGAAACCTGACCCTCTGAAATAATGGACAGTACTTATCCAAGACCAGAGACCATATACTCCTACTAGAGATTCAGAGACTGTGTATATCTACCTTGAGCTTTTATTAAAGTAGATACACATCCTAAACACTCATGTATATAGATAACATGGTTTCTAAGTCTGCATATTCTTCAGTTAGCTTTCTCTAATCTGTGAATGAAAAAATTTGCACCTATTCATGTTTAGACAACTTTACTCTTTTTCATTCTCAGTGTAATTTGTGTTTCTTTAGCTTGAAGCAACAATTTCATATTTATTTTAATAATATTCCATTGAATCTTTCTCATATTTTTCCTTTGAAACTACAACCCTATATGTAACTTCCATAAACATATAATCTATTC
This sequence comes from Fukomys damarensis, assembly GCF_012274545.1. NCBI lineage: Eukaryota > Metazoa > Chordata > Mammalia > Rodentia > Bathyergidae > Fukomys > Fukomys damarensis. Next base: position 48,976,601 of record NW_022900936.1, on the reverse strand, counting down.
TAAATATTTTCTGAGAATCTGACATTCTGTCTTCTATTCTTCCCTTTATTTTAAAGCATGTACTTATAATAATAATAATATTATTATTATTATTTTATTGGTAGTCCAATTGCCCCTCAGTGGGAGACTGGATAGAGAAGCGTGTGTATGTGTGTGTGTGTGTGTGTGTGTGTGTGTGTGTGTGTGTTTAATAAAATGGAGTACTACTTGACCATAAAAAATGAGAAATTAGAGACATTTTATAGCTAAATGGATGCACACTGGGGCAATACTCTTAAGTGAAATAAATAGGACATGCATGTAAATACCAAATAGTTTCTCTAGTTTGAGAAACTGAAAGTGTAAATAAGCACTAAAAGGTATAATAGATAATGTGAACTAGGAAGAAAAAGAATAAAGGGGAAGGTGAAATGGAAGGGGTAGGGAAAGGAAAGAAGGGACTGGAATTAATATGGAAAAATGAAAAAAATGTATTATTTTGAAAGCAATTTTATAGACTATTTTTCTTTTATTATATTTTTATTAGTATTACTGACAGATGTGCAAAAATTATAGCTATGAATTTGTTTGACACTGTAGGATATATTTTCTGAGCTTGGTGTCCTGATCTCATTGAAATAACTGAATGTTTCTTTATACTTTCCTCACTCAAGTTTTGCTTCTACCTTATTGTTATATCTTATGTCTAGATGTCCCCTCAAAGCTTCATAGATGGGGCTTTGCAGAGGTGGTCGAATCTAGAGTGCATGAAGCTGGGATCAAGGGTAGGTGATTACTAAATTAGCCTACTGATTGATTTTTTTATAGTTCTAGGTAGGATTAAGGGTGCCCACTCTGGGTGTGGATGGAATATAAGGGACAGAAAGAAGATCATCACTGGTTGCTTGCTGCTTGTTCCTTTTGCTGATTTCTACCTTCCATGAACTATTTCTCCTCTGTGATTCCTGTCTGCCATGCTACCCTGCCTTGGCACAAGCCCATCACAGATTGAAACCTCTACAAATAATGAATCAAAATAGACCTTGCATCCTTCAACTTTGGATGTTTTTTATTTTGTCTCGTCAGAGAAAAATGTCAGTAAGATCCTTATTAGCTTTGCTCTGTCTCCTTTTTTTAACTAGAGAAAACAGAAGTGAAATGTGTTACATAGTTTTCTGTTTTGTCAGCACATATTAACACTGCATTGTGTAAAATAGTAGATCTAGTTCTAATTTTCTTTTTGTTTTCCTAAGTGGTATATAGTCCCTTAGTATTCATTGCATTACTTTCTATTTATTCTGATTCCATCAAAAGTCACATTAACAAAATTTATTGTAAAAAATGTTTTTGTTTTACAAGAAAATAATATTTTAAGAAATCAGTATTTAAATTCTTATTAAATTATGATTAAATCAGCATTTCAAATACTTCCAATTAAGTGTAATTCAAAAAATTCATGGATATTTGTCCCTTGGCAGTTAAAAATGAGCAGAGAAGTGTTGAGTAAAATAAATAACTTTATGCCATTAGCTTACAATTTGAGGATATTTGAAATTACTTAGAATTATGCACATAATCATATGACTAAATTTAATTTGTTCTTGAAAAAATTTTAATTCTTACATTGTTGAAAGGTGGGCCAAATTATCCTCTTGCTGTATGGAATAGAAAAACAAGTTCCAACATTGTCAATGTATAAATCAAATAATTTTTATCCCCTAACTCTTGGAGGATGTACATATTAATTTGTGAATATAAAAAATTAGAAAATAACGAAGCAAACAAGTAATACAAAAGAATACATGTCACTAAACTAATAAAAATTATTAAATGCACTATAGTTAGTAAATATTTGTTATTTAAGCCAAAGAAAGGCATAATTTTGTTATTCACTTGAGACCATCAAGTCACTTGTACACAGCCAATGAAAGACTAATCTTCACTAAAAAGCAATTTTTTTTATATCTATGGGGGTAATTTCTGGTACTTAAGAGGAGGGGATGATTTTAATAATAATCTTGACAAACACTTTAATAATAGTGTATTTATAAGTAGTCAATATTTTGATTTACAAGAAAGTTTTTAGCATGATTATATGCAAGGCAGCACATGATCGCACTTTTCAATGAAAATGTCACAGGTGATAGCAAATGAATTTTAAAATATTTATAATATCTATATTGAATTAGTAAAAGAATAGATTATTGTGTGCATTACTTTCCAAATTCTATTTAACATTCCTATATGCTTTTTCACTAAAAGAAAAAATATTGTTTTAATCATAACGTGTTGCATAAATGTTCAGAGATTTTTATTGAATTAAGAACACCGAATAGAACAGATATTTAATAAACTATATGTGCACATGATGAGAATTGCAAATGATTCTCTTTTGGATAGCTTATTTCAGAATTTACATTAGAGAACAATACTTGTGAAACACTCAGTGTTTGGCACTCTACAGGGAACTTTTGCTGATAATGTTGTGCATTAATCTCTGGGTGGATCAGGCACAGCCCGGCTGCACAGTATTGGGAAGACATACTGGGGTCCGGAGGCAGCTCTTATTGGTTTGATATTTCTGCACTGGCCCTGCAGAACACTGGAGAGCACTAAGCTTAGTAGTCACTGGGCCCTCTGCTTACTAACAGTCACTTGTTTCTGCAGTATTATCTTCTACAACATATCCACATCTAAATGTCTTTCCATTCTTGAAACTTAAAAAAATATGCGAAAATTATTCAAGTATACCATAATTTTTGCAGATTCCTGATTGGTATGCTGATATATTTGGGAGCTACAGTTGTGAAATACAAAGGAATTTATCTTTTGAATGGGTTCATTTTTAAAATTGAAGTAGTTTTTTTTTTTTAATAAGGCTTCTGGTATTTATGCTAAGTACAGGTCTAAATGTACTTTATTTAAAATTTTCAGAATTTTATCAAATGTGTATTTCATAATGTTTTTTTTAAATTTTGATTTTAAGCAAATATCTGCTGAGGTATGTACATATTTGAAAAATAATTCATTTTCATGTTAAAAATAATTGTTTCACATGAATGGGTTATGGAAAATTATTCTCCTGCTATACTTCTGCATCCAATTGATTACTACAATGTATAGACTTCAATTAATAATATATTTATACATAAGCTTACAAAGCATATTGATACTGCTGCTATTTGAATTTTTAATATAGAATCTATTATTATATTGATAAGATTTATGTTGAAAGAATTCTAAGAAGACAGAAATAAACACATTGACAGAAATCTTTTACAAGAACCCCATTACTATGTGATAACTCTATCATAAAAGTACAATGTAAAAATATAGATATTGAAGAGATACCATATCTTATCAGATGTAAAATACATTTCACATTTCAATAAGTGTGTACTATGTAGTAGAAAAATTATTTTTAACAGACAATAAGAAAATTAACATACTATTTTCAAATACACAGAATTTTTCAGATATAGTTGAATTAAAATCTTTAATTTTAATGTTTTGTGAGTGTTTTTGAAGATAAAAATGTAGATAATTATAGAATTTATAGCTAAGAATAGATATGTTTTTAAATGCAATTATTCATATAAAAAAACTCAGCTCATCTCAACATTAACTGATTAAAAACTAAAAATATAAAACGATCTCATTTCTCCAATGCAGATTACTGTTATATTAAGTGTTTGAAAATAAATTTGATTTCTTCAATAAGTCAAGCTGGAGAATGCACTATATAAACACTTAAAAATGTTCAGGCAATATTTTCAGCTATCAAAGATAGTTCACTCCTTAGAATACATTTAAACTGACATTGTAAGGTCTTGACTCATAGAGGTTAGAATTAATAATGTTCCCTTGTATCTTGTAATTGTAAGGAATCTGTTTACTTTTCCTTCTCTCAACCTTTGTGTTAAATGTTCTGTTGACTCCACCATGAACTTCAAGGTGAACTTCAGAGGTTCACTTAGAGGTTTATTCATTTTGGCAGGAAAAAGGGCTGACTCTATACATAGCAAAGTTTAAACTACATTCTTGTACCGTACAAAACCATCCACATTTCCCCCAAACAGGCTATTTTCCCTTTTTTTATATGTAAAACCAAAACAAGAATTAGCGAGGAAATCAGAATCCTTTTTAGTCCTTGTAAAATATGAGGGGGAAAATGTTCAAAGAGGAAACTTCGTGTGTTCATTGTCCTAATCCTTCAATCTAATTTTATTTTAAGATAGAAAGTGATTCTTTTATGCATTCGAGAAGCTATTGAAGTTACTGTAAATACAAGATTCAATTTAATTTACCTATACTAATGAAGCAGTCTTTCTGTTAGCATACGAGCAAGGAGAACTAAATATAATTACAAATGTCACACACTTAGTTTTACCTCCCTTGTGATATCAAATCTGGAGGTACAGTATTTTTGCACTCATCTTTGCATTCATATTTACTAGAAAAGTCCAGCACATATAAAATTTGAAAGTATGGTTGTAAATACCTTTTGATATTATTTATGAAAATATTTAGTAAACCATATTTTTTTCTGAAAAATTTGAAAAGTCTAAGCTATTTTTTCTTATGTATATTTTCATGAAACCTTATTAACTGACAAATTCAGGGGGGAATAAAGTCAATAGAAAATATTATAATTCATTTAATAAAGCCAATATATTCATTTTACGTTAAAAAACTTGTATGTCTTTTTTGGTGGAGTACTGGGGGATCAAACACAGGACTTAGGGTTTGTGAGCTAGGCCCAGGCACCACTGAGCTAAATCCCTAGCCCTTTGTTTCTTATATTTAGATAGTTTAAGCAATGTGAAGAATAATATTGCTTTAAATTTCTGAATGCTATTTCTTGATGCTTGTAGAGAGTTCTAAACTCTGGGAACATTTACATGTGAAGTAGTCTTAGAGGATACTGTTATGAAAATTAAATGTAGATGAGCATTATAATGTTTTTAAATGCTCTGCCATTCTCAATTCACATCAATCAATTGCAATCATTAATCAAGTTGAAAGCAATGGTTTGGGTGAACACTTAATATTGATTCTAGCTTACATTTCACTTCAATTATAACTTAATGGCAAGCTAAATGTATAATATTTAAATATAAACTAGTTTCAACTGTCAATTAATAGACAAGAGGAAAAATGGGTAAGTATTGTGGCCTGGACAGAATATGTAAGGAATCTTACATGAAATGACATTTTCTATCGAAAAACAAAATGTGCCAAAAGCTAAAAAAAAAAAAATGAAATAGTTGTTTCTTGATATATGTAAATATGATGTTCCAATAAAATGTACTCGAACAAAAATGCAAAAACAAACACAAACAGTCATTTGGTGTTAGAAGACAATCTTGATTCAAACTTAAGTCTTTTAACATTCAGGATGGCTACAGTAAGTAAAAGTCCAAACTTTATTTATTCCAAAATGTTATAGTTACAAAGGAAAACCAGGTCAGTTAATTTATCTCCTGCCCTAAATGTGTTTCCCGGGTTTTCCTGAGTCAACCAGTAAGTAGATTTGTGCAAGTCTCTTAATTCCACTGATTCTAATTTCCCTTATCTGAAAATAAATATTTCGATCAAATAATCTATAAAGCTGCGTGAACTTGCTTTCCTTGCAAATCACTACTTCGTGCCATTCTTTGCTTTAGTTCAAGTGCTAGCCCACAGTATATGGGAAGATGATTCAACCTTTCCACCCATGGAACCATTTGAATACTGTAGGCACTGATCCCAGCAACTCAATTTGAGAAAATGCAGATCTTCTTGATTTTCGCTTCTCACTCTCTAATTCTCAAAATATAGTTCCCTGGCCAGTAGCAGAACATCACCTGAAATCTAAATTCTGTCACATTAATTTATTAATAATTACGCATCCCACCTGAAGTGGCTGACTTTCCAGGAAACACCACATAATTCAATAGAAGCCATACAGGTTGATAATGGAATCAGTTTTGTCTGACTATAAAATTTATCTTATCAGACACTATTGATTGCTAGTTTGAAATCTGCCCAGCATACTCATTTTCTTTCTTGTTAGGCACAATTTCATCAGGTACCTCCCTCATTTCAAAAAACCAAGTCCTTCACAGGAAGCAGTCAAGTTCATCACTACTGGAAAGAATAATATTCAGTATAGTATGGTTCTAGAAGACACTGCCTGCTTTTTTACTAATGTGAAGTGACAACTTTGTCATTTTCAGGATCCGACATATATGCACATCTATTTCTGGAATTACTTTTTTTGTCTTATTTCACGTAGATTTTGGTTACACCTTGTAGTAATACAATCCAATTTTCCAGTGTAAAATCTTTATTTCTATTTAGTCCAAGACTTGTGAAGGGCTCCAGGTACATAAAGTACTGCCTAAGGGCTGGAGGTCAAGGCTCAAGAAGAAGCTTTTGTATTAGGGTATGTACCTAGGTTTCTCCAAAACTCCTGGGCCCTGGCATGTCCTATGGCCACTTCTGGAAGCTCTTCATATGATCATTTTGGTAATTTCCCAGGTGGGCCTAGTGGCCCCAGTCTACCGATATAAATTAAGTGTTTGTTCATCTTCTAGTTTCACCTCCTTGACTAAAGTGTGGCTTTCTAGAAGTCAACAAAGGAGAGTAGAGATAGAACACAGGGCATGAAGATTCAGAAGTCTGCGGTTCAGAAGAGCGCAGCTGCTGAACTGGCTTTGCATCTTCAAAAGATGCGGGGCATTCTTGTGTTTATAATCTCAGCCACTTTACAGAAGCAACCCAGACTGTGAAGAACCATATCAGTGGAGAGAAAAGGAAGCTTAGAAAGTGGTAAAGGGAGGAAGCCTGCAGATTCAAAATGACAAGGAAATTGATAGCTGTCTCCTCCTCCGTGGAATGATTGTGATGAAGCTGGAGGGCCATGTTTTGTCAGCAAGAAGGAACCAACCACAATGAAACAGTGTTAGCTGGTCCTGGAAGCAGGATACGCTCCTTAAGATGGTCTCACACATTCATAGAAAGGTGGAAGAGAGTCTCTGGTCTGTTCTATCCTGCACTATGCAAGCAAGAGGCAAATCAATAGGCCTCCAGGAATGCTGTAAAGTATTTTTTTTAATAGTCATTCTTTTTTTTTTTTTTCTTGGAGTTGGGCATTGAACTTAGGACTTCACATTTGCTAAACAAGTGCACTGCCACTGACCTATAAGCCTAGCTCTAGAATAATTCCTTTTTACTAAATTTTAATATGTGATAATAGAAATACTAATCTAGGTTATTCATTGGATATTATCTTACAAACACACACACATATGTTTTAAAACCTTTGAAATAGCTCTCTTTATTTGAAGTTTCTTGAATCTTTTGGTTCTACCATTGATTTCTTATTTATTTAATATTTATAAACTCTCTGCCACGTGAAGATCCTTCTATATTACTCTGATGACTGAGAATCTTACAGCAAAGTATAATTAAATTGCTTTAAATAAAATGGATAATTTTCAAAAGTTGAAATGTTTTCCTTTTTGGATATTATTTTGTGTGGATTAATCATGTTTTTAAAAAGCTGTACTTACAATTTCTATGTGAACTAAAATTTTTATACTTTCCCATTCTTACTATTTATTTTTATGATGTACTTACATATAACTTTCCTGCCACTTTTCCATGACAAAAGGCACACTAATCTTTTCAGTGTCATTCAACTTAAAATTTTCAGTGCCATAAATTTGTAATCTATTTGTACAATATTAGGCTGTGAAGATAACTGAAAATGTATAGATCCTGGCCTATTTTAGTGAGGAAAAACATAAATTAGATGAGATTACCTACACTTCTAGAAGTTAATAACCCATTTCAAAATATACACTGTTCTGCTCTTTTGCAGATCCAGTTAAACACAGTTCAAAGAGTATAAGACAAAAACACTGGCTACTCTGTTGTCTACCATTCATGTAAACATAAACTTGAGATCAGAACAAGACTTCTGTTAGGTAGGGTATGAATAGCAGAGTAAATGAAGAACCTCAACAGTAGGGGAATTTGGCAGCTAGATAAGCCTCTGAAACAATAGATAAAGACAAGGTTCAGAATGATAATTTATTTGAATAACTGAGGATATGAAGAAGCTGATAAAAATGTGTTTGGAAACTTTACAGGATCCTCAAAAGAGTTGAGTTTTATCTTTGAGTATGATTGTATGTATTAGTCAGTTTTCCTGTCACTGGTACAAAATACCTGACAACTTAAAAGAGAAGAGATTTATTTGATGCATCGTTTCTAGAGGGTACAGTCTGTGGTCAGCTGGCTCCAACATTGAAACATCTTGGTAGAAGGGCATGGTAGAGCAAAGTTGCTCCCTTTTTGGCAACTGGGAACAGAGAGAAGAGGGAAAGAGCATCAGCAAGAACTATATCCTGTAAGGCCGCCCCCCCAACACACCTCCTCTAATTTGGCTCGATTTCCTAGCAGCACATTCAGCCATGAACAAGTCTCAATTCACCAGTGGGTACCATACTGCTATGATCCAGTCACATCTCCTGTAGTCTCTCAATTCCATCAAGTTGATAATTAAGCTTAGTCATCTCAGGATGGTTTGAATATGGTTTGTTCTCACCAAAATTCATGTTCAAATTTCATTACCTATATAAGTGTTCAGAAATGGTGACATAGATACATTAGCTAGGTAGAAATATTCTAGGCGGTCAGATAGGGCTAGGTCCTTGAGAAGGGTCAAGTAAAAGGTGAAACAGCTGCAGTGGAGACATAGGGGCTGAAAACCAGGCCTCAAATTAAAGACAAGATGACCAAACCTACATAATTCTTCATGGAACAAACACTGTGCCTAATGAAGTCCAGATAGACACCAGCCACCCCAGTGGGTGACCGGAGACCTCTGTACCCACCACTTCCTAGGAGAATTTTTATTTTCCCCATCCAAGATTGTTATGTGACTTGCATCCCAACTGGACCACCATTATCTAAGTGACTGTACTAGTAACCTTATTGGATGTTTGAAGCTGTGGCCCACGTTATACCCATGTGGGTTTTGCCCTTAAAACTCCTCTGTAAAGTGGGGTCCTTGGCTACCCACTTGGGACCCCTCAGCCCCTCAGGAGATTTCCTATCAATAAACATTTTCCTACTCTTAAAATCCATTATTCCTAAGACTAATTCTTCACTTTCTATAGGACTAGAATTCAGTTTATCATATAGTTAACACTTTGGGAGACATAATATTTCATATTTCATCTCCAGTTTTATTTTCTGTAACAGTGGTAGGCTTTACAAACAATTAAGTCAAGGTGGATCCAGCCTCCTGTATTGATTTAGGGTTTTCTCAAGAGACTGGAATAGATCTTACAGGAATTTGTTGGTTCTTAAGGGACTTGATAGTTACAATGACAGAAAATAGTTACGTAGCAAGCCAGTCACTTCCACTTAGCTGATCTCACATCTTGTCTACCTGAACCTTTGGATATGCACTTGGACTTTCAGAACTGTGGACTACACAAACGCCTTTTTCTTAGTAAAACACACAAACTCAGACACTTTGTTACAGTAACGCAAATCAAATTAAGGCAAATATAATATAAAAGTCTATAAATCAAATTTAATTAAATATTAGTGTAATAAACTGAGTCTAAGCCCTTCTAGTTATGTATTTCTCAGGGACAGTGTGGGAAAAATGACATCTGATGGCAGTGCAGATGAATGAGACTGAGTATGCTACTTCTATTTAATATGAAACTGGCCCGAGAACTGGATATTAGTACATTTTGCTACTGAAAAGATCAATGCTTGAATTATCACAAAGAGAAGGCAAGCTGAACAGTCAGGTAGAAAAGTGGAGGGAGAGTTTGACTTTGCTTTTTCAGTAAGCTGGACCTTTTACAAAGTGCTTCCTGTTCAACTTAATGGATTAGTCATAAAGTTGATCTGACTCTAGGGCAAATGTACCAAAAAACTGATTAACTTTAATTCACTCTTACTCCTGCCTAAGGTTAACCTGTCTCATAATTTGTTTTCTATGCTGATTGGCTATAAATGTTTCTTAAAGAAATCATTTAAAATGCCAAAGTATCTCCATAAGACTAGAAAATCTCATTGACATTGCATAAATTTGTATCAAGTAAGTGAGAAAAAGACAATGCTCAAATATACAAAGCAACTGCTTCAACAAGAACAAAAAGGATTATACAGATTTAGACTCAGTGCTTGAATCCTCACAGTTCAATCACATTAGAGCAGTTATGTTCAATTCAGTTTACATGAAAGTGGTCTAACTGTGAATATAATAATGTGTTCTTGATTCTTTGTTAATCTAATTCATTTTCATATGAGACACAATACCCTATGTTCACAAATTTGTTCTTGAATCAAGAAGAAAGAAAAACATAAATTCTGGAACAGCATGCCTCCTTTCTCATCTTGATATTATCCAGTTCTTTGATAGGAAACATGGAGGGGAAGCTGACTCACTGGGGAAATTAAAAATATGTGACAGAACTTTGTAACACAGAGGTTCCCTGAAGCCAGGCAAGTTGGGATTGTCAGTTATCAGCATCAGCTCACTGTGGGGCAAACCTGCTGTAATGCTCTGGGTGGTCTTTATGCACTTCCTGGAGGGCAGCTTGTTTGGATAAAGACAGAGAAATAGCACCATAAAGATTTTTAAATTATCAGGAAGATAAGAAAATATGAGGAGACTCAGAGAGAGGGCTGTATTGCAATTTGGGGTTCGAAGAACTATAATGGAGTACCAATTTATAGAAAAGCAACAAAGGAAGGGAGACTCTCGTATTTGCATTTATTTTTTTGCTATAAATATAAAACATATTGACTCCCATCTTTAGTCTATTTAGTGCCAAATCTCATGAAGCACTAAGATCTACTTTTCTCCTGCCTTAACCTACTGCAATCATAGCCACATTATACATGAGAAAACAGAGAGGTTGCCTCTGATGAATTTATGCCAGCAGTACACAGCTTTGATGTCTGAACACAAGGCCCCTTTAGACATAACCTCAACTGGAATATTATCTATGTGCTGGCTATTGTGCGTATGACCTCATTAAATGGCTGTTATTCAATGGAACAATATCCAGAGCTAGTGTCTCCTTAATTGCAACCTGTGACTTGTTAACATAAAAAGAAGGGAAATTTGTGTCCTGGCACAAATAAGACTGAAGGGAGAATATTTCAGTTCTGAATGGATAATGAAAGGGTTCATCCTTGAATAAAAATCATATTACTTGTATTTTAATACATTCTATGAAAGAAGAAATCTACAGATCCTTCAATGTATAACAAGTGAAGACATTTTATGGAAACACATTATATTGAATAATGTTGCATAATTCAAAATATTCTTCATTCTTCTGTATATAGACTTTGAACTATAACATGAATAGCTTGATGACAGAGTTATGTGCTTCAAAAGATATCTTTGTTCTTAAATATCTAATGTTTATGACCTTTTTAGAGTATCACTGGAAAGGTTAAATATACAAATTAATGAAAAAAGATAAAATGGAACAATGTTGTGAAATGAAAAGAAATGCCACACAACTCAAAAAAATTCAGTTGACATAAGGAGGAATTCCACTTGTGATGAAACAAATCATTGATATCCTCAATTTTGGGAAAGTCATCTAATTTCAGGCTTCTGATTTGTAAAATGAGAATGTTAAAATCTGGTTTGTTTAGCTCAGAGTCTATGAAAATAAATTAAAATAATAAATTTTAACACATTTTGTAGATAAAATGATTCATAACAAGGCAAAAGATTTCAAAGTAAGGCTGAAATATGGAAGAAAGTGTAAGTTTTAGTCAGAATTGTTTTATAATTACTAAGCTTTGAGGAGGAGGGAACAGCAATTGGTTATGTTTAAAGTGAACAATCTATTCTTGAATTTTTAAAAATGCAATGCTCAGTGAATATTGGAACAATTCTGATAATTTTGCTCAGTTATGTGCTCTTTATCCAAAAAACTATAATATGCACCTTTTTCGTGAATTAATGAAGACTTTCGTAATAGTCATGCTCAAAGTAGGAAACACCACAGTTATCAAAAACCAATAAAATTATTTTGACAATTATTTCTTGTATCTAAACAAATTTCCTTCTAGAAAATAGTCAACATTATTATTTAACACTTTTCCTCATTTTTATGCTTTATTTATCACTGTATCTTGAAATGTAGAGGCCTATGCTTTATACATGTCAAATTAATATTATTTATGGTAATCATTGTTATCTTCTGGAAAAAACACTGAGCCAATATAAATTCCTAACCATTGCAGTGTTATTATAATAAAACCCCACATAAGTATTGTAATTAACATTTGCACTGAATATTAATATATAAAAAACAATTAATGTTTATTAAGCATTTTACTAAATGCCAGAATAAAACCTTGTATTGTGTGTGTATTTTCTCACTTCACACTCATAGCAACCCATGACGTAGGTTTGGTTAATTATGTGTATGGCGCACAGAAAATCAGGCACCAGAAATGAGGCACAGAAAGACCAAGTGACTTGGGCACAGGCCATAACCAATGGAATCACAATCAAGCTGTAACAGTGTGCTCTTAGACCCTACACTCATGTACCCCAAAGAGCAGTCTCCTCTCAAATCTCTTTACAAACCAAATGTTTCAAATAACTCCTCATTATCTTTCAGTTAAGTGTGGTTGGGCTTTGGAGCCTTGAGCATGAAGGTGATCTGGTTACATAGAATGCAATTCTCCCCTTATTTCAGAACTCTTGCACCTGAAAATGCCTCTCCCTTTTTGAGGAGCAAGAGCCCACAGATTCGCTGCCTCATTTTATTCCAGAAACTACAAGTTTCAGAGAGGTTTCAAAATAATTTGCCCACAATAGGCACATTGGAGTGGTGTCTTTTTCATGGGTTTATCACATGAACATATTGAGATCTTTGCATTAAGATTAAAATGAGAACCCTTTGTTAAAATTAGCAGAAGTCAGCCTATGGCATAATTGTGAAGTTCGTGAAGTGTCTGTGGCACCATCTCACTCATGATTAGTTCTTACACCCTCTCATTGGACTCTTACAACCCTACTAGGATGAATAATTCGTTAGTCATGTGAGTTTTTGTTTAGTGTGTGGAACAGGTTATGATTTTCATATGTATCATGTCCATATTTGTCTTTCTTGCTAGTTGTCTTAGTTACTTTTCTCGTTGCTGAGACAAAACACCCAACACCCAGAGTTAAAAGAGGAGAGGTTTATTTTAGCTCACAGTTGACAGAGTTTTCAGTCCATAATTGGCTGACTCACATGCAGGGTGGCATGGAAGACAGGCACTGCAGAGGAGAAACAGCTCATGGTCAGCAAAAGGTAACAATGCAACAATGCAGCAAAGAAGCAAGTCCAAGCTACCTTACCAGCTTCTTTCTGCACCTTTTACATTCTATCTAGGCTACGTGGTTTATGGCAAGTGCCAAACCCACAGTGGACTGATTTAGGAATCACACACTCTTACTCCCACCATCGTATACTCTACATCCAGCCACCAATGAAAAAGCCCCTCTATGATCACATGAGGCTTTGGGGGAGGCATCTATATACAAGCCATAATACCGATGTACCCCTCACTCCTACTGCAGCACTACATTATGGAATATGCCATATAATTATTGGATAAATGAATAAAGCATTTAAAAGATCTAAACCTCTTCTTGAAGCATAATATGGTAAAAATTAGTAATTGTTCAATTACTATCTTTTAATGAAATAGAATTATAACTGAGTAAGGGAAGTTATTAAGATATGAATCATCGTGCAATTGCATTTCCAAGAAAATTTCTGAGACTCAACATAAAAGGGAGGGAAGAAGTGAGATCTATTAATATCCTCTATATTTATAAGAACTGAAAAACTTCCTGTGTATTTTCGCTCTTAGTAACAAGCCCCAGATTCAACCTGCTCTCTCTAATGCCTGCCACTGTCTATGTGATCTCTCATGATTTCTTTCTCCATGTGACTGGCTGTGAACTGGTATAATGTTTCTCTTCCTTCTTACCTTTCCATCTATGTATAATGGATACAAGTCCTTATTTAGTTGCGGTGGAAAATAAAATAACATATATAGAGAATATTCCTCTTATAATCATAGTATATTTTTGGGTCCCTGGCCCATATTCTAAATTTTCTAGTGTAGAAGTTATGATAATTGTAACAAGTTACATTTATGGAATGCACATTTTATATTACTTTCACAGGACACTTTAAACCTACTTTACCGAGGTTCAAAAGGATCTAAGTTTATGAATGAGTAAACAGAATCTCAATAAAGTAAGATATTTCCAAAGATTACTCTGATAGTAAGTGAAAGAAATATGTGTAAAATCTAGATTGTCATCATCCCATAACTTTAGTGGTTGTCATTCAAACTGAAGGCAAAATATTGTTGGCTTTTAATATCAAGCGATAATATGTTATTTTTAAGGTTATCCAGAATGAGAAAAACTTAATTTGTGAAATTTCCTCCTATGCATTTTAGCAACTTTCTCCCATCCATTTAGTATGCACTGCAGTGGCTCAGAAAATAAATTCTCGAAGAGTAAATGAATGTTTGTAGCCCCCTAGTGGTGTACGGATATTATCTGTTCCAGGAGAGCCAAAATGCCTTATGAGCGTTATTACTTTGCCTGGTCTCTTAAGAGGCCTGTGTAGAAAGACAACAGGAAACCCTCTATTTTAGTGTGACTGGGGAGACCCACAGCTGCGTTTTCAAAGTCTCCAAAACCCATTTGCACTGTGTAGGCCCCTCCTCTGTGCAATAGACTCTGTGCTTACTTTCCATGAGGGACAAAACTCCACAGACAAGGAGAGAAAGGCTGATTTGGGAATTTGCTAAGTAACTGTCAACCGAAGTTAACTGACAGAATCAAAATAATAAGATTATTAGGATAAGATTATTTGGACAAGGACAAATCTAACACATTTCTTCATTTATTGCTTCACTCATTAAATACATGCTTTTATGGAAAGTTTGCTACATAATAGGGGCTGTGTTGAATATTGTTGATCCAAAAACAGGAAGTTTCAGTCCCTTCCATTAAGATGCTTAGAGTCTAATCAGAGGAGGACATGTCAACAAAATAGTAACACCATGCGCTAACTGCTGAAAGATACCTGAAACTGCAAGAAAACCTTCAAAAGAATCTTCTAACTTTGTGTTCAGCTATCAGATTATCTGAACTTTGACGTGAGACAAGCATGTCTGGAGGAGATCTCACAGAAGCACAGATAGGCAGAGAGGATCCCAGGCTAAACTCAGAGCAGCAAAGTCATAGTTGGACAGCCACAGGAAGTTGGGTGTCACTGCAATACAAAGGGGAAGATGGACAGCTTGGCAGGTAAATATAGAATAGCTAAGAAAAATTCCCACTCATTAAGGAATGTGAATACATAGATATATAGATAGATACACATATAGATTTCCCTGAAGTACATGAGAAATAAGTTTCAGGCATCATATCCCTTGCATCTTAGGAAAAAGTTCTGTCAACTGTATTTCTTTTCCAGTGGAACTATAGAGAAGACAAGGCCTAGAGGTAGGTTTCAAAAATGACTTGATAAGGAGAGAGAGAAAAAACTAAGGCAGTAGTATCTAACAGCGGTATAAACTATTGCTGTGTTGTGGTGGGGGGTTGGGAATTTTAAAAGGAGATGATGAGTAGCCCTCCCTTTTCTCATATGAAATAGACTTATCCTGTGAGACTAAGGTGAGAGGGTGATGATCTTCACCCATAGCCCTGTCACCACCACTTTACCATGATGTCTTCTCTTTGCCAGGAAAACTCATTTTGTGCCCAGGCTCTGCGTAGTGGCTGCAGTGGCTGCTGCTCTTCTCCCAGAACCTGGCTCTCTGCTGATAGGAGCCATTTAGTCCAGAGCATTGTGCTTCCCCAATCCTCACACCAAGGTCAGCACTCAGAAGAAGATTGCCTGACTCAGGTGCTACACTTGCTTGCAGTTGGGACTGACTCTGTGATGCTATTTGTCCTCCCACATTTTCCCACGGAGTCACACAGTATCTAGTCTCTAGCTGAGTCCATATTCTTTTTTCTTAGCTATTTATTTATTAGCTTTTGACCCTTCTCCAATTCACTTGACAACAATTTCTGAAAAAACAAAACAAAACAAAACAAAAAGATACACACAAACAAAACCTTGAATGATAACCTCAGTGTTTCTTGGGAAACCAACATACAACATCAGAAATTACTCCAATCCTAACCCTTAATTACTTCTTTCCTTTTCTTCTCTTTTGCCACATGGAAAAGGTAAGTGAAAGTGTGACGCGTCACAAATAAGGAAGCACTAGAAAGTACCATGCATACATGAGGATTCTTAGATAATTTTTTTTTTCTGTTTTGACCCTGGTTTATCAGTTGTTCCATTCTACAATCCCCTCCTTAACTTCTTCTATTGTTTATAAACTTCTTTATTCTACTGATATGGTCTTGACTCATATTCTTAACTATATCTCAGACTACTGTGTACTTTCTTGCTATGAATTTTTCTATCAGCTCTGTCATCCTGACACTCATCTTTACCTATCTAATCAAATTCTATCAAAAACATCATTCTTTATCACTATTTTTGGCTCAAGCCCCTAAAAAACTGTTCTGCAAAAGTTGTACTAAGACTGCTCTTCTTAAACAGTACCTTTCTACATGTGCATTCCATTAGATGTCATGTATACCATAGCAGCTCTATTCTAGTCATTGCGCTGCTGTTGGTAATATGGAGGTGAACCAGGAGCAATAAGGCTTAAAATAAGGCTCTTATTTTAAATGAATAATTAAATAGGAGAGAAAGAGATGGAGAATAAAAGAAAAAAAACAAGCAACACTTAAGAACACAGTGGTTGAGCCTTTGTTCTTCCTCAGTCAGGCTGCTTCAGTTTGGATACTGACACAAACCCAATAAATGTACTGTAACACACAACATAATGTCTCTTTGCTTCAGGTTTTCCTTTCTAAAATAAAGACAGGGAAACTTTTAGAATTGTTTTAATAATCAAGCAGAAATTTGGGACAGTATCTCTTCTGGATAAGCACTTAGTAATTATTAGTCACTGATAATACACAGCATCTGTCAGCATCTTTAGGCGTTATATATTTTTCCCAAACAACAGCCACTCATGGAAATTATTGATGTCCTATTTCATAAACAATCAGATTATTTAGAAGAACTTACATGATAATATGGAAGGATAAAATTTAAACTCAGGCCTACTACTACTTTCAAAGGCAAAACAGACTTATAAAGAAATGATTTCAGCATATTATTCTAAATTTTAGAACTTATTCATTTAGTGCCTCAGGTTAAATAGATGAAAATTCACCGGGGAAAAATAATAGTGATCATGGGCTGAAAATTATGAAATGTTAGAATTCCTCTTCTGTTTTTATTTTTTTTTTGTTTGCTTTGTTTCATTTTTGTTTTTGGAGAAGAAAGTATATATTTAAGTAACTTGGAGAATGAAGAAAAGTATGCAGAGAATATTGGTAATTTCCTCATTGCTTTTTTTGGATGATATAAAGCCTGAAGTTGGAATTCTAGTTCAGACAAACCATGGAAAAAATTTCAGGTTTTCTGACAGAGTAATAAATGATCATATTGATTTATCAGAAAGATTTGACCAACAGCTATTTGCTAAGTGTGTTAGAAGTTAGTGAGACCAGATTTAGGGATATGTGTTTGCTTCTAAAGTTCAACTAAGATGTAATAAAGGAGAGAAAGAAATCAAGAGTATTTTGGAAGCCATAGTCAAATAAAATTTTTGTTTAAATAAATCTAGAAGATGATGTTGAGTGAGAATACCAAAGAGTTACCAGGAAGGTCATTGGACATAATGATACTTATAAATTTTATTTATGATTTTTCACATGTTAGTCAGGTAAATTTTATACTTTGAGCAACCATTATAATTGAAATATGACTTTGATAGTTCTATTCGCACACCTCCATCTGTATGAAACAAGATTTATTGACAGCCCTAGCTGCTCTTCCTTGAAAGCTATACCTTATCAGGTAACACTTGCAAAGGACCACTCCAAGTCAATGTAAGTAGCACAAATACTAACATAGACACCCTCCTGAAATAACAGGCTATTCTGGTGGACAGCCTGGCTGAAGTACTCTTCAAAACCTTACACTTGATCTCTGGCACTGTGACTACATTATCCAGTATAAATCCCAGCACCTTCAGCTGTCACCTCCGTACATAATTCTGTCTTGTGATCCAAACTGGCATACCTGAAGGAACAGAACACTTGATAGTCCTATTCTTCTCAGGTTGGGGTTGTTGTGCAGGTCCATTTGCAGTTAGTGTGGGACAAGGGAGTCACAGGAGGCACCTGCACTAGTCACCTGGATGGCACCCTATTCAGCCCTATTACCATTGTGGAAAAGGACCCTCACCTCCTACTCATTAATGTCAATTAGCTAAGACAGTACAGTGCTTCTCTGCTTACCCTTGGGCACAAAGTGCCTTAACTTGTATTTCACTGGGACTCTATATGTCTTGGTTATAATTTCACCCTTTTAGGAATTCTGAACCTCCAATTCTGTGAAAACCAAATTGTGAAAAAAAGAATCATAAAATACACCAAAGTCACTGGGAGTGATGTTAAGTGGGGACTGGCTTGCTTCTCTAAGTTGGATCCTAATCTACTTTTTTTTTCACTAAGGGGGTCAAAGGACCACCCCGAGGTCCTTGACTAGATTGCATCCTGACAGATAATATTCCATCCTTTCAGAGTATTGTCACTGATCTGATCTTCAGCTGCAAATTTAGAAGGTAATTTTCCCTGTCCTGAGGGTGGCTGCTACCTAATAATATAGTACATAACAAGGCCAATAAATTCCATTGTTTGGAGGCCAAAGCTATAACTCGCTTTCTAGAGAGTGGGTCTTGTGATTATATGCCATATTTAGTATCATTCCATGTCTACAGCTAAAGTATTCTGTAAATCCTGGAAAACACAGAATACACTCAAAATAAGTATCCTTATGAACAAACCAGAAAAACATGGATCAATAACCAGAAAAAAAGTGACTTGACATAGTCAACTAACTGGCCACTTTGTTCTCTCAAGAGAATGATCTGTACGGTTGGCTCAGAATCAGTCTCTGTTGTAGATGGTTTAGATATTCAGAAGATTCTGTAGCTAGGTTGACCTTGATAGATGGGAATAAATGCTGTTGGACATCATATGACTCAATCTCTGCCCATGAGATACTCTGACCTTATGCTCATTGTTTCAGATTTGACAAATCCTATTATCAAACATTTATGAGTATTTTGACTAATTGCTTGTTGCATGGTTCCTTCATTGTGGGTAGTTTTTGTTGGCATTTAATCTAAGGTAGAAAATCTTCACACTTTATTTCCATTCTTATATGTCTATCTGTATGTCTATACCCTAGCCTATGTACTTAGAGATGGTAAGACCAAAGTGTCAAGTAGTGATAGGGCACCTACTGGAAACTCATTTGCTGTCAGGAAAAAGTTGTCATTATATTATGACAAGAAAAGAAAAGATATTTGAAGAGTTACATGTCAATGGCTAAATGACCATGGACTTCAAAGAGGCTGGTATAGCATTGAAATAAAGTTTCTTTGTAAAGGTTATATAATGGGAGGTCATTTATGAGAAAAGGTATATGAAATCCTAAATTTAAAATTGGGCTAAATTTCATTATTTAGTTGGAATAAGGAAGATATCTCAACAAATTCTAGCCCTTTGAAGATCTAAATATTTTCCCCCCACTGAGAATTTTTAAGGTAATGTGCCAGAACTCTTCCATAAGAAAAAATGTTGCTGCATCCAGCAGAAGGTGGAGGTCTGGGTCAGCTGTGCAGATAACCATTCTTCACTCTGGCTTGCATCAAGCCAACTGGTGAGGACTGGATAGCCACATGGTGGGCCTGCCTGCACCCTACCCTCATCACGTCCTGCATCCAGTGGAAGGTGGAGGTCTGGATTAGATGTGCAGAGATCCTGTCCTCCCTATGGCCTGCAACAAGTCAACTGGTGAGGATTGGTTAGCCACTCAGGCATGCAATATCTACCCACTCCCCCACATCCCATGCTTTTAAGCCTCCTGATTATGCCAGTTCTTGGATCTGCTCTGCAGAGTTACAGGTGGTCATAAGGTCATTTTTCTGAATTCCAGAAGATAGAACAGAAGTGAATAACTGCAATAAAGGCACACCTGATCTCCATAGATGGTAAATTGCAGAGATCACCACCTGCTATCAGAACTTTGACTATCTTCAGGGAAAAGGCAGAGGGAACCTGTAGTAGAACCACGCAGAGGTCAACCCTGCAAGAGGTCAGGGAGCTCAATTTGGGCCTTGCAGCAGCCTGAATCTCTGAGGTCTGCTATCAGCTAGCTGAGACTAAATGATTTAGTTCAGCATATTGCTGCACATGATGTCTATTGTGACAACAGAGATATAGTCTGAAGAGGCCCTTCAAATTCTTTTTCTTATTTCTTTTCCTCATTGCATTCTGGAAAATCTTTCTTTTTTCTGTCTTCTTATTCCAACTCAGTCTCTTGCTCCCCATATTATTCTTCACCTCCCTTTCTGTTTCTGTTCCTGCCTTAACTCACATTTCATCTTTTTTGTTTTTGTTTTTTCTTCTTTCTTTCTTTTCTTTTCTTCTCTATTTTTCCTTCACTCAAGGGTCACTAGTTTCAAAGGAAAGTGAGCCCCTATTACTGTTGAGTTTTTGTATTCTTGTCCTTATTCTTGCATGCTGTCTTTCCCTCTTGTCTTCAACAGTTTCCTAAAGTTTATGTGGTCAGCCTGTGTCCTCTGGCTTCACTTGAAACTTCCAATTCTTCTACCTATCTATTCCTCTCATGCTAACTCTGTCTAAGATCCCATCCTAATGGGTAAAGTTGCTATATTGAACAGTTTATTCACTGCAGACATATTTTGTGCTGTTCTTTAATTTTGATCTAATTCACATGGTTTAAAGGTGATAGATTAATGAATAACACAAATGGTCAATTTGTAAGCTGTGCTTGATCCCATTGTGTTGCAGATTTTATCAATTGAGGTAAAGGGTTGTGTTTGACTTAATGATTTTTCCTTTCTGATATTTTGAAAATGAAAGTGTCTATGAGTCATTAGAGGTTGAAAAGCTAAAGTGCAACTATACCAGGAAGATTTAAGTAACGACCCAGGAATTAAACCAAGGACAACCTAACAACAAAAATAAAAATAAGAAAATACTTAAGCAAGACACAAAGATAGACCTGAAGTTAACAAACAGCAAACTGTAGGGGAAATGAGGATGAAAAGTCTGATAGTGAACCACCAGGACAACACGAACTTATATTACAGGAATGACAAAACAGATCAGTCAGGGTCTAGAAAAATTCAAAACAGAAATAATTTCCCAGATAACTACAGAAGTGGTGAGCACAATGAAAGGCATGATTAGAGGCTCTAGAACAGAAACTGATAGAAAAGTAGATGGGCTCAGGACCATGATAGAAGCCATGAAGACCCAATATAAGAAAGAAATGGAAACAATGGATGCCCAACATAGGAAAGAAAGGGATTCCATGAAACAGATTCAAACAGATATCCCGGAGATTAAAAAGTCTATTAAAAGTTTTCACAGCAGAATAAATGAATGTGAAGATAGAATTTCAGATATAGAAGCTAGGATTGCAATTAGTGACCAAAAAAAAGAGTGGTCTCTTAAAATCAGTAAGGGATCATGAGAAATCGATCCAACTACTCCTGGATGATACAAAGAATAATAACATAAGACTGATAGTAATCCTTGAAATAGTAGGAGAAAATACAAATGACTTAAAAAAGCTGTTTGCAGAATTAATGACAGAAAATTTCCCAAACAGAGGAGAATTTGACATTCAGATAAGTGAGGCATATAGGACCCCAACTAGCTACAATAAAAGAAAATCTAGGCCTAGACATATAATAATCGAGATACCAGAAACCCAACAGAAGAACAAAATACTACAAGCAGTAAGAAAAAAGAAACAAATTACATGCAAAGGAAATCCCATCAGAATCACAGTAGCCTTTTTAATACAAACCCTTAGGGCAAGGAGACCCTGGAGTGAGATATTTCAAGTACTAAAAGAGAACAAACTCCAACCTAGACCAATGTATCCTGCAAAACTCTCTTTCAAAATGGATGGGGAAAGGAGATACTTCCATGACAAAGAATAACTGAGAAACTACATGAATACCAAACCAGCACTACAAGCAATTCTAAACAAGATCCTAGAAAAAGACAATGAAGGTAACAACACCATGAGGCCATACAGAGTAAATCAAATAGGCAAGGCAAGAAACAAAAATGAGATGGTGAAAAAGTAAAAAGAGTCAACAAAAGGCCAATAACGGGACAATAGTAAGTCAGTATATGTCAGTACATGTCAGTTATAACCATCAATGTCAATGGCCTCAACTCACTAATCAAGAGAAATAGATAGGTAGAATGGAATAAGAAGCAAAATCCAACAATATGTTGTATACAAGAAACACACCTAGTGCAAAAAGAAGCCCATAGACTAAAAGTGAAAGGATGGAAAACAATTTTTCATGTGACAGGAGCCGAGAAAAAAAGCAGGGGTAGCAATCTTAATTGCAGACAAAGTAAATTTCAAACCAAAACTGATTCTAGTATTACAGATGTAGGACAGTACTGTATCATACCTCTGTCAATGTAAAATATCTTGTACCTGCTTTTTAATATGTAGTAGTGACTGTGCTTTATCAGAGCTATTTAAATGATGTTACTCTAGAATGTTCTGTTTCTAGATGATGATTAAGATGATAATAAAAAAAATGGTACCAGGTACCACAACAGAAACAGAAATTTGCTGTTTTCTGGGTATTATTCTTTTCTTTTCTTTTTTTTTGTTTTTTTAATGGAGTGTGCTGAATGTCTATAATTTTGTTAGGATGACTGAAGAATCTGGAAAAGCTGTTGCTGCTATTGATGCATAATATAGTGCCATTATTGGTCTCTCTCTCTCTCTCTCTCTACACACACACACACACACACACACACACACACACACACACATATACTCTGAATTTTTGGAAACTTTAACTGTGCTGTCAACTTTTGGAAAAAGTTATCCCAATTTACTGTGTTGAGTTGGCATTGTACAGAAATTGACAGCCATATTGGTCTAGAAATGTTAATTTTTTTCCATTTGTACAGGGGTAATGCACTCTATTAAATAAGTAAGGTCATATCTACATGGGTTTGATTACAGAAACTAATAAAGTATTTTCTAAATAATGAAAAAAAGAATAATATAAGACTACAAGAGCAAGAAGCAATTTAAATGTGTTCAGGGACAACTTTCATCTTCAGAATTAAGGATTATTTTAATCTTACATCACTGCCTTTTTTCTTTTACTTTCCTTTTCAGTTTTATTTTAGGATTCCCTATTTTTAATGTTCATACAGAGATTTCTTTAACTGAAATACTGAATAGTTTCTGTGGTGTGAAACACTATAATAGTACACAAGATCCTAATGAGATAATAAAAAATGTGAAATAGGAAGTAAAGGGCTAAAGATGTAGGGAAAGTGGGAGGTGTGGGGGAAAGGTAATAAGGGAGAGGACAAAAATATGAGAAAATGAAAAAATGGAAATAAAGTGTTTGTAAATGGGGAGGGGAGGAGGGGGTGAAGGGAGGGCAGGGACAAGGGGAAAAATGAGAATCAAGACCTGTCATGTAAAGGTACAGGATCCCAATAATCAATGTAACTCTATTGTATACCTAGATTGTATACCAATAAACTCAATAAAAAGAAAAAAAATGTAGCAATTCATAAAAGCCCAGGTCCTGATGAATTCACCACTAAATTTTATAAGACATTTAGAGAAGAACTATTGCCACTACCCTTTAAAATTTTCAATGAAATTGAAAGGGAAGTAATACTTCCAATTAATTCCTGGAAACAAGTGTTACTTTGATTCTCAAAGCAGGGAAAAACCCAACTAAAAAGAGAACTACAGGCCAATCTCCTTAATGAGTATACATGTAAAAATCCTTAGTAAGATATTGGCAATGAAAATACAGAGGATCATCAAGAATATCATGCACCCTGACCCAGTAATATTAGACCCAGGGATGCAGGGATGGTTCAACATACTTAAATCAATAAATGTAATACACTACATTAATAGAGCTAAGGACAAAAAACATATGATCATCTCAATAGATGCAGAAAAAGCATTTGACAAAATTCAACACCCACTCATGATAAAAACCCTACAGAAAATTGGAACAGATGGTCTCTATCTCAACCTGATAAAAGCCATCTATGAAAGACCAACAGACAATATCACACTAAATGGTCAAAAACTGAAATCCTTCACACTAAAATCAGAACAAGACCACTATTACCACTCTTGTTCAAAATAGTTCTGGAAACAGTAGCCAAAGCAGCTAGAGAAAAAGAAATTAAAGCAATAAAGATAGGAAAGGAAGAAGTTAAAGTGTCACTATTTGCTGATGACACGATACTCTACATTGAAGACCAAAACAATTCCACCAAAAGACTTCTATACATAATTGACACTTTTAGCAGAGTAGCTGGATACAAGCTTAACACTCAAAAGTCAATAGCCTTCTTGTACACAAATATCAGACTCACCGAGAGAGAAATTAGAGAAACAATTCCTTTCACATGAACATCTCAAAAAATGAAGTATCTAGGAATCAATCTAATGAAAGAAGCAAAAGACCTCTACATTGAAGACTATAGAACTCTGAAAAAAGAGATAAAGGAAAATATAAGAAAATGGAAAGATATCTCCTGCTCCTGGGTAGGAAGAATCAACATAGTGAAAATGGCCATATGACCAAAACTGCTATACAGATTCAATGCAATGCCAATTGAAATTCCAATATTATATTTCACAGAACTAGAAAAAAGAATCCATTTGGAACCAGGAGAGACCTATAATAGCAACAACTATTCTAGGTGACAGAAACAAAGCAGTGGGTATAACAATTCCCAATTTGAAACTATACTACAAAGCAACTGTGATAAAAATAACATGATACTGGCAAAGAAACAGATCTGAGGATCACTGGAATAGACTGAGGATACAGAAACAACTCCAGATGTACTCAGCTACCTCATCTTTCACAAAGGAGTCAACCATCCTCACTGGAGGAAAGATAGCCTTTTCAATTAAATTGTGTTGGAAAAATTGGATTTCAACTTGCCTAAGATTTAAACTAGACGCTTATCTTTCACCATCCACTAAACTAAAATCCAAGTGGATTAAATATCTAAATGTTAAAAAAGAGACACTAAATTTGCTGGAAGATAAGTTAGGAAGAACTCTTGAAGACGTTAGCATAGGAAAAAACTTTATGAACAAATCCTCAGTAGCATGGGAACTACCAGAAAGAATCAACAACTGGGATCTCAACTTATTAAAAAGCTTCTGCAATGTAAAAGAAACCACCAACAGAGATAAGAGACAACCTACAGCATGGGAAATAATTTTACCAGCTCCTCCTCAG
Source organism: Fukomys damarensis (assembly GCF_012274545.1). Lineage (NCBI taxonomy): Eukaryota > Metazoa > Chordata > Mammalia > Rodentia > Bathyergidae > Fukomys > Fukomys damarensis. The sequence goes on along the minus strand of NW_022900936.1, from coordinate 48,951,044 downwards.
ACAATGGACTATTAGCTAGAATATATAAAGAACTCAAAAAAATATCAGACCACCCAAATATAAAGACCTGATTTAAAAATGGGCATCTGAAAGGAATAGATGTTTCTCAGACAAAGAAGCAAAAGCGTCAAATAAATATATGAAAATATGTTCCACATCACTGGTCATTCGAGAGATGCAGATGAAAACAACACTGAGATTCCACTCCACCCTACAAAGAATGGCTGCTATTAAGAAATGAACCAATAACAAATGTTGGCAGGGTTGTGGGGAGAAAGGAACTCTTCTCCACTTTTGGTGGGAGTGCAGACTGGTGCAACCACTATGGAAATCCATATGGAGATAAGTCAAAGAACTAGGATTAGAGGTTCCATTTGACTCAGCCGTCCCTCTGTTGGGTATATTTCAAAAAGAATTAAAAGTATTATACCACAGTGATATATGCACACCCATGTTTATACCGGCACAGTTTGTAACAGCTAAAACTTAGAAACAGCCCATTTGCCCATCATTTGGAGACTGGATAAAGATGTGGGTTTTCTAAAAAATGGAATACTACTCAGTCATAAAGAATGAGAAATTAGAGTCATTCATAGGAAAATGGATGCACATTGAGGTCACACTCAAGTTAAATAAATACGTCACACATGTGTAAATACCAAATAGTTTCTCTGGTGTGAAAAACTAAAAGTGTAAATAAGATCCAAATGGTGTAGTTCACATTGTCTAATAGGAATAAAGCACTAAAGATGTAGGGGAAGTGGCAAGGGTAGGGGAAAAGAAATAAGGGAAAATAAAAAATATGAAAAAGTGAAAAAAAAGAAATAGAGTTTTTGTAAATAGGGAAGGGAGAAGGGGCTGAAGAAAGGGCAGGGGTATGGGGAAAAAATGAGAACCAAGACCTGTCATGTGTAGGTGCGAGATCCCAATGATGGATGTAACTCTACTGTATACCTAAAGTGTACCAACAAACTCAAGGAGAAAAAAAAAGAAAAAATGCTGAGGTCAGCGATTTATGGGGAACTTGCCCTGTCCACTCAACTTTTCAATGAACTTAAAGCGGCTTTAAAAATAAAACCTGTTAAACATGCATTTCCTGATTTTCACCGGTCTCTTCTTCTCAGCTAGTACACACTATATTATCCCTTATATCCCAAAACTCACAGGCCCATATACTTCTATGAAGGCACCACGACTTAGGATTCATTAGATTCATAGTATCCAACCTTTAACTAGTGAGACGAACTTACCCAGCAACATTCAACAACATGTGCACTTTCTCCAGAGAGCTCATCTCTTATTCGCTGGTTTCTAAGTAATATCGCTGTAATGATTTTCCTTTACTTTTTGACTCTTTGGAGGGGTTGTTTTTCCCTGTAGTTTCCTCTATTGAATCACTAACATTGGATTTCTTCAAAGTTTGGGTTTAATCGTACTTCACTCCTCCTTCTATATTATCATATAAAGCATTTATGTAGACATTTGCATTTGAGAGGCTGCTTAACCACAGTTAGGTCACCAATCCTTATCTCCAGCCCAGATGCTTTCTCTTCCTAGCAGATCTAAAGGCTCGGTAGACAACTTCTCTGGAATGACTCTAAGTCACATCCAAACCAACATTTGGAGCCAAATTCAGAACATTTCAGCCTTCAAATCCCAAACAAAATTTTAATAAAATATTTTCCATTTTCAATAAGTCCATACATTTATACAAGTCTGAAATCTTACACTTATCCTTAAATTTCTTTCTTCTCATTTTCTTTGTCTAAGCTAAAATGAATTTTACTGAATTGCCCCCCAAATCTCCCCCTGCCAAAGTGTGTCGATTTTTCTCTAATTTTCTCATCAATACCTTACTCCAGGCTACCCCCAGGTAAATTGTGGGCCACCAGAGAAGCCTTTCTAATCATTATACATTCATTTCTTCTTGCCTTGTTTTTATCAAATCACATACAAAGACCAGAGTAAGCCTTAAATTATTGAAATCTGGGTATAATATATCCTTGCTTAAGCCTGATCAATGTTTCCCTCTTCCTCATAAGATAACAAATAAGTTGTTTAACAATACATTGCCAGCTATATGTGGCTGGGTTCTAAAACTCAAGCTAAATGTCACAGTGTGCTCTTCTCTCATCTTGTACAGTGCTCTGCTATACGCACATTTGACTTCCTATCCAAATTCAGTCTCTGATTTTTGGGCAACTGCTAATCAGTCTTACTATTTCAGTTTATCCTATTTAAATTTTTTTTCTAGACCTCCTTTATTAGATATTATTAACTGTTCTAATAACAACAAAAATTTCACACATTTCCATGGAGATGTGCTATCTTTCACACGATATGGTAAAATCTATGCCAACAAGAATATTTTCAAATTTTCTTATCTTTGAGCCACCATTGTTTGGCACAGCCCTTGGCCCCTAAAGCTCAATGCATATTTATTATTAAATGGATGAATTAATATGCTACTGTACTGATACTTTTTCTGAACAAGAAGTATATTTTAAATGACATGTGAGTTGCTATCTCATTAAGATTTTCAAGAAATCTTACCTTGAATACAATTTGTCTGTCTTTTAAAAGGGATTATGTTTGGAATTCAGGGACATGCTGCACAAGCTAAATTATTGACTAGTAATTTTTTTAATGGTAGTATTTGATCTGAAATATTGGTTGCCACTTTGGTCATCTAGTTAAGTTTCTAAATGTATTTGCTACACACATATCAAGTTAATTAGAGATGATTTGCTGATCTGTTTTACTTTAGATAAATAGAAATCTAGTGTTTCAAAACATGCAATTGAATTGATTTGGCAGACTGCTAAAAGAATACTTAACACATGTTCTTTCACCCAAGGGTATCCAGTCTGAAGCCATCATCAGCCAAATTGAATTCTCACTGAAAAGCACAAGGGAAGCTTGTTCCATTTTGGCTAGATTGCTGTTAAATGAAAGATTTATAGGGAAGTGAAGAGTGAGAAAAGCAGTAAGGAAAGGACAGGGGCTTGGTATATACAACTGTAAATGATTATCACATGCCACAAACTTTACTTATAATAGCCTGTGATTTATTTATGAAAGTCTTATGGATATTATTTTTAACCATGTTATAATTGCAGAAGCTAATACTCAGGGATTAACTGTGATTCAGGAACTATCTCTAAAGAGGGATGCTCAGAGAGTATTGATGATACTCAATTTATACCCTTTATCTTTTAATTTCAAGTATAACTTTCTAAAATGAAGATTTAAAAAATAGTGATGCTAGGGTGAGTACAGAGCTAGAGAATTTCATTTTATCTAGCTTTTCTCTATTATAACATATTATAATTGTTTTATCATCAACCACTTACCTAAGCTGGATGTGTATTTTGCAAAGACTCAGATAATGGCTCCATTGTTTAATATTTAACCTCAGTAAGAACATCTTGGCCTTAAACAAGTGATGAATGGATGAAATGGCCAAGATCATGTGACTTGAAAAAATGTGGTTTTTAGCTATGCTTTTGACCTTGAAACCATATTTATTCTTTTAGATCATGTTTAGTAAAATGTGTCATATTATTCAGGCATGATAAGGCCAACAGAAAATTGGCAAGAGATAGTTGCCATTAAAAATAATCCAGTATTCATGAGAAGAGACATGGGGAGTGACCAGCGTCCATCAGAAGATAGCAGAGGTGAGAGGACATGTGGGCAAGAGGTGCCATTGTGGTTTTGTGGAAAGGTAAGGTAATGAAGGTCGAATGGGTTTAGGGTTGGCTAGTTAAAGCAAATGTTGACAGACTATTGGGCCTCAGGACTCTGTAGATGTCTGGTGTCTGGTCCTGGGATAATTAGGGCAAGAAGATAGTGACCCTATGTGGCAAGTCCTGAGAGTGCCCAATATAATGGTGATTGAGTATTGATTAGGCTATTGGTGGTTTTCATTTGGTTTCATTCATATACAAAATATACTAGAAGGCAAATCCTTCATTATTTCTAGAAACCGGCTAGATCAGGTTCACTTGGGCAGCATTCCCAGAGTCTGTATTGCCCCAGAGAGCTAAACATAATCATAAAAAGACATGCTTATTCTATCATGTCAAAAGTTAGGAGTAAATAATCAGTGATAAATCTAAGTATTGCTTATTAAAACACTAAACTGCCATTATTCCATATTTAGGGACTTAGAGATCCTCCTTCTTAAAGTATTTTGAGATTTTTCAGGTATAATTACCATCAGGAAAACAATTCCTCTTTTGTTTTTGGAATTTATATTTCAAAATAGTACAACCTAGTATTGCATCAACTTTATCTTATTTGGATGAAGCTTGAGACTATGTGTGAATCTTAATACTAACCCTGCTGTAGGTAAAGAGTGGACTATCCAGGGATTAGGATTCTGAAATTTGGAATAGGTACCATTCTAAGAAAGGCCCAAGTTGACTTGAAAGGACAAGTGTCTGTCAGACTCCTTATCAAGGGAGCCATTGATGAAAAACTAAGTAATTAAAATATATTTATATTAGAAAATATTTTTAATAAATATGAACAAAACATTTTCATTCTTTTTCTCATTTATTTATTTATACTTTATTAGTACATGTGTGCAATACATAGTCTGTTCATTCATTGTGTGGATAACTTGTGTTCTTAGAACATTATTGTCACTATGCAAACATATGTGTATATCTTATGAAGTAAGAGAATGCTATCGTCCTTTGAAGATTTAAGCAATATTTATTTTTCCTTCATTAGGGAAAATTTCTCTCTCTTTTCCTTTTTCTTTAGGTTAAACATAGCCTCTGTGTGTGTGTGTGTGTGTGTGTGTGTGTGTGTGTGTGCAAAAATAAGTGAATGCCCTGGAGGATGAGGTAAGACAGTGCCCTGATTTTTCTTTTTTAATTGATATTTGAAATTTATAGCTAAATATACTAATCTGACTTTTTGACCATTTTTGATATTTTAAAAAATTTCTTCCAGGTGAAAACTTGTAGGGAAGAATTGTAGGGTGACATAGTTGGAAATGGTTAAACAATGAAGTTTTAACAATGAAAGTTTTAACACTGAAGTGTTAGCAATGAAACCCACAGTGGAAAATCTGACAACCCTTTTACATTAGTGGCAGTTTTAGGCCCTACCAAAATTACCAAACAGGCAGCAAATGCCATAATAAAAGCACAGTTTCAGGAAATTGTGGGGGAAAAGCCTATAGTCACTCTTAAAGAATTATTTTTCTAATTGTGTATTTCTAACAGAAGGGAGAACAATGGTAGCAGTTTGTTCTTCTATTGTAGTCTATCCATTTAGTTTCCAAATAGCCATGCTATGTTCACATTATGTTTAAAGTGTGAAGAGAAGTAATTTTTGTTGCAAAGAAAAGGAAATATGTAACATAAAGAGCCCTGTTTAGCAATTTAGTTTCCATGTCTGAGTTAGATGGCAGATGATGAATGTTTGATTTGTTTTCACAGATAGTGGCCTAAAAAGCAAATCAAAGAATGACTTCCTAAGATGAAAAAAATAAAACAAAATAAAATAAAGGAAGAAAAACATGATCCTTTTTGGCATTTTTGTTCCATATAAGCTGATATTACTGAAAGGTGATGAAATAACAAAGGTACCATTGCAAGTACTTTTGGTATCTTAAGTTAAAACTAGAAAAAAAAAGTAATAAAGCATATATTCTGTAAAATCTTGCTTTTCAAAATGCTATCCTCATATAAAAGATCTGGAAATATCTTCTCATGAACTAATACATCTGACACATATTTATTTATTAATTTACCTAAATGTTTACTCAGTGTGCCATGTCATGTACGGAGGTACACATCAGTAATGGAATACATTTAAAGATATGTCTCTGTCTCCTTTGATAATTAATTAGTAATCACCTTTAGAACTGATCCATTGTCTAATATTGATATTTACTTCTTGTTATATCCTTCTGTTCCACTGAATTGAAGAGAACAACCTAGAGAGAGACAGAATATATGAGTGTGTCTGGGTGGGAAGATGCAAGGATTTTATCTAGTAATGGTAGAATTTGTAGGTACATCTAACTAAGAACAAACAATTGTGTGATAAAGACAAAGTATGCGTTAAATAATATCTGGCCCAGTAAAAATGTCTTTTTTTATTTCTCTTTGTAAGATATGATTTTCTTTACCTTATAGTTTCATGTTTTTGTATCTTCTATAGTGTAATGATTCTCAAACACTACTGTCCATTGGAATTGATAATAGATATTTAAAAATTATTGATTTTGGGGTTCAACAACCTCTTATTTCGAGCATTTGATTAAATAAATTTCGGTTGCAACCTGGAATGAGATGTAATAACTGCTCCCCCTACTTAATATTTTGTGGAGCCAAGGTTGAAATGTATCTCTCTGAAACACATGTGCACAAAATGTGATTTCTGCCACTTCACCATCATCCTGGAATTTGCCAGAAATGAAAATTCTCAGACTTCATCACAAAACAACAAAATAAGAAACTAAAATCAAGCCTATCTATCTTATATCAAATCCTGTAAGTTATTCTGAAGTACGTGAGTGTTTGAAAAACACTGTGATGTGACTCAGAATTCAATTTGCATTTTAGTCTGTTTCCACATCACACTGATTCTACCTTAGAGAACCACTCTGAGAATTGCTGGGAGATCTACTGTTCTCAATCCAACTCCCATCTGATTTCCTCATAACACTCTTGCTGATCCTTTTTAGAATAAATTATTCAGACAAAAAATGTAATATATAATAGATTTAGCTAATTCAGTTAATCATCATTTTATTTTTAATGGCATTTTCTTGCCTCATTGTTTACAGGGTTGGAGATAAGTTTTGAGCAGAAATCAAGTTAAAATTTTTCTGTTTATCTCTTCCTAGCACAGATCCTTGACTTGGAATACAAGTTGGCTTAGTTGTTATTCCCTTGCAGGCAGGAATAAATATCCAGGTGTTGAAGCCATAGAAAATGCACCTGACTGAGAGCCAGCTTTCATGTTTGGCTGTGGGGTAACTTCCAACCTTTGCCAGACACGATGACCACCTGTGAAATATTTGATCAATCTGCTGATCCAGCTGCAGCCTCTCAGTGCTGTGAATTCCAGCTCTCCTATGGGTTGACAGAGGGTGCTTGGGTGCATGATAGTATAACATGGGCCAAGTTAGATGAAGGGGGTTGACACAGGTTTGGTCAGCACAAATAACTTGTTTGTTCCTATTGTTTCTACAAAGCACATGTTTCAGTATTACCTTACTACACGAGTGGAATAACCCTTTGTTCACTTGAAACTACATCAGATTGCTGAGTCACTGACTCACATGAAATGTCTCAGATTAATGGGCAAGAATCACTTTCCACCTATTCTTTCTAACTTCTGGATGCTTTAGGAGTACATGTCTGCAGAATCTGACATCTTTTGGCCCAGAATATGCCTCTGACTTCTCATTTGTCTTGCAGATTGCAAGATTAAATATGAGCCAAGATAAAATTCATGAAAGGGTTCTGAGATCAGTTAAGGAAAATAGCCAATCCTGACTAAAAAAAACCAAAAAACAACAACAACAACAACAAAAACTAGATAAGAAAAAAACCCTAAAAGAATTGTAGTGAAGTAAATAAATATAGATTATCAACAAGCTCAGAAGTTTTGTACAATGTTTGATTTCAAACACTATCCAGAAGATGTAAAATTAGATGTATTAGCCCATCCACAGATTTTTTTTTCTATTGGGTAGGAGCAGAATGGGATCCAATGGTTCAGATAACTCACTTCCAAACTTCTATATCAGTCCTGGCCCATTACAACTTTGGAATCCGCTGGCCTAAAATAGCTGCTCTTAAAGCCAAGGAGGTTTTTTTTTGTTTTTTTGTTTTTTTTGTTTGTTTTTTTAACATAAACTCCTTTTTTCTGTTACATTCAAAGTCTTTATTGCAGGTAACAATTCTGAATAAAATCAAGGTTATTCACACACTCTTGAGTTGAGACTTTGTCTTTAGAGCTGTTGTCTTGGGCACTAGTCATCTATCTATGACAGTTTAAGAATTAACTCAGATTCCTTCCAGATAAAATAAGCATAATAAATCCATAGGACCATTGTAGGATAAAATGAGATAAATACAGTTGAAATATTTTGAAAATAATAAAACACATTTCACATGCTAGTTGTAGCAGCATTAAATTATATTTACTGAGCTTTAAAGATGAAATTCTCATTGCTTATGTTGGAAAACACTAAAATAAATGAATTATAAGCAATGGATTTAAGGCAATACACAAAAATGATTTATACAAAATGACAAAATGAAGAAAATATATTTGACTAGATGATGCTTAACTATTACATGATTGTTTACTAACTTAATAAAGATTTATATGTTGAGTTTTTATTATATGCCAGATATCCCCTGAAATTACCAATTGATGATAGCTGTTTTGACCCTTGTCATTCATTATTAAAGAAAAAATTGAAAATACCTACCCAAAGATTTTATGGGTTTTTGCTATTTAATGGAGTATTTTCTAATTGCATAGTATGGTTACTAGGTACTTTAGAATCTAGGCCCTATGTTTTATCAAATGCCCTGTATCACTGAAAGGGGCCATGTTGAAGTCATGGTACACTGATTTTTTTTAAACTTCTACTTGAAATGCATTCCTTGAAGCATTTTGATTCTTTGCATAAAGATTGACCGTATTTCTGGAGAATAAACTCTTACTAATCTCCCTACAAAGAGATTCTTGGCTTTAGGTTCCAGGAAAGAAACATATTCGGGATGTAGGTTAGGTTTGATCTTTGGAGCTGTTCCATGAATCCCACAATTCATCCTAGGAAGCAAGTCAAAGTCAGACCATTTCACAGAGAGCTGGTATGAAACTTTTCCTCTAAAGCCTTTTTGCCAAGCAGAGATCCTCTTCTAAGCTCCTACTGATGTCACTATTTTAACTAACATGATATTTTTAGCACGGATTGCTTATATTTATATTTCAACCTTAAGCTACAGGCAGGATTCTCGTGTAATCAATCTCTTCCCTAAATTTTTTATTGCTATTCTTAATACTTGGTAGATCTGAAATAAACATGTGAAAAGAAAAAGAAAATGGAATTAAAGACAGAAAAAGAAACAGGCTTAACTTACTCCCAAATATTCCCTTATACCTTATATTGTGTATTTGGTAGTCATCATCCAGAGTTCCAAATCATGAGTCTATGAAAACGAAAGACACTTACACATAAACAGATTTTCGTTCAGATAATCAAAGAGAAAAAATTGAAGTCAAGTGACACACTGAGTTTGAGGTCATCATTGTGAACTCTTTGGGCATCTAGCCAGCAAAGAATAAGAGAAGTTAGAAAGGCTCTGCTGGCCTCCAGGTGTGTTTATACCTATTAAGATTATAGCATTGACAGTACCCAGGAGAGATCACTAAACCTGCAGCAATTTCCAAAGATGGGGCTAGAATACCTAAGAGAAAACTGTGGGCACTGTTTCTGTAAGATGAAGGATGAAAAATGCCAGTATGTGCTTCAAGTTTCCTGATTCAAAACAACAGAGAACCTGTTTGGGGATCCAGCATCCCAGGATGTTGTTCCTTCCCCGGTGGGTTCATTTATATCAAAAACTTTGACTTTTTGAGATATTTGAAGTTATGTTGTAGCATACCTATTGTCCTAGCATCGTGTTAAGATAAAATTGAAAACTGAGCCATCTTTAGAAAATTTGCAGTGGAATTTCTCTCTTACAATCCAGATTTCATTGTTATCTTCAAAAGAACTTCAGTCCAGATACCCCTGTGGTGTGTTGGAGACTGTGCTAATATTATCCCACTGTAGAGGAATTAATAGTTATTAATCTTAATAGTGCACATTACTACTAGCAACAATTTATTCATATGTACACATAAAAATAATTTATATTGCAGATTCATGTGCAATTTTTTAAAATAAACAAGCATTGTAAACTTGTTTTATTCTCGGCATAATTTTGTACTTACTGTGTGGCTATGAACAAGATAGACATGGGACCTGAGTTTAGAAATGTGTATTCTAGTGAGGTACATAGATTATAAATATAGGTAATCATAAATAAAGCAAAATAGGTATGTTCAGAGCAAGAGACTCACTTGGCAACTTCTGATCAGTTAGTCAAGTAGAATATCTCTGTGTAGAAATACAAAGAAGCAATGTATAAACTGAGGCTCGACTAATGATATACTATTAAATATGCAAAGACTGGGAAGAATGTGTTCCAAGTTGACAGAATATCAAGTACATAATTCCTGAGGCAGGAACAAGTTCTGCCTATTTAGATGATACAAAATTATGTGTTGCAAGAGTTGCAACTTAATAGAATCAAGTAGGGCCTTTCATGATGGTGTCAGAAATTTGGAATACACTAAATCAATGAGAAACTTTTGGAAGGGATTCAAGCAAATAGTGGTATGAAATAATGTATGCTAATGATTTTGAATTTGCCTACAGTAAAAAATAAGTGTAAAGTGAAAATTAGGTTGTTGCTAAAAGAAAACAGAAATTTCCCTGTGTATAGATTTGCAATTGAAACTTGAAGAAGATGTAAGAATTCTGTAGGTTGATAAACAAGAGTAGGAGCCTTCCAACTTTGAAGGAATGTGAAAGCAAAGCCACAAAGCATGTGGTTGCCAGCCAAGATATCTAATATGAATGAGAGGTATATACCAGATGTTTCTGAAGAAGAAAAACTCATGGCTTTAGATAGTAAAAACAACAACAACAACAACAAAAAACTAGTCACGAATATTGAGGCTTGCAGTTTATCAGACATTGGCTTTGGCCACTTACTTTGATTAGAAATCCACTGTATGTCCTGAGTACATTCTTTCACACTCTCAGTATTTTATATCTCTTAAAGAGTCAGAATTTCAACATATCCTTCCACAGATCATTATACCTTACAAAAGTTTCTTGAGTTGAGAAAATGGAAGCAGCCAGAGGTAAAATTCTACTTACTTCTTTTTTGTTTCTTGGGTCTTGTTTGTTTCTTTGTTACCAAGGATTGAATTTAGGACCTTGTGCTTTTCAGGCAAGCAGCGACACCACTGAGCTAAATCCCTGGCCCTGGATGAATTTTTTTTAATGGGAAGAAAATATTTTAATTGACATAAAGAACAAATGAATACTTTTCAAAAATTCCCTAACAAATAAAACATATATATGTATGGTAAACAGCATGTTGTTGTGATCTATACATGTATATATGGTGGAATGATTAGATCAAGCTAATTAACATATCTAATACCCTACACATGTAGCATTTTTCGTAATATTGGAAATCCATTTTCTTAGCACTTTTCAAGCATAAAATACGCTGTTATTAATTATGACCATTGTGTTGGATGGTAGATCTCTTGAATTTATTCCCCTAACTGTAATTTTGTTTCCTTCCACAAACATCTCCCCAATGTCAACTTTGTCCCAGCCTGTAGTAGCTACCATTCTATTGGGTGTTTCTATAGGTTTTGAATTTTTAAATTCCACATGTAAATAAGATCATGGGATATTTGTCTTTCTCTGCTTGGTTTGGTTTACTTGTCTTACAAGTGTATTCGTATTGTTGCACATCATAGGATTTCCTTCTTTTTAAGGCTAAGTAGTATTTAATTGTGTACTGCACCACATTTTTAATCCATTTATGTGTCATTGGATACTCATGAATAGCTGTCATGAACATGACAGTGCAGACATCTCTTCAATACACATTTCATTTCAGATATTATTTTTAACCCATGAATTGAATCCATCCATATATATAGATGGATGTTAAACTTACATATCAATTCTTCTAAACTATTTAGAAGTTCATGTACCTTCTCAACATTTCAAAAATTCTGTGCAACTCTCATAATTTCTTGAAATTATAAAACAAGGAACAGAAACATAATATGTCTACTTCTTAAATAATTTTAATTCTCTATCATCCCAAGGATTTTACATTTAAGAAAATTACTGTATTGTTTACTCATTATTCTCATAATTACATTAGGATTTTTTAAATCAATCTCCTTCTCTTGTAGTAGCATAGTAGTGTTTTCCAGAGGCTATATGGAAAACATAACACTGCTACTTTCACAGTTCATAGAATTTGTGTTTACAAATTGTATTTTTAAAATACTTAAATGTTTTAATGGAGAACAAAATAGAATCTGATATTTTATCAAAGGTTAAATATACAGTTACCATATGGCAAACCAATTCTGCTCTTAGTTTTGTAGCCATAGAGTTGTTATATGACTGAAAAATTTTGAAAACATATTTAAATACAAAAGCATATATACATATGTTAATAGAAGAATTATACTTGATAGACAAAACTGGAAAAGAAAACACAAAAGCCTACCAGCCACTGAACAAGTAAATAATATCCATACAATGAAATATTTTTCTACATTAATAATGTTGTCTGCAGGGCTGGGGACATAGCTTACTGGTGTCACCTGCCTCAAAAGCATTAGGTCCAGAGTTTGATCCCTACTGCCAAAAGAAAAAAAATATTGTATGCATAATAAATACTGATGAACCTTGAAACACTTTGAATAATAGACATCAGTCTCAGTAACCATATATTATATGATATGATTAAATTTAAATAAAATATCCAGATATCCAAACCTGTAAAGACAAAAAGTTGCCTGAAGTAGTGTAGGAGGCATAAAAAAGTGCCCAGAAATGGACACAACTTTATTCTTGAGGTTTTGTAAATACAGGTTAAGCATCTTAGTCCAAATATTCAAAATCTTAAATGCTTTAAGACCTGACACTTTCTGAATGACTACTTTATACTACAAGCAGAAAGTTATACAACAAACCTTTAGACGATTTTAGTCAAAAAGCAAACTGAGGTAAAAAATTGTATAAAATTGCCTTTTGAATATGTAAGTTAAAAATAAAGCAAATGAATCTTATGTTGACCTAAAAGATATCCCATTATGTCTATGCAAATATTCAAAACGCTGAAAAAATCTTGCATAAGAAAAATTTCTGGTGACTGGTAATGTGGGTAAGGGATATTTAACCTATATTTTAAAATTAGATTTGTTTTCACTTGTGTAATGACTGCAAAACTATAAATATTCAAATAACATCAGACTATAAACCACAAAGGGACAAAGGGATAAATTTTATGGTGCATGAGTTTAAATCAAGGATTTTGAGTTTTTTTTAGTTTTGTTTTCTGATATGGTAGCAGGTAAAACCTACTTTAAAGAAAAAAAAACTTTTTGGAGTTCTCAATAGATTGTAAGAGATTAAATTTTAAAGGTTTGAAAACCCCTGCCCTAAAATATACAAGAGTATCCTAATAGATTTTGGTGTTCTTATTCTAACTTCCTGATGGCCTACTTATATACATTATTAAACAGAACCATCTTTTAAAAATATGAGACAGCTTTATCATTTAAAATCTATCAGAATATTTCTTTTAGCTGTGAATTTCACTGCACTTACCATGATCTGTAATGTCTCGTGTCACCTGTTTCCTATTACTTTCTCAACCTTATTTTTAGCCTTAGCTAGGTTCTTTCCTAGTGGCATTTGTAGTGTTTTGTTACAAATATGTCAAGCGCAATCTCATACTAAGAACTTAGAATTTTCTGGGTTTCTTTTTCCACAAAGTCCTCCTGAAATATTTTCATGGTCACTTCTTAATTCAAGGAATTGCTCAAATATCACTACTTCATGTAGGCCTTGTCTGTTTACCCTATCCAAAACAATGTTTTCCATTTTCATAGCATCATACATTTTTCTCCTATCTCCTTTCTCTGTCCTTCTGAACTGCTTAATCCATGGACAAAGTAGGTCATAATTATCCCAAAAATCACCTAATCTCCAAAACCTCTCATTCCTTAACTTTAGAGAAATTTGATAGAAGAAATATCCTAGCTCCCACTGACCCAAAGTAGAGCTATTCATGAGATGCAGTGTTCTTCATTGACACACAGCCTGTCTGGAGGGACTAAACTCTAGTTTCCTACAATGGTAACTTACTTGACAACACACTCTGTTGGCTCATTTCTCCTTATAAACACATTTTCTCACATGCTTAAGAACTTTTCCTGATATTTCTTCTTGTATCCTACTTGTAAAATCTTTGCCTTTTGTGACTGTCAAAGTTGATGCTACATTTATTTCATTTCTTTATAATTATAACTGCATGTTGTTTCACCACAAATACATGAATTCTGGGAAGATAAGGATCTTGTTATTTAATACTCACATGGCCTAGAACAATGCTTTGAATAAATTGACACATGATAAATATTTGACTGTCAGATAGTCTCCTCATATAATCCTGTAAATCAGGTTGGTTATCACTTTATTTCTATAACAGAGATGATAAAACCTAGATTTCAAAAGGCTAATAAATTGCCCAGAGATACACAGTATGTAGAAATACAAGCTTCTAATTTATATGTCTCACATAAAAGTCTGTATTCTTTACAAAATTCAAAAATCAGTTCTGAGATCTAAGATAAATGGTCACAACATATCTAGCGTCAGTGGATCTTACAGTGAATAGCTCAGCATTTGTAAATTCTTACTGGTTAAGGTAGAGGACTAAGTAAGGTACATATTTAAAATGAGACAAACACAGAGATAAAATTAAAATAAGCTAGTTATATTCTTCTAAAGATCTGAGATTCTCCTGAGTCTGTTTTTGTTTTTGGCATATAAGTTTTTGTTATAAGTCTTTATTCACATTACTATAGCCACTCACGTCTGCAGTAAACTTTATGCTCCCTTTGTTTCCCTGCTTCAGTTAAAGATCAGGTCTAATTCTTATGTTTCATGCTATCTCCTTGCTTCCTTGCTCTTTAAGACCTGACACTTTCTGAATGCCTACTTTATACTACAAGCAGAAAGTTATACAACAAACCTTTAGACGGTTTTAGTCAAAAAGCAAACTGAGGTAAAAAATTGTATAAAATTGCCTTTTGAATATGTAAGTTAAAAATAAAGTGAATGAATCTTATGTACATGCATGGTCTACTATTTACTGGCATTCTTTCTTCAAAATCCAGGAGAACAACTTTCAAGTTTACACAGGAGAATAGCCAGCACCATTCTTGAAAGGTGGCCAATTAAATGGAATTACTCAAGGATAGTAGTCTTTGATGTGTTGCTATTCATTAATCAAGCACATACCTACAATGTCCTAAAGCAGAATAGAAAGAACCAGAAAAAATACAGATGCCTAACAGATCTCATTTCACTTAATGTTTCTCCCTTAGTTTCTTCAGTTCTTTAATTCATGAACTCATGCGGTAGATGGAAATCAAGCCATTATAAGATTTCCAAAGTAAGTCATTTTATCAACTCTATGTCTAGAGAAGAAGAAATAATCCACTACAATTTCCCTAATATTTAATGTAATTAGGGTATTTTTGAGTCTGTTAAAATAACTTTAAAATAGGCCATACATATTATATTGTTTATATATATTACATAATATATATATAATTTTTTTTACCCATCACAGAGTCACAGGGTTTTAAGGGATGAGTAGGGTGGGGTCTCATCATAAAAGATTAAAACAGAATGCTAACCTGGTAATCAAGAATACCACACTAAGAAAAAAGTGAATGAGAGATAGAGCTTGAATTAGATGAAGAGATAGTAAACAGTAGTTATGTGCCCCATAGATTTTGCCAAAGAATTGCTGCTACAATACTTATAGGTCACAGAATTTTGCCAAAATTGTCAAAGGGAAGTTGACTAAAAGAACACTTTTGCAGAAAATAAAAGCAAGGGAATCTGACACAAAATTTGACTTCACTACTACTTCTCTGTGATCTGATGGTTTGAGAAAATACCTTGATATAATTAAGTTGCTTTAAAGCCTTCAAAGGACTATTGAGTTGACTTGAAGACCTTATCTGTCTATCATGTATCATCTATCTTAGATTGCTAACTAGCTAAACATATACATATATAGGTAGAAATTTACAGTGACACTTTATGTATTAATTCTGAACTAAATAATCTTTGAATTTACTAAAATGATTTAAAAATTCAATAATTTACTTGTTTGTTGCCTTATCTTGTTCAAATCAGCATTGCTCTTATAATCATAAATATTTAGCTGATAAAATTGTGAGAACAGCTCTAATAGAATCCTCTTCCACATGGGTACGCAAGAGAATTTGGAATGGCCATGATAAGTTGCAAGAAATTTTTCCAAAACTCTGCTTATGTATAATTGCAATGTGTGTCGTGGAAGAATGTGAGCTTGGGGCAAAGGAGTTATTTTAACTACTTCCTCCAAAGAGCTTTCTCATTTGAAAGGATGTGGTTCATCTAGAAATAAAGGATTCTGTAGAGAATGAACTAATGGCCTTAAGACAGCATCACATCATTTCTTTTTCATTCTTTAACTTCATTGGAAAGAAAATGGGTATCATTTTGCAGTGTTTGATAGCTGACCTCCCTCCTGGAAGTGATATCATTTTTGTCTATCCCAGCCAAAACTAATAATTGTGAACTCAACAAAGCTATTAATTTGAAGTAAATCTCATGCTGCTAGAGGACAAAAGAACATACAAGCAGAGTGTAAGTAACTCAGAGCTTTACCTGGTAATAAATGCATTTTAGTGTATAATTTTGCAAATGGTAATTTTGAAATCTAAGCAGACTCAATTTAGTTCTAAAAGGAAATATCCTTTACATTTTCTTGTCTTTCTTTCTCCCTATCATTCCTATCATATTTTAGAGAAAAACTCTATGTAGGTTGATAAATTTTCTACCTAATTATTTTCTATGAATTCAGTAAGAAACTTTCAGATATTAAATATTATTGGTATTACTCTTTCTACACAATTTCAAATCCAGAGTCTTATAACAAATATAAGAATATGAATAAAATACTAACCATGAATCCAATGTACCCAAAGACCAGTACTCCAAGATAATGTCCAATTTTCTTCTTGTAGGTTAAGGGCTTGAGTAAGCAAACCATTTATTAGATGGGACAAATCAGATTTTATTTAGCCACTAGAGAGGTAGAAGTCTTGAGCTGGACAAGAACCTGAAATTATAAAAAAATTATGCATTTTAATCTAGCTACTCAAGGAGCATGATCACACAAACTTAAAAATTAAAAGAAGATGATACTCAGAGTATACAATTATAGCCATAATCTATAGTATTAAGAATTTTTTCTTTAATAATTTAAATTACCCTTGTTATATGGTCTTGTGTTCTCATATGTTTGAAAAAAATACGTTTGGTTCTTTCGAAAGCAGCTATTTCCAGTGAAAAATTAAATACTTCCATTTCAAAAATTTCATTCCATTGATAACAACATTTTGAAGCAGAGTAAAATAATATATGCATTTGATATGTAATAGTAATTATATTTTCTGTTATTGAGAAGTAAAGAATTATGTTTGATAAAATTGTTATTGGACTTAAAGTCCTTTAAGGAAAGTGTAATGAAAACAGACAGCAGTGTACAAATTTCTGAGCTTATTTTATAAATTGTAGAATATATAGATGTTTCTGTGGATGGATTAATTTTCATATTTCTTATCCACTTCTTTCAGCCTTTTTTCTCTACCTTTATAATTTTTTATACATTTTTTTAGCCTAAACATCAAACTTTTGTTATAAAGAAGCATTCAGTTTAACTTTGCCACTTACATTCAATAGGTACAGAATTACTCTTTAAATGTGAAACTATAATTTCTGGGAAGAATTCTTTGGTTGGCCTAATATCACTATTTCTTTCTGAAATTCAGTGGTAGAGTTGGGTATGGTGTCACATGCTTATAATCCCAATAATTCAGGAAGTTTTAAATGTAGCTCACCTGAGGAAATTTAGCAATTTAATGCAAATCTGTCTTACAATATCAAAGAAGGTAATATGAAAGAGTTGGGAATGTAGTTTGGTTGGTTTGTTTTTTGAGACAAAGTCTTGCTATGTAGTTCAGGCTTGAACTCTCTCAGAAGACAGGGTTGGCCTTGAGCTCATGGTGATGCTCCTGTCTCAGCCTCCCAAGTGCTGGGATTATAGGTGTGAGCCACCACTTCCAGCTAAGGATGTAGCTTGGTGAGAAAGGCCTAGCTTCAATTTCCAGTATGAAACAAAGACACACACACACACACACACACACACACACACACACACACACAGAAGCACACACACAAATTGCTGGTAGAAGCGAAAGGAATAAATATGAAAAAAGGAAAAAAAATAGAAACAAAATCTTTGTAAATAGGGAGAGATGGAGGGCTTGAAGGGAGGGCAGGGGAATGGTGAAAAAAATAAGGACCAAGATATATCATGTAAAGGTACAAATTCCCAGTGATGAACATCAATCATATTGTGTATTTAAAATGTACCAATAAAATTAATGAATTAAAAAATTGTTAGTAGAAATAATTAAGTACATTTTCTTTTTGACATTTTAAACCTAAAGATAGCTCCCTTTTCTTTTTCAATTGTATCACCTGGATTTTACTAAACTATTTTTTAAAAATATCTGGTATTGTCTAAAATAAACTCAGTGTCTAGAAGTGGCCAAACAATGCATGCGCAAGCTTTCTGTGCGTGGAAATTAATGAAAGCCTTGCTTCTAGCATGAAGAATACATTGTATCTAAATCTCCAGCATAAAGGTCATTTGTGTATCCTGATTTTCAGTGGAAGCTAGGTGATGCAGATTAATTTCATAAGAACAACAACAGTAATTACAGCTTTCCATTCATTTAATATGATATATAAATACAGGCTATGACACCATCTGTAAAGTTCTTCGGACTTTTCCTTCTGTAGATGAAAGGTGTTGTTTAAATCTTTCAAGTGCTTAGTTATAATTACTGAGGTTGCCTGTTGGAGAGATAATTGCATGTCTTCTTGCTTGATCTTCTTAAAGAAGCAAACAGAAGGCTTAAATCTGGCTGAAAGCTTTCACCTGGTCAAGTGATAGTGGGACCAAAGGCAAGGACTTGAAGGCAGGCACAGAGCAGACAAATTTGACATGATGTCACCACCCTGGCATCATATTTTACTGAAGCCAGGACCCAAAAATGTCTTTCAGTCTTAGGACTGATGAATTTGCCTGAAGCTGCTATCCAGTTGAATTCCGAACACTTGTCAAAAGCGAGATAGTTTTTATATGAAAAGATCACCAGAAAGAAGGAATGTTGGAACAAACGTACTGATCTACTCTGACCAGGGGTATAAGAATAAATCTCACAACTATTGATATATTTGGGATTGGAAATGAGCTACATAATATATTGGGCATCTGTTCTCTCTGAAACCATAGACAGGTTCTTTGAGATCATATATCCAATATAGAATTAAATAAATTCATTTATGCCTTTTTATTGTATCTTTTATTCTTAATGCCCTATAGTATCTCTTCTTTGATGTCTGAACAGGCAGTCTTTGAAAAGCCATGGGGAAATTTCCTGACAACAGGAAGACTATAATAAGCAAACATGCTACTCCATAAGAAAGAGACAAGCTTCTGTGTGACAGAGAATATGTACTTTATTTTCTCAAGAGAATATGTACTTTTGAACAATAATTTGTTCTCCTAATTCCACCTTCTTTACCTATGATTTTAGGGTGTGCCCACTGGGGCAGTGCTTTTCTCCCTGGCAGTTATGTGTGGAAAAAGATTCTTTGTTTGTTGTTCTGTTCTGTTTGAACTACAATAATGTATAAAGCCAGCCCCTGCCAAATCTCCGTGAGAGAACTGGGTGTATATTAGAAACAGGTTGAAAGTCTGTGGGTATAGGGAGGGGGTGGAAACTGATAGGTAGGCTTGTGTGTGTTTGAAACCCAACAGCAGGTTCTGCAAGTTCTGACACTGGTAATGAGTTTGTTCTCTGAAAGAAGTCTGGGCCTCTGTGTGTATAAAACAAACATTTTAAATTGAAACTCATAAAAGAATAAAAGAATCAAAACATTCTTCCTACTGTCTCTGAAGGGGAAATGGGAGGCTTTGGTGTCTGACAGGTGCAGTTTATTAGTAATCTGGACAGCAGCCAGAAGTTCATGTATGAACAGGCCAGGAAGACCACACTTGTGGACTGAAAACACTGCTCTCCAACACAAGGAAAAATGTGCACAGTGTCATCCCTGTTTTCTCATTTTACTCACTGGCTGATTTTCTTTTAAAGATTGTAATATAAATCTTCCTGACCTAGGTTCAAATATGTCACCAAAAATTCATGTGTTTGTAACTCAGTCCCCAATACAACTGGGTTGTGAGGTAAGACCTGTGAGAGGTGGTTAGACATGAGGATTCTACCCTTCTGGGTGGTATAACGTTATTGTGGGAGTGGGTTTGCTAGGGAAAGTAAAGTTGATTCTAATTCTCTATCATTTTTGTTTCCTATCTCTCAATTGTCCCTCTGCTTTCTGCCATGGGAGGCTGTAGCAAGGAGGCCCACATCATTATAGCCAGTAGTCTTGGACTGTTCAGCCTCCAGAATCATGAGGAAAAACAAATTTCTGTCCACTACAAACAGTTTGGTCTGTGTTATTTTGATGTGGAAGCATAGAACAGACTGAGACAATGTAATTCCAAATGCTGGGGTTTTCCATTGAAGATTGAATACATCATATTTTATTTAATTAAAATCATAATTTCTTCTGATTAATTCTTTATTTTCTATCTACTTTCTTTGAAAAATGTCTATGAATGCCCTATAGTGTTCTTTGCAAGACACTTGTTAGTATTAATCTAATTACTTCCTAGACATAAATATGTTTTCTGAGTATAACTTTCTTCAGCTAAAAGTATTATGAAAGTTCACTAAAAATGGAACCATCAAATCTGTGTAGATGGAGAATGAACAAGACCTTAGAAGGGCCTTGGAGAAAGTCTCACTATCTAATGGACAATGGAATAAAGCTAGAGATTCTATTGAACAGATTCCTAGTTAAAAACTAAGAACTTTTCTTTTAAAAGGGAGAACAGGGACAAATCAGTACCATGGAGTTTCAGGACAGTCTGCTGAAAAGAACGCTTCTGAGTTTCTTGCTTAAATTCTATTGAAACTAATAACTATAGATAAGTACATCTATTTCAGTTTGATTATATTCATTTTTTTTGCCTTTTTCCAAATATAAAATTCTTGTGGATAAATTTTACCTGTGCATGAAGGTTAAGATGGAAAAGAACACAATCATATAATTTATCATATATTTTAAAGTATTGGTATGTGAACTTCTACTTTTCCTCCAACCCATGACAGAATGTCCAGGTTCTTTATATAGCTTTTCTGGATAAGAATTTAAATGACTGGGTTTGTCTTAACCATTAATTTTTCTCCCAGATGATTTTATGGTCTTGTTAATCATGTTTGTCAATATTACTAATATACTTTATAGTTGCATGGAAACATGAACTCCTAATCTAAATAGTCTGAGAACCCTGATTTCCTCACTATATACATAAAATGCCTTCTACTAAAGAATGAATGATGCTGAAAAATGCAATTATGGGCCCAATATTCTCTATATATTTATGTATATAGACATGTATATATGTCAAAAATTATTTCTGAAAGTTATCATAAAGTGTTACCTCCTTCTCTACATACTAGGGATGAGTTGTTAGATCCTATAAGCACATTTTTCCATGTCATTTTGTACAATAATCTCAAGATAAATGGAAGCAATAAATTAGAAATCTTTGATAAAAATGTTTCATTATTTGCTCTTAACAAAAATTTAGGAGATGCTGCTTCTTATCCAAAGCCATTTATATAATTTGTCTTATGACTTTTACCAGGTGAGTAGATGGCACTTACTCCATAAAGCACCCAGGTTCTATTGTTCTTTCCTTGCCTTCAAATATCTTACCCCCAGCCACAGACATGTGAGCATTTCACCACTCCACCCCAGCACATATCTCTTACATAAAAGGCACTTGTATTTTTTTTTGTAGAAATTCTAGATATTTTTTGATCCATGTGGAAGATATGTCTTGATTAGTGAAAAGAATGAATGTTAAAACTTGATTTGTTTTTGTCTTATGAGCTAATAAGGCTTTATTTGTATTTGTATACCCTTGCACATATGGTGACATCATTTTCTTAGCAAATAAAAGTAATGAACCTTTGGCGAAAAGGAAGGAGACTAGTTAAGCAGAGACAAGCAATCTTCCTATTATTTTCTATTTTGTACTCTGACAGAGTAGACAGAGGCTGCCTTGGATAGCCTTCAAAATATTTTAGCATTAATACAAATTATCATAGATTTTTTTCAATCAGTAAAAGAGGAAAAAGAATACTCTCAATGTTCCTGGAACATTGGCATTTGTATCTGGATAGGGCAGGCTGTTCCACTTCATCAGTATCCTCTCAGCATTTTCTTTATAACTTGATGGAGATTAGGTGACCTAACTCCACCTGCTGGATGAGTGACATTACATTGCTTTGGTGTAGGAAGGCAAGGTGACATCATGCAATTGTTAATGACATAAAAGCTTGAAGAGACTGATTTAAACTCTAGGCTTCACCATTTTCTGGCCAGCAGAGTCACCTCCTAAATAAAGACTTAAAATATCTGGGCCAAATCTTCATCAATGTAAAAGAAAAAATATGAGGTGAGCTGATTATCTCAAATGACTGCACATTCTTCCTAATAAATCTGATTTAATTGGAGTTAGGATATCTAGATGATTAGTTCCTTATTCACATTGGCTAGAGTAGTAACATAGCACTGTATTCTGATTTTGTTTATTTCTAATGAATATACTTGCAAATTTCCACCATTTTGTTTTGTCTTATCCTGCTTCTGACATTTATTAGATGAGTGTTACCTTACACAACAGGATCTTTAAAATCTGCATTGTCCTAAAGACAAGAAGAGATAATAACACTTCCTCTTAGGGTAATTATACAGGGTAAATGTTATTTTAGCAATTCCAGAACCTTACTTTTTAGTAATCAAGCGTATTTGAAGTTTTAGGTGCTGAGGGATTGACAGATATTCTCACTGAATGAAAATTTATTTATATTAATTACTGTCAGCAATAGAGTAATAATGGAAGCAATCCCAGTTCAGGTAAAAGTAAATATGGTAAGCCAAAGAAATAAAATCATAAATGAGCAAAAACCATCAGTTTCTCATTCGCAAATGCTATACTCTTTTCCTGTGACAATCCTGTGATGTTTTTACTATGGAAATTTACCTTGTAGAAGCCATATGAACAAAAACACTCATACACATCCACATACCAATACACGCACACACACACCCCCACAAGTACGCAGAAAGAGTATTATTTAATTTCATTTCAGAGGCAAAACCTCTACTTTTATTTTTCTTTTGCATGCTCAGCTTCTAGATATGCCCAGTGCCTACAAATGGACTTTGAAAACCTAATGTTGATCTAGAATAACCATATCTTTGCCTCACATGTATTACTTATGCTCTTTATCCTGTTGATAAAAACAAAACTGCACAGATTTTACAAATTAAGTAAAAAGCATGTGAAAGATTAATGATAAGAGATAAAGAAAATTCTTTGTTGATATAGAGTAGCCCTGTGTGATAGGTAAGGACTCCATAGGAATACATGTCACCTCAGAGATGATTATTTGTTCCTATGTCACAGCACCTAGAAATGGAGTCCAGAGGCTCTTTAAATCAAACTTGATTAATACTATGACCTCACGTCCTATTACTTCTTATTCCTTTAATTGATCTTCTGAATTGTCTTAATATTCAATTTAATCTGTGCTTAGTGTGCTATTTAATTTGCAATATTTTCAATTTTCTAGATATTCAATGTTCTGAAGATACTAAATTTGGGATCAATTATTTTCAGTGATAGATATGCAGTATTTGTTTTCATCCCCTTATGTGAAAAATCAAATACTACTTCCAGTTAAATATATCAGAAAGTAAGGCCTATTTTCAAACAGGAAAGCCATGACTGCTTTCATCTTGTGTAGCTACACATAACTATTTACCAATAATCTATACCTTTTTGTATATTGGTAGCAGCAATCTATATATTTGTAATTTAAAATGAAGTCCTGTGAAAGACTCTCAAGAAAGGAGGGAATCTTTTCAAAATTTAATGTGATTCATTTTAATCAATTTAAAAATAAATCTTTCATAAATGCTTGAGAAATTTTTTTAGCCTCAAGTAAGTGAGGCAATTTTAGCTCTAATGTTTGAGTGGGAGAAAATCAAGAGTCGTGATTTCTGAGATAATTTACAAATTACAAGTTCACTAAACACAATTATATCCTGATATGTGTATATGTGTATCAATAGCCAGTTATCACAATTGCAATTATTTAATTTTATTCATTAATTATATTATTTGAGAAGTCAATGATGATAATAGCAGTTAGAACAAAGGGTAATGGAGAATGATGAACATGGAGACCAAAAAAAATTTATCTAAACAATTAATGTAAGGGAATCTGGTAATATACTGAACTCATTCCAGCATGTGAAGAAAGTTTTTAAAATTTGCATTAGTGACAAGAGTTTTCCTGAATTTATTTCTAAACATTTATTGAAACACAGTTAAAATCAAATCCACATGCACCCAGTTCATCATTGCTACATTATACAGAATATGGTCTTTGCTAAAACACTCTGTCATTGTTGCCTTTAGAATGTGTTCTACATAACTTCAACCCTTTATTCCCTATAATACAAGAAAAAACATAATAGTCCCATGCATCAATTTTAGGATGGGCACAAAGTGTTCTGTATCCTCGTTCAAATTACCTCATTCTGTCAAAACAAATCAATCTATGATGACCTTTTCATATCTTATAATCTGTGGCCAACAAATATTTTTTATTACTAAAGTAAGACAAAATTATAAAAATTCAGAAAATATTTAAAACTGCACTAGTAGCATTGATACTTTGTCTTCCAGGCTTGTACTTTGCATATGCATAAGCATATTATGTCTTAGATCAGAAAAATAAAATTGATTTATAAATGCATATTTCATAGCATACATTTTCTTCCAAGTTTAATGTAGACAGATCAGTATGGCAGTAACATATTTTGCTTAAAAGGTATCCTTTGAGATGCTGCATTATATTCCATTTACAAATATATCATGATTTATTTAACTTGCCTCCTTTGATTGACATTTATACTGTTTTCATTATATTGCTAATATAAATTCCATTGTACTAAAATCCCTTATGTATGTCTCTCTACATTTAACTGATTATTTTCTGCTTACATTCTAGATAAGGCAATTTCTGGGGTTGATTACTTAATAATTTTTAAATATTTGTATTCATACTATTAAATTGTTCTCCAGAATATTTTTCAAATAATTAGTTTCCTACTGGCACTGTGTGCAAACATCTGTTTTTACCCACTCTCTTACCGATACTATTAAGATCACCAATAAAGATGTTAATACATCTGATATTTAGTGGGGATAAAATATTAAAGAAAAGGAGTTCAGGTTTTAGATTTTCCCATTCTATCTGAACACCACTGCAGATATAACCAGAAAATGATTTGCAGAAAGTGAAAAGACTTAAAAAGAAAAACTATATTATACACTTATGTAAACATTCACTGCATTTAAATTTAAATTGTGTGGAATCTAATGATAATATATACAGCAGAACAGTAATTTTAATATGTTCTAATAATTGATAGAGATTATTTTCATTGTAGGACCAAACTTGGTTGAGGGATTGAACTACTTACTACCCTAAGTCTAAGATTGTATGTATTTTTTTGCCTTAGCTGGATGACCTTGATAATTCAGAAGTCAAAATACAATTTAAATGGGATGGTAAATTCATCCTTTTCTGTGTATTTTTGTCTGCCTATGAAATGGATTAATTCAACAATGTTTTCCTTTGTATTATTCTCCACAAATGCTTGTTCAAGAACAGCAACCTCCTCAAGCACTTCCTGACTCAAACTTCCTCTCCTTATCTTTATTATCAGTCTTCTCACAATGCTGTTTTTATTCTCAAAGTTGCTCTTCCTCCTCTCTTCTTGTTGACTGGCCTTTCCTTTTCATGTTCTGTGTAGCCTTCCTTTGTTTATGTGACACATTATTTCACCCTGAGTCCTTAGACTCATGTTGTCAGGTCTCATTGAAGCTACCTTTTCTTTTGTAACACTCAGGCTACTTTTCCCTGCTGAAATTCTTTCCTTTTATTGTACTGGCTTAATTTTAATGCAAATCCCAATGTAACATGCTGCCTATCCTCACTCCTGCGTTTCCAGGGGCTTTTGGAAATGCTCCAGTCACTTGATGTGAGCTACATTTACATTTTGTGCCACTCCCCCCCATTTTGATGAAGTTTGCCCTTCTCAATGCTAATTCTGACTTATAGTTTGATGGTATTTTATTTAATTACACTCTTTAGTCTTTTATAATATTTTCACACGGTTTTCTTTCTTTCCATGTTTTCATTTTCAATATGAGTCTTATTAGTTTGCTTTCTATAGCCATTTCCATTGAAGTTCTTTGGTTCTGTCTCGGACTATTGTTTCCTAAAATAATCTGTCATCGTTTTTTATGACAGCATGCTTATGCCATAGTAATCAAAGAAAGTGCAACTGTAGAAAGAAAAATTGTTTTTCCCATAAGCGGAATATGTACAACTGAGGACATGCAAACCATTCAAAAGTTAGGACATTCCTTAAAAAGTCCCATATGCCAGATTGTAATATGGAATATATATATATATAGGAATATATGAATAGTTCTGTGAGATAAGATCAAGGTGAAAATGAATTTGAAAATTAGTTTAAAAATATTCCAGCATCACTAAGTCAGAGCTCAGGGTGATTTGTAAAGCTATTTAGTCCTTTTTATCATCTAGTATTTGAAGTTGGTACATTATCCCAAGTATATAATCATTTGAAATACAATTAATTGACAAGGGTATAAAAACATATTAATTGACTGGGTTTTTGTCCTTTCCTTATATAGCATAATCCCTGTCTCAATGTACATTTGTATTTTGGCCCTAGTCCTATTCCCTGATATTATACTCTTTTTAGTAGATTTTCACATTTAAAGCAATTTCAGGCTTACAGCAAAACCGAAATGTAGAGATAGATCTCTCATGTACCCTAGCTTCTAGATTCTCCTGCAATCAACATCTCCATCCATAGTGGCGCACTCACCATAATTAATGAGCCTATTGTGTTACATCATTACCACCCAGAGGCTACAGATCACATCTGGTTTTATGCAATGCTGTACATTTTTTGGTTTTGGGAAAATTTTATAATTATATACCTCACCATTTTATTACTATACAACAGAGTTTCACTACCCTAAACATCTTTTTTGTTCCTTCTGTCAATTCCTTCAGCTCCTTTAACTTTTGGAAATCTCTGATTATTTTTTTAAATACTTTGTAGTTTGCCTTTCCTCAAATTTCATGTATTTAGAATAATGGAGCATGAAGTTTGTTTAGACTTGACTTGTTTTGCTTAGTAACTGGCATTTCAATTTCATGTATTTTCATGAGTTACTAGTTCATTTCTTTTTAGCACTGAATAATAATCCAGTGTCTGGATGTACTCAAGTTTATTTATCTACTGATTTACTGAAGAAAATCTTGGTTGATCCCAGGTTTTGTCAGTTATTAATACAAGTGCCATAAATATCATTAAGCATGATTCTGGAAAGACGTAACTTCTTTTGGAAACTACTATGGGGCATTATTTCTGTATTGCATGCTAAAAGTGCATTAATTTGTATGAGAAACTTCAAAACTGACATTTGACAAGTATTTATAGCTTTGCATTTCTAACAGCAATAAATGAGAGATCTTGATCCACATTCTTCTCAGAATTATTATTATTTTTGTTGTTGTTGTTATTATTGTTGTTCCAGCTATCGAACTCAGGACCTTGCACTTAAAGGCACGCAGTGGAATCACTGAGGTAAATCTCTGGCCCTCCCCTCAGAATTTGTTGCTGTCAGTATTCCAGATAGTACCATTCTAATAGGTATATAGGAGCAACTTCTTGTTTACATTTGTGATTTTCTGAAGAAATATAATGCTCAGCATATGTTTATTTGTTTATTTTGGCTTATTATGCAAAGTGTAAAGTAAAATGCCTTTTTCTGCATGTATTGCTATTGACATGTGATGCTTCTATTTTAGCTTGTTGATTTAATGGATTATATTATTTGATTTTTATTTTCTTTGGTTGGGTGTCTGTCTGATATTTTTATTGTTGTATTTTAAGAGTTCTTTATTGTATACTTTAAAATATTGTCTCCTGAGATACGTGTTTGCACATACTTTCTCCAAGTAAATTACTTGTCTTCATTATTTTCTGGCGTATTTCACAGAGCAGAAAACATTTTAATGAAGTCCAGCTGATCCATTCATTCTTTCACAGGTCGCGTCTTTACTGTTTTATCTAAAAAATCATTGCCAAACTTAAGACCATCTGGACGTTATGCTTTGTTATATTATAGAACTTTCATAGTTTTTTATTAACATTTAGTTCTATCATCCATTTATAATTGCTTTTTCTCAAGGGTGTAAGATCTGTTTCTATATATTTTTCCTCACTTTTTTACCCAGTTACTTTATTACCATTTGTTGAAAATACTCTTGACCACTTTACTGCCTTTGTTCCTTTGTGGAAAATGAGGTATGTTTTTATGTGATTCTCTTTCTGCTGTTTCTATTGTGTTCCTTTAATCTATTGTTTTTCTCTTCTTTGCCAGTGTTACACTGTCTTGTTTACCTTAGCTTTCTGGTAAACTTTAAAGTCGGATAGTATTAATCCTCCAATTTTACTTTTATTTAGCATAACAGCCTATTCTATTTTTAGCTCTCCATATAAATATTAAAATTAATAGATATCCCAAAACAACTACAAGGAATTGCAATTAAGATTGCATTAAACATATGGGCAGAACATACATCTTGAAAATATTGAGTTTTCCTACAGATAGAAAGGGAATGTCTCCTTATGGATTTGTTTCCTATTGGGTTTCCCTCAACAGAGCTTTGTAGTTTTCCTCATAAAGATCTTGTATATATTTAATTATTGCATTAATTACCATTACATTCCTGGGACAAATCACCTGACGTCTATGACTTAAATAAGGAGTTTTTTTTTTAACGTTATGGTTTCAGAAGTTTCAGTCCCTAGTAGATTGGTTCCACGTAGAAACATCATTGAAGAAGTGCACAGCCAAGGAGAGCTGCTCAATTGATGCCATCTGGGAAACAGCACAGAGCAAGGAGCAGAGAGAGCAAGGGATCGGGAACAAATAGGGTCGCTAGGGTCAGGCTACAAAACACACTTCCTCCTAGACCCACTTCCTAATAGTCCTCTCATCTGCAAACTCATCAGCGGGTTAACCATTGCAGAAGTTAGTGCGTTCATAATCCAAGCACTGCTCGAGGAGCCACTTGCTCACATCAAATTCACAATCAAGATCAATTAGCACAGTTGTATTTATGCGTAAGTATTTCATTTAAATGTGTGCTAACATAGATAACATCTTAAATTTCAAGTTCTATTTATTTAGTTAATGTATACAGGAATATTACATTGTTTTTCATTAAAACTACCTGAGGGGGCCAGGGATTTAGCTTAGTGGTGCCGCTGCCTGCCTTGCAAGAGCAAGGACCTGAGTTCGATCCCCAGTACCAAAAAAACAAAACAATACAAAACAAAACAACAACAACAACAAAACGTACCTGGAATCTTATAATAATTTAGTTACAGAGTTTTCTTTAATCATTTTTTGGGGACTATCTAAATAGTCATTTTATTTGCAAACAAACTGTTTCACTTTTACTATCCCAAATTGTATACATTTTATTGCTTTTCCTCCTCTAATTGAATTAGTTAGGACAAGTACTACATTGAAGAGCAGTGCTAAAAGACTGCAACCATGGGTCTTTTTGTAAAATTCTGCATTTTTATCAAATTAAGTAAATTCAGCTCTACTCTTACTTTGCTATGAGTTCTAAATAATAATGGGTGTTGGATTTTGTCAAATGTACTTTTTGCACCCACATATATGATAATGTGTTTTTTATTCTTTGTGCTATTTATTTGATGGAAAATGTTATTTGGTTTAAAAATATTTAGCCAGCCTTTAACACCTTGGATAAATCATATTGGATCATGAAGTATTCTTGTTTTATAGATTGTTTCATTCATTTTGTCAAGATTTTGTTGAGGATTTTAGTGTGCCTTTGTTCATGTCATATTCTTTTCCTGTAAATTGTGTGTGTGTGTGTGTGTGTGTGTGTGTGTGTCTGTTGTATCAGGACAATACTGGCCTCATAGCATGAGTTAGAAAGTACTATTTATGTGTCTTCCTTATAAAACATTGTAAAGAATTAGAAGGATTTGTTAGCTGTTTGGTAGAATTTATCAGTGAGACCATGTGCACATGGTACTTTCTGTTATGAAAGCTGTTTTATTACTGATTGAATTCCTTTAAGAGAAAAAAAGGCCAATTTACTTTTTCTGCTAATTTTGTATGAGTTTTCATAGATTACATATTCTAAGCAGTTGGTCTATTTCAATTATGTTTTAAAATATGTGGGCATTGATTTGTTAATTAAGCTGATTTTAATGTTCATTGGCTGTATTGTGACGCATCTTTTTCCATTCTTGTTATAAGTACTTTATGTAATCTCTCTTATTTTGTTAGTCAGCTTTAAGTAGAAGCATATAAATATTATCTTCTAGTGAATCAGATTTTAGCTTCAATGATTTTTCTCTATTCCCCTTTTCTCAATTTCACTAATTTATTTTACTTTTATTATTTATTTTCTTCACTAATATTGAATAAAATTTGTTTTTCATTTTCTATTTTTTCCACTTTTACATTAATCCCTTTTGATCTCAGAGCAGATGTCCTTTTAAGTTGTTAAGGTGTGTTTTATAACCTGCCATGCTTCGTCTTGGTGATTCTTACATATGAGCTGGAGAAAAATGTGTACTATGTAGTTTTATGAAGTAGTCTATGGAAGTCTTTTATAACCAATTGAATCATAAGCATGGATGATATAATAATATTATCATAAATATACATACACAAATATATTGTTTCTATTATTATTTTGATCATTATTCATTAGAACCTGATTGTATCATATTATATATTGCCTTAGTTACTTTTTCTCATTATTGAGACAAAATACCTGACACCAAAGTTAAAAAAACAAAAGCTTTAGTGGAAAGGGTAGGGAAAAGGAAATAAGGGAAAAGAAAAATATGAGAAAATGAAAAAATGGAAACAAAGTCTTTGTAAATAGGGGAGAGGGTGCAGAGGGTAGGATTATGGGCAAAAAATAAGAACCAAAATATGTCATGTAAAGGTACAAGATCCAAACAATAAATATAACTGTACTGTATACTTAAAAAGTACAACTAAATGCAATGAGAAAAAAGAAAAGAGAGAGAAAAGGTTTATTTGATTCATAGTTTTTAGAGGCTTCAGTTCATAGTTGGCTGGCTCTGAGGCAGGGTGTCATGGCAGAGGGCCATTGAAGAGGAGAAACAGTTCATGGCAGGCAGAAGACAGAAGGCAGGAGGCCAAAGGCACTCAGCAAGCAAACTAGAAGTGACAACTGATCTTCTTTGTGTCCTTTATATCCAGGATACTCACCCTTAGGGCAGGTGGCACTCACACACAGGGTAAGGCAACCGTAAATCTACCCAGAAGTATGCCAAACTGATCAGTGGACTAATTTACTAATTGCACAACCTTAAATCTAGAGTAATACTGTGAATCAATCCTATTATCATATCTGTGATCCCAGCAGCACACATCCTAGATCAACCACCTCTGAAAAGCCCCACCTTATGACCAAATAGGATTTTGGGAGGTGTGGGGGACATATATCAAGTCATATAAATCATAACATATATCCAGTCATTGCTCCCTTGATTATTATTTTCCATTCATTTTAATACTAAGAATTGAAAAATATTTTTTACCTTCAGTTATTGCCTCTCTTGTATTTTTTATTTCTTAAATCAAATTTCTGATCTATATCATTTATTTATGTAAACAATTTTTAATATTTCATGAAATGAAGGAATTCGGCTACAAATTCCTGTAATTTTTGTGTGAGAAAGTCATTATTTCTTAATTTTTGAAGGATATTTTGTAGACTACAAAATTTTAGACTGGTGATATTTGCCCAAATATATTAAATTTATCATTTCAGCCTTTCCTTGTTTGTATGGCCTGTGAGAAGCCAGGTAGAATGCTATGTCCTTGATTATTTTTTATATTTAAAAAATTATTAATATATTTTAATAAGTAAAAACACATTGTACTTACTAGTGGGGTATTTTTCAATGCTTTGTTACATAATTACATTATATAACATTTATATCCTATAAACATATTTACTTTTGGGCTGAGGATTTAGCTCAGTGGTGCTGCATCTGCCCTGCAAGTGCAAGGTCCTGAGCTCATTTCCCAGTACCCAAAAGAAAAAACAAACAAGGAAACAAACATATATATATATATTTACTTCATAATTTATCATTTCTTTAGAGTGAAAAACTTATAAAGCCTTTTATCCTAGCCTTTAAAAATAAACAGTGTATTTTAATTATCTATACTCACCATACTGTGAAATGGCACATTAGAATCATGTGCTCTTGTCTCTAACAGAGCATGTTGCATGGAGTTTAGACTGACCTCCATGAATTTCCCAAACTCATATTGCACTTGATCTTAGACAGAACACTAGGAAGCAATTCCTCCAAATCACAAAACAACAATTCTATTCTCAAATTCTATGAGGTCAAAGCTGTCAGATTCCATATATGAGTGAAATTATGTGGTATTTGTCTTTCTGTGTCTATCTTATTTCATTTAACATAATGATCTTCAATTCCATCCACTATGTCACAGATGACAGCATTTCATTATTATGGCTGAATAATATTCTTTTAGATATGTGCACTGGATTAAAAAAAGTATTAGTGTATGTCTGAGATACATAATAATTACATTCATCATGGGTGATTGGTACACGCAATATCACACCTTAATCATTTTTACTTCCTCCTGTTCTCCTCATCCTCCTGTCTCCGCCTTCCTCACATCCCCTGCCCACCTTCCCAAAGACTACCTACCTCCCTGTTTCCTTTTTCTTTCCTCCATCTTATCTTTTGCTCTTTAGATTGCTTAGCATTTGGGTCTCATATAAGAGAAAGCATGCAATATTTAACCTTCTGTGTCATATTTATTTCAGTTAATAGTATGACATCATGATGCATTCATTTTCTTACAAATAACTAAAATTTATATGTCCTATTTTAATCTTTTCATCTGTTGGAATAGATGCCCACTTCCAAGATTTAGTTATTATGCATTGTGCTATTATAGACATGGTCATACATGTACCACTGCAACATGACTTTATTTTGGGAAGATACTTAGAAGTAATATAGCTGGGTCAAATGGAATTTCTGTTTTTAGTTTTTTTGAGGAATTTACATTCTGATGTTCAATTTATGTTACCTTGAAGAGCAGAGAAGAATTTCTCTCCCCCCACAAATTTGGTAACCTTTTAAATTATAATTTTTTGAGGATAGCCATTCTTTCTGGAGTAAGACAGAATCTTAGAGTTATTTTGATTTGCATTTCTCCATGGAAAAAGATTTTGAATTTTTTCATGTACTTATTGCCCATTTGAACTTCTTCCTTTGAGAAGTATCTATTCATTTAAGTCATCCATTGTTGATCAGAGCTCGTGATAGTTAACTATGTGTCTACTTGAGTAAGAAACAACCAACTAAATTAGATCAGCATAGTTCTGGGTGTGGCTGAAGGGTTTTATCTAGGACAGAAGACACAACCTGAGTGTGAGTGGCGCCAACCAATTGGCTTGCCCCCAGAATGGAAAATGTAAAAGAAAAACAAGGAAAGCTCACTCTGTTTCTTCAGAGGAGCTCCAACCTTCACCTTCGCCTTGGGTATCGTCCCCTGGCTTCTAGCACAGACTTTCCAGCCTTTCATCTGAGATCCTTTGGCCTTGTTAAATGGACTTGCATGGAACACTGTAGTGAGCACCCAGGCTGTGACTGGATCTTTGAATCTCCAGCACGTAGAGATCCCTTCTGCACTCCTCCACACCTATTTGCAGCTATGGTAAGCCAATCTTGTAAAATCTTGCATATTTCTATATTTTGCGTTAAATCTGTTTCTGTAGTAAGCACTTACTAATGCAAATCTTTTTCACCATTCATCAGGTGAAGAACATCGTAGCCATTTCTTGGATATAGAAAATACTGCTGCAAAGAATTTGAGGCCTTAACTGTGTCTTCTATGTACAGATTTTGTTACCTTAACTATATCCAGAAGTGGGAAATCAGGATCAAATGATAGTTTTAGCTATAATTTTTAAAATAAGCTCCGTAAGTTTTATAATGGCTCTGCTGATTTATATTTTCACCAAAGGTGTTGAAGGACTACTTTTTTTCCCCTCAAACTCATTAGAGCTTTGTTTTCTTTAATCACTTTCATAGTAGATATTTTATTGGCATAATGTTACATTACATTGCACTATTGATTTGTATTTTCATGATCACTGACGTTGGGTGCTTTATATAAATCTCTTGACAATTTTTATGTCTTCCTTGAGGAATTTCTATTTATGTCCAGTGCCCATTTTAAAATTAGGGCTTTGTTGATTATTTGTGTATGGTGTATGTAGCAAGTGGATTTCTTAAGCTCTTTATGTTTTGATATTAATAGCTTATCAGAGGTACAGACTGCAAATCTTTTATCCCAGTTTTTAGGCCGTCCCTGTATTCTGTTGATTGTTTTTGGTGTGCAGGAGATTTTTAGTTTCGTTTACTCTCATTTGTCTGTTTTTGCTTTTTTTCCTATTTTTTTAAAAAAATGTTCATTCCCATGTCCTAAAGCATTGTTTTACGAGTTTCGTAGTTTCAAATCTTACACTTAAGTCATTAATCCATTTTATTTGATATTTGCAATCAGTGAGTGATAGGAATCTAGTTTTATTTTCTGGATACAGCACAATTTTTCCATTCTCAATTACTGAAAAATTCTGTTTCTAGTGCATATTTGCAGCTTCATTGTGAAAAATCATTTGGCTATAGATATGTTCATTTAATTCTAGGATTTGTATTCTGCTTCATTATTTAACTTTATTTATTCCTATATCAAATCATTTTCTTTACTACATCATTGTAGTATATTCTGAATTAAGATAGTATAATGGTTTCTATTTTTTTTTTCCTCTC
Source organism: Fukomys damarensis (assembly GCF_012274545.1). Lineage (NCBI taxonomy): Eukaryota > Metazoa > Chordata > Mammalia > Rodentia > Bathyergidae > Fukomys > Fukomys damarensis. The sequence continues at coordinate 48,915,811 of NW_022900936.1, read as the reverse complement.
AAGACAACTTTATTCACTTGGAATTGCTTTTTGCTTTCATATAAATTTTAGGCTTATTTTTACTGTTTGAGAAATTTCCTTGTTATTTTGAGGATAATTACATTGAATCTTTAGATTTCTTTGGGTTCTTTGAACATTTTATCAACTTTTATTCTTGAAACCCTGAAGATGGAGTATGTCTCAACATTTTGTTTCTGCTTCAATTTGTTTCACCATTATTATATAGCTGTCAGTGTTCAGATCTTTCATCTCTTTTGTTAAATTCATTTAAGTATGTTTTGCTAGCTATTGAAAATAGAATTACTTTATTTCTATTTCAGATAATTCACTGTTGACATATAGTATTGTTACTTATTTTTTATGTTGACTTTGTTTTCTATAATTTTTGACTCCATTAATTCATTCTAAGAGTTTCTTGGGAGTATTTCATATATAAATATATATTTTATATGTCAAATAGATGATTATATGATTTAAAAACAGTGACAATTGAAAGTTTACTTGAAAAACTTTGAGACTCCTTCAGTGACGAAAGTTTACTTGAAAAACTTTGAGACTTGCTCTGTGGCATATCAAATGATATAACCTAGAATATCTTCATGTGTTGATGAAAAAATGTGTATTCGGCAAGGGTTGGATAAAAGTTATTTATTAGGTTTATTTTGGCTAGGATGAAATTTAATTTTCTTATTTGTTTATTGCTTTTATCTGCAGGATTTGTCTTGTGATGAAAATGGGACTTAAAAGTTTCCAACTATGATCATATTGGAGTCTCTCTCACTTTAAACCTATTAATATTTGTTTTATATGAGTATCCAAGTTGGATAAATTATTTATTAGGTTTATTTTGGCTAGGATGAAATTTAATTTTCTTATTTGTTTATTGCTTTTATCTGCAGGATTTGTCTTGTGATGAAAATGGGACTTAAAAGTTTCCAACTATGATCATATTGGAGTCTCTCTCTCTTTAAACCTATTAATATTTGTTTTATATGAGTATCCAATCTTGGAAATATAT
>NW_022900936.1:48895959-48912327 GCF_012274545.1 Fukomys damarensis | reverse complement strand
GAGAGAGAGAGAGTGACAAATAGAGACAGAAACAGAGAAAGAGATTTAGAGAATTGTTACTTCCTCTTGCTAAATAGACTACTTTGCCATTATATAAAGGACACTGTCTCCAATTAGTACTTCTGATTTAAAATCTATTTTATCTGATATGCTTATGGCTATTTCTTTTTAAAATTGTACATGCAAAAAGTCTTAATGTTCCCTTCATTTTCTATGTGAGTCCTAAGAGTTAAAGTAGATCTCTGTAGACAGCATATGTTTGGATCTTGTTTTGTCATCATTCAGCCACTGTATAACCCATTTCACTAAAGTTAATTATTACCGGATATGATTACAAAATAGCTATTTTGTAACTGATTTTCTTGTTTTGTTGTGTTTATTTTCTTCCTTCCTTACAATCTCCCTGTTTTTGTTCAGTGACTTAATTCATAAGCATGTTTTGACTACTTGTTTTTTTTTATTTTTGCTTTGTTTATCATTAATTTTTGCTTTGTGTTTAGCATGAGACTTAATCATCCTTCAATTCTAACAACTCACTTTGCAATGATAGCACTTTAGTTTTAAAGTAAAAAAAATAACAAACACACAGAATGGTAAAATATAGTACTGATAAATTCCACTTGCATAACATTCCATTCCGATTTCTTGATATATCATTTTGATATATTAATGTAGTTATAATTGCTTTAATTTTTACCCTAAGTAAATGGATAACTTATGCACCAGATTTACAGTATTAAAATTTTATGAATTTATGTGCTTAATTACTGTTACCAATGAATTTTGTGCATTCCCATATTTTGTTCATACTTGGTAACAACTTTTTCTGTCTGAAGAACTTCCTCTACAATTTCTTCTAAAATGTGCCTGGTTATCCTCTTGTTTTTTCTTTTTTTTTTTTTTTTTTTTTTTTTTTTGGTTTGGATTTACTCTGAGGATATCATACTCTCTCCTTCTTTTCTAAGGGATACCTTTGCAGGGTAACAGTATTCTCAGCTGACTTTTTTTTCCTTCAGTGTTCTAAAATCATAGTTCTGGAAATTGAGAAATTGTTATGTTTCATTTCTCTTGTTGCCTTGAGAGTCTTCTCTTTATCTTTAGCTCTGAGCACTGGATTATAAAATAGGTTGGAATAAACTTGAGCTGAGTGAAATTTCACTGGTGACTTTTGATCATTTTGAACATGAATATTTGTATCCTTTTCTAAATGTAGGAAGTTGGGCTGAGTATTTAGCTCAGAGGTGCTGCTGCCTGCCTTGCAATCACAAGGACCTGAGTTTGATCCCTGATTAAAAAAAAAAAAAGAGTAGGAAGTGTCCTGTCCTATTATTAGTAATTTGAGTAAACTTTCTACCTTCTGGCATTTGCAAGTGCTTCTTGAACCCCAGTACCACCAATTGTTGGTTTTGTAGGTCTCAAAGATCCCATTGTTTTCTTTCTTTTACTTCATTCTTTTGTCTTTTTCTATTCCAACTGTGTATTTTTAAATAGTTTGTTGTTGAGATCTTTAATTATTTCTTCTCACTGATTTATCCTGCTATTGACACCTTTTACCAACATTTTTATTTGGCTGCCTGCTTTTTTCAGCTCAATATTTCCATTTGATTTTTAAATTGTGTCCATGTTTTTGTTTAATTTATCTGAGACACAAAATGTTTCTCTGTGCTCTGAGCTCACTGATTTTCTTTAAAAGAGCCATTTCACAGTCTATATTTAAGAGTTCTTCAGTATTCATTATCTACTCATTCTGGCACCTTATTTTCAATCTTAGATGGGGTCATCCTTTCCAGATAGTGCTTGATGCTTAAGTAGTTTATTCACTCCAGTCCTCATAATTTCGCTTTATTTTTACTTCATTTTCCTGAAATGTAAAGCAGACTTCTTGTTTTCTCTGAACCTGTCATCATTTTCACTCTTTCATCACTGGACAATGCCTTGTTCTGGATTTGCTTTGAATCTCTTGTGGGTGTGGTGTCATTGTTTCGGTATAATTTCCTTCACTCCTATAACGGTAAGTTTGATATAAGAAGAGCTGCCTGTGAAAAGAGATTACCAGAGATTTTATTCAGCTATGATGTTGCTCTGCCCCTTGATTTTCTCTCTTTTCATTTCCTTTTCTATTTTCTTTTCTCTTTTCTTTCCTTTCTTTTCTTCCTTTACTAAAAAGAAAGAGTTTTACTGTGTAGTTCAGGATGGCTATGAACTCACCATGTAGCTTCCTGAGTGAAGGGAATACAGGTGTATACCACCATACCTTGCTGGACTTTTAAAATACTATACCTATTTTTGTTTTTTCACATTTATAGTGTTTGGTATTCTCTGAGCTTCACAAATTTATGGTATGTTGTCTGACATTAATTTGGGAGAATATATATATGGAATACTTTTTTCAGTTGTACCACATTTATTTCCTGGGCATTATCTTTTATTCAATCATTTTTTTGTGTGTTTCAGTTTTACTTTTGGAAATTTCCACTGAGATATCCTCAAGTTTAGAAATTATTTTCTTGGCCATGTCCATTCAACTAGTAAGTTCATCTAAATTATTTCTCATTTGTTACATTGTTTTGCTTTTGTTTCTATCAGTGGATGAATAAGCACAGAAAATGTGGTTCATATAAATAATACATTACCATTCAGCTATAAAAAGGAAATCTTGTTATTTGCATTATCATGGATGAAACTAGAGGATAGTTTGTTATTAAAATAAACCACAGACAGAAAGATAGCACTTGTGCTGGCAGAATTCTCTGTACAATTTCACCAATTTTGTTGTATGCTATAGTATATACTGATTATATGTGTGTATGATACTATCCCCACCATTTCTGTTTTAACTATGAATATTCTTTGGTTGTGGGGGATTGAGACAGGGTCTTATTATGTAGTTCAGACTGCTTTGGAACTCACTGTGTAGCCCAGGCTGGTCTTGAACTCACAGCGATCCTCCTGCGTCAGCCTCCCAAGTGCTGGGATTATAAGAGTGCGCCACCACTCCCGGCTCCTTAACTATGAATATTATTTGCACATCATCTTCCAAGATTTGACCAAACAATATTATTTATTTGTATAATGAATGTCATGTATATCTACTGGAAACTACACAAAAATGCTTATGCATGCTTAATTTTAAGTAATAAATTTTGTTGATTTGTGCACTTAACTGTATATGTAATGCAGTCATTCTTTCCTTGATTGATGCTACTCTCATTGATGTGATTGGTAAAGAACACAAAATGTTCAACAAAAGAACTATGTGAAGTGCGTTGCAGACTGATGTTCTTCCTCTCACCATTGTTTGACCACTACCATTTAATCAGCTTGAAATCTATCTGTGATGGTTGATTGATTGTGTCAACTTCAGACATTTGGTTAGAGAAGCTTAGTTAATTCAGCTCAGCAATTTCACACCCTAAGGAAGGCCTGTCCTTTGATGTTATAAAGGGGAGACAAAAAAACCATGGCTGCTTCTATTCTTTCCAAGGAGCTCTGGGAGCTCTACCTAGTTTTCACCTTGGACGTCCTCTCCTGCCTTCTGGCCCGGACTCCAGCTTCCATCGTGGTTCCTTCAGGCTTCTGGCATAGACCCTTTTTTTATTTTTATTTTTTCTGGTACTGGGGATCAAACTCAGGACTTTCTGCTTGCTATGGCATAGACTCCAGCCTTCAACTTTCCATCGCGGGCTCATCAGCCTCCTGATAGGGACTCACACGGGACACTTCTGTGAGCTCCAGAACTTTGATTCAATCCTTTGGTCTCCACTGCGCAGACAGACCCTTTGGACTTTTCCTCATCTGACTCTGTGCGTGGATACTATAAGCCAATCTTGTAAATTTGTATATATTTGTATATCTTGTATTCTATCTGTTTCTCTAGTAAATACTGCCTGATAAACCATCCAAAATGAAATATTGTCCCAGCCTTCTTGAGCTTTAATGTAAACATCATGTCATATGATTATAATCCTGATGCATTTTCTTTTGCAACTAGTCTATATATTATATCAAACTATATTTTATAAGCTTTTTTTACTGGATAAAAACAAAGAGGAAGTTGACTCTGATAATTCTAATTCACATTTTGACTTAGGTAAATTTTGTTTCTCTAAATAGTTTATATGCTTATACCTCGTCTCTGTTTTCAAGACACAGAGTATAGTTATCTTCTTGATTAGTTTCATTGAATTTGTATGACGTGGTATTAGTACTGAATTTTTTTCTTTCATTCCTTCAGCAAGTCCAGTACAGAATATTTGTTAACCAGTAGCAAATGTATTTCTAAAATCATGGTAACTAATTTACTAGAAATATAAACTAATAATAGCACTTTATGAGACTAATAAGTACTTTCATTTCTAATCACGTGAATAATGAAAACATGAGAATATTTATAAGTGTACTTTAACCTATTAGAAAATGTTGTTATCAGTTATCAGTTTCACTAAGGACCACAAAAGTGTCTGTTTCATTTCTTAAGCATGAGGGTTCTTCCAATTTTATATGATTGTTACTTCAGTTGACATTTTATTTGTATTTTTAGGTATTTTAATTTCTATACCCACTGATAAATATGTAATTACATAATGTGTACACCATGATACTTTGAATATATTGTAGAATGACTAAACCTGGATAATCACCTTATTCCTATCATATAGCTATCATTCTTGTGATGAGGACATTTGACAATATTCTTAGGATTTTTCAAGAAGACCATATATTATTAACTAAGTTCAGTCTGTTGTCTAATAGATTGCTTAAGCTTATTATTTCTGTCTAATTGAAATTTGATATGTTTTTGACCAAAATATCCCCCAAATTTCTGCTTCACAAGAACTGCAGCCCCTCACAATCACCATATTTTCTCACATTGCCATGAGATGAATCTTTCTGGAATAATGTGGTACTTATCGTTTTGGGCCTGGCTTATAAAGTAAGAGAATATCCTAAAAATTCATTCATGTTTGTTGCACACAAGATTTTCTTTTTATGGCTGAATAGTAATGTATTGTTTATATGAAACACATTTTCTTTGTCCATTCATCCAGTGATTAACTCCATAACTTGGCTACTTTGAGTTATGCTGCAATGAACACAAAGAGTGCAAATAACTCTTCAAAGCATTTATCTAAATAGTTTATATGCTTATACCTCGTCTCTGTTTTCAAGACACAGAGTATAGTTATCTTCTTGATTAGTTTCATTGAATTTGTATGACGTGGTATTAGTACTGAATTTTTTTCTTTCATTCCTTCAGCAAGTCCAGTACAGAATATTTGTTAACCAGTAGCAAATGTATTTCTAAAATCATGGTAACTAATTTACTAGAAATATAAACTAATAATAGCACTTTATGAGACTAATAAGTACTTTCATTTCTAATCACGTGAATGAAAACATGAGAATATTTATAAGTGTACTTTAACCTATTAGAAAATGTTGTTATCAGTTATCAGTTTCACTAAGGACCACAAAAGTGTCTGTTTCATTTCTTAAGCATGAGGGTTCTTCCAATTTTATATGATTGTTACTTCAGTTGACATTTTATTTGTATTTTTAGGTATTTTAATTTCTATACCCACTGATAAATATGTAATTACATAATGTGTACACCATGATACTTTGAATATATTGTAGAATGACTAAACCTGGATAATCACCTTATTCCTATCATATAGCTATCATTCTTGTGATGAGGACATTTGACAATATTCTTAGGATTTTTCAAGAAGACCATATATTATTAACTAAGTTCAGTCTGTTGTCTAATAGATTGCTTAAGCTTATTATTTCTGTCTAATTGAAATTTGATATGTTTTTGACCAAAATATCCCCCAAATTTCTGCTTCACAAGAACTGCAGCCCCTCACAATCACCATATTTTCTCACATTGCCATGAGATGAATCTTTCTGGAATAATGTGGTACTTATCGTTTTGGGCCTGGCTTATAAAGTAAGAGAATATCCTAAAAATTCATTCATGTTTGTTGCACACAAGATTTTCTTTTTATGGCTGAATAGTAATGTATTGTTTATATGAAACACATTTTCTTTGTCCATTCATCCAGTGATTAACTCCATAACTTGGCTACTTTGAGTTATGCTGCAATGAACACAAAGAGTGCAAATAACTCTTCAAAGCATTTCCTTTAAATGCATGACCAGTACTATGATTGCTGGGTCATATGGTAGCAAAGGCAACAATAAAAAATATGAAAAGATGACCTAGAGAGTAGGAGAAAATATCTGTAAACTGTACATCTAACTAGGAGCTAATATACATGTAAGTAATTCAAACAACCCATAGCAATGAAACAAATAATCAATTAAGAAATAGTCAAAAGACCTGAGTAGAAAGACATCTAGTAATTCATTACCCTATTCACTTTATAAGACTTAATGTATTTATCCTGATGTGCCTAATTAAAGACAAAATAGGATGGAAAAGCAATAAATATCAGGAATTATCATATTAAGTATCTTCCTTTTGAAATCAATGTATTTGTTCAAATCTGTTTTAGTCACAAATTGACTCTGAAAACCTGAATACAGAATCTCAGAGATAAACATAATCTTGTCTTCAGAGCCAATGATATGTTTGGTTATTACTTTTTAAATTTTGCATAGTTCATTATTTGAAGTTTTTATTTGTAGATTTTAGAACACTTTGAAAAAATAAAAATGGTCTACATGAAATTAAATATCACCTATGTAATAACAGACTCAAATTAGATTAATGTGTATTTTAACTATATAAATTTTATTGTTCTATTTACCTAATTCACTACGTATAAAAGTACATAATACAGAAAAGATTGGAATCTCAGAAGAAAATTTTAATCTTAATAAAGAATAACTTCTTCAAAGTCTTTGGAGGTTGCCCACTGAAACTTTGCTCTGGATAATTGGTCTTTCATTAATTGAATGATTCTTTCACTCTGTAACTTGCCTGAAGTACAGATACAACATTCTTAAGTTAAACACTATATTTATTTGAGGAATTTATGATTTATAAATCAGGGGAGTATTTGATTTTGAAAAATTGTTTTACAAAGTGATTTTACCAGTTAAATGTCCATCAAATGTGTGTAAATTTCTCCCATCTCAACATCAACAAGAGTGTTTAGTGTTTGCAGATTTCTTCAATTTTGCCAATCTGAGTATAAAATGATATTTTTTTGTATTTTAATTTACTTTTTTTCTAATTACTAGTAAACTTGAATTATTTTTGCTATTATGCACGGATTACACATGTCACTTCTGCAAAATGCTTTGTTTTTTTGTTGGACTTGATATTTTTGTCATTCATTTAGGAATTTCAATTTGAATAGCACAAATAATTTTTTCCTATTTGTGTTCATTGCCAAAAGCTTCTGCTGACTTCATAAAATATTTTGATAATGCTAAAATATTTTATATTTTTCCTTTATTTTCACTTTCCATCTAAAATTTTGAGTACATACAATTTTGGTTTATATCTAGATGTCTCTATAAAGCCTCGTGTAATCATAGGTGGAGATTTTGAGAAGTGGTTGGTTCATAGGGGAATGATACTCGTTGGTAATTTAATTATGGAGGCATGGACTGGAAGGGTGCATCTCCTTCCCTCCTCCCTTGATCCCATTCTCTGCTTCTTGGTGCCATGCCATAAAAAAGACTCTTTTGTCACGCCCTTCAGTTAGGACACCCTGCCTAGAGCCAGCCAGCCATGTACAGAAAATTCTACAAACTCTGAGCCAAAATAAACTATTCCTCATTTAAGTTGAGGTTCCTAACAACTTGAAAATAACTAAGACAATTTCCTTTTTTCTCTTCTTATGTCTTAAAATGAATACTTAGTCCCATGTAATAGTTCCTTATAATTGTTACATTTTGTATTTATTTCCTTTAATATCTGTGGATTTACACCTTTTATTTTACTTTTTACAATTTTAACTTACATGAATATTACTTGTCTTACATTTATTTTATTCCATTATGGTAACCTTGTTAAATGACTGTGACACCTGTTATTCTGTCGTACATCCATACTATCTTAGATAGTTTTCTTAATACTGAGGCGAAATACCAATGTTCAAAGTTAAAGGAGGAAAGGTTTATTTTAGCTTAGAGTTTTTAGAAGTTTCAGTTTACAGTTGGTTGGCTCCAAGGCAGGGTGGTATGGTTGAACATCATCACAAAGAAGAAATAGTTCATGCTGGGCAGAAGGCAGTAAAGTAGCAAAGAAGCAGCAAGCAACAACAGAAGCCCTCTTTCTGTCCCTTATATTCCATCCACCCAGGATAGACTACCCTTAATCCTAGCATTAAATCAAAAATTAATCCCGGAATCACATCCTTAATCCTAGGATTACACATTGTAGATCCGGACTCCTCCAAAAAGTCCCACCCATGACCTCATGCTTTGAGGGTAAATCTAGAGGAAAGCCAAAACACACACACACACACACACACACACACACACACATTTTACTTTCAATATTTTATTCCTCTCTGGTAAGGATGGGAATATTTTTAGATTCAAATTATAATTCACTATTAGTAGTAATAATACAATATTAGTATTTTAATGTTCCTTTACACCTGGCATTTTTCAATTTTAATATTTATAAAATATTTAACAATTGTATGTGTTTATGTCTAGTAACTTTTGGTTGTTTCTTCCATAAAACAGTACATTTTTTTTCTAGTGAAGCATTGGTTTTCTGATATCAAGTAAATGTTACTTATTTCTACAACTTGATAAATTTTCTAACCTACTAAAATGGGTTAGAAATGCCCAATAATCATTGAAATAATTATTTTGATAACACATCTATAATATTCAAACACTACTGAGGAAGACCCATTCAAAGTACATGTTCTTCTATTACTGCAGGAATAGAAATGTGTTACTACTCATCATTCTTGTCTTTAGTTAATTCTCCCTGTTTTGGAAAGGTTCTATTGAGTCTGGTGATTAGCTCATTAGCTTCCTGAGTTGAATTTGCATAAAAGCTGTTCTGTTTGCATTGACATCTGTTTTTTCTCTAATAGTAACAGAGGAGAAACTACATGAGGTCAAAACTGAGGAAGTGCAAAATTTCCCATGCCATAGTTTAAGTGTGAGGCTTAACCTATTGTCTAGCTAGAAGAAAACATCATGGAGCTCCTGATATTCTAGGAGAATTATGAAAGTTATTGCAATATCCCTTCCAAAAAAAAAAAGAAAGAAAGAAACTCATCTTTTGAAAAAAATTATTCATAGGAATGAAAGAGGGTAGTACCCTGCTTTACAAAACAATTTAGGATGAATTAATACATATATATACAAATTATTGTCATTAAATTTTGAATTACAAAATACTTATATTACCCTAAAATTATTTTTAGTAATTACAGTTAGACATGAAGAATCAAATACATCAGGCCAGTAAGAGCATAAGTCAGAGCTTTCCACAATTAATTTACCAATATGGGAGTTTTTGCCTAATTAGTCTGAAGGATTTTAATAATTCCTGAAAATGTATGTTAAAAATTCTGTTTGGCTCTAAAATCCAAAGATCAGGTAAAAATAAATCTAATATATTATAAGTAATTTTAAATTTAGGAATTTTCTCTGAGAAAAATGGTTGTAATACATTAGAAATAGAATGCATTGGGGCCCAGGCTGGATCTGCCTGCAGCAGCACCACTTTGGTCCTCACTGGCTTCTCAGTGGGATCTCTTTTGTAGGAAAGATAAAACCCAACAAATAAATATTATAAATAAATAGAAATAGACATTCAGAATAAATATATTTTCAGGTTACTTAGAGTAAAGAAATATAGCTATTAGGATTTTTCCTTATGTATTTGAATATGCTTTTATGAATTAAGATTCTGACTCAGTGAAGTATATTGTTCAGTTCACTTGTTCACTTTTAGCTAGATTTTTTTGGCCCTCTGGCTAAGCTAATATTTCACTCATTAAAATAGCACATTGTGGAGGAAGTAGCATATATACAGTCATGACTGGATTTGAATCCCTGATATTTCTTTAATTGCAGTATAAACAGTAATACATAACTTTATTCTCAGAGCCTATGTTTTATCTATAAAATGTAGATTAAACCAGAAGATTTACCATATAGCCTTGTTTTAGTGATCAAATTGTTATAAAAGACAGTCAGGACATGCTATGAAGTAAATACCAGTTATCTTAGTGACTTTATTTCAAAATTCAAACATTCTCAATTGAAATTATTTTTTCTAAATTCATGACAAATATTTATATTTTAAAAATAACATGCCACATATAATTTTATTCATCATGATCACAGACAGGCATTAATACTCTGAGTTTTAATACAGTGATACAGTAAGAACCACTGACATATGTAGTATTATTTTATACTATGTTAAATTACTTCAGATTAAGAACATTTTAAATTTGTGCATGTATCTATGTAAGTATGTATCCATGTGTGAATGTGTCCATATCTGTTTATGTATATGTATGTATTTTTAAAATTTTTTCATTTTTATCCTCAGTTGCTATTCATCACCATGTAGTTAATACAAATATGTGATTTATTTTATTAAAAGCCAAGTTGAGTTTATTGATAGAATTATAAAAATAAGTTCAGCCAATTTCTTTGTTTTTATTTATAGTATGCACTGAAAATATCTGATGTTGCCAAAACACATATTTTTCAGAAATTTTCTCCTTTACTTTGATTTTTGTTCATTCCACTAAAGCAAAAAAATAATTCTAAAACATAAAAGGATTTGTTTTATAGGGAGATCTTTAAGCAAACAAAAGAAGGAGAGAAACAGAAAAAAGTAAGAATAGAGAAAGTTGTAGTTTTGTTTTCATTCTGTTGACCAAGAAATAAGTTCCCTTTCCTTTTCTTTTTTTTTTTTGCTATTATTATTATTACTATTTTTTTTTATTGAGGGGAGGTACTGGGGATTGAACACGGAGCTACATCTTCAGAAAATTTTCTTTTTAATTTGGAGCCAAAATCTTGCTAAGACACTAAATTGGTGAAGCTGGATTCAAATTAATGATCCTACTGCTTCTGCTTCCCGAGTACTAGGATCACAGGCATATTCTATCATACCCAGCTACATTCCTTCCCCTCTCTGTTTTCTTCACAGAGCTTTGCTCTCTCAATTCTTTGTGAGTCATATTGCCACCTACCAAAAGCCTCTAATATAACAGCCTCTATTTTTCTTTTTTTTTTCTATGTACCTCTGCAATGTTATAACACAAAATAATGTGCTCATTAGATAAGAAAGTTAATTTTCCATCTTCACATTTTATAAAATGCTAATTATATAGAACTAAAATTATAATAACCTATTGATTTCAGATTTAGAGTGGTGTACATAATCCTGAATTTTACTGCTAGGATGTATTGTAGTTCATAACTCAGAAACATTTATTTAGGATAAAATAAAGAAACAAGCATTTAAATGAAAGAAGACTTTTCAGACTGAAGAAAAGCACTTACCTCCAAGATGATGAGTTGTAGTGTCTACTATTTGGAGTCATAAAATAAGTCCTTGGCCAACTTTTAACATAATGGCTGTGAAACAGATCATTCTGAAAATATCTAAATTCACTGGGTTCAGAGAAGAGTCTGAGGTAAATTTACATCCTTTAGTTGGAATACAAATACATTTACTGGAAAACTTTAATGATTATGGACTATGAAACATTGTTCTTGTACAGTATAGCTTATTAAATGTAATTAATGAGTTTAAAAGTTTCTTCCTTTTTCCCAAAAATATCAACTTTGAGTAAGGAAAATTCAGTCATAAAATTGCTGTTAGGAAATCAATGCCTACACTGGAGGATAACCTTAAAGAGCTGACTTTGCCCTTCTTTTTTCAGAGCTCTTTGGAATAAAATGAATATAAGAACATAATGTACATAAACATTCAGATCCCATGTTCAGTTTTAAAAGAGAGACTACTCTTGTAATAGTTTAAAGTGTATTTTTTTATTCTTTCCCTATATGCTAATGCAATGCCTGCTTTATTTTAACAGATTGCTCTAGAATGTCTCCTGCAGTGAAATAATTCAATTATCTGAAAGCAATTGAAATTACATTAAATATTCTGAAAGCAAAGTTTCCAATTTCAGCTTACTGTCTTTATATAGCATTTAACCCAAATTTTTAGTGACTTATTTTTAAAACATTTTTGTTCTTACCTTCCATGATTCTACATCCTTTCTCTACCCTATCTATACCATTGATTTTCTTATTCTTTTTGTCAATTTCCTTTTTCCAAATTTGGTGTATCATAGAATTTTAGCATTGAACTTTATCTTTGTTATTTCTGCTGACTGTCTAGATGACTGCAGTAGTTCTCATGAGTACCATTAGCCAAGCCATACTAATAACTTTTTAATATTTTATCTGCAGTTCCAAACCAATTCCCTCGACTCTAGCCTATTCTGAATGCTTCCATTTAAATCTCAGAGATTACTCAAGCTTTGACAATGATCAACACCAAATTTATTTAATCTTCCAAATTTATCTTCTGCTACTGATCAACATTTAGTTGAGGAGCATCACTAGACATTTACTTGTACAAAGAAAATATATTAAACTCAGCCTTGAATTTTATTTTTATATATAATGAAACGGTGATTCAATTATAGCTGTAACAAAATCGGTATCAATTTCAATTACTGCTACTACTTTATTTACACTCATATTTTCTCTCTCTAGTATATTCTGCATTCAGTATTCACAAAGTATCCTCTCCAAAACATGTTAGGTCTTTCAATACCCTGTTCATAACTCTGCAATGCTCTCTTCTCATAACTAGTAGAAAATCCAAAGTCTTTGCATTACCTCCATCACCCTATGTAAAATAATTCTGAATTATATCTCCAATTTCATCTCCTACTACTTTTCTTTCCAGCTCCTCAAAATACCATCCTCTTTACTATTTCTTGTACAAAGCTCAAGAATATTTCTGACTTAAAAACCTTGTGCTTGCTTGTACTTATACTTGTTTCTGAAAAATGTTCTCCTAAAACAATTGAATGAGTTGTTCTCTCACTTTATTTAAATCTGTGCTAAGCTTTTACTGCCAGAGTCCCTTCTTATACACCACATACAGAACAGAAGCTAATTTTTGAGTACTGATTTCCACAGTGGTTGCACTGGTCTACACTGCCACCAACAGTGGTGAAGGGATCCTTTTCCCCCACAGCATTTATTATTGGTTGATTTCATGATACCAGTAATTCCTTCAGGGGTGAGGTAGAATCTCAGCATTGTTTTCATTTCAATGACCAGTGTGGTCAAACATTTTTTTCATGTTTAGTTGTTATTTCTACTTCTTTGTCTGAGAAATGTCTGTCCATTTCACCTGCCCATTTTGAATTGGGTCTTTAAAATTGGGAGGTCTTATTTTTTAAAAAAATCTTTATATATTCTAGACCTTTGTCTGAGAAACAGCTGGTAAAATTTTTTACCCATAGTGTAAGTTGTCTCTTTATGCTTTTGGTGATTTATCTTTCTGTGCAAAAACTAGGACTAGAGGTTCTATTTGATGCAGCTATTCCCTTGCTTGGTATCTTCACAAACAATTAGAATCACACCACAGTGACATATGTGCACCCATGTTTATAGAGGCACATTTTGTAATAGCTAAAATTTGGAAACAGCCCAGCCCATCAACTGGAAACTGGATGTAGAAAATGTGGGCTTTTTAAAAAAACTAAAATGTAGCACAATTCAGCGATAAAGAATGAGAAACTAAAGACATTTATAGCTAAATGGGTGCACACTGGTGCCATACTCTTAAATGAAATAATAGGACACATGTGTAAATGCCAAATAGCTTCTCTGGTGTGAGAAACTGAAATTGTTAATAAGGATCAAAAGCTATAACAGATAATGTGAAATAGGAAGAAAAGGTCCAAAGGAGAAGGGGAAGTGGGAGGGTTAGGGGAAAGAAAAGAAGGGAAAGGAGTAAATATGAGAAAAGGAAAAAATGGAAAAAAAAAGTCTTTGTAAACAGGGAGGTGTGGAGGGGTAGAATAGTGGGCAAGGTGATAGGGGAAAAAAGAACCGTTATATATCATTTGAAGGTACAAATTCCCATTTATGAATGTCAGCATATTGTGTACCAAAATGTACCAAAATTATTAGTGGGAAAAAAGAATAAAACCTTTATCTTTATCATCAGTAACACTATTAGATCACATATTGTTGATTTATTCCATCTTCTTAAGGTGAACTTGTTAAATCTTTTGCCTATACTATTTATTCATATAAATGGTACATATTAGTTGAAAGAATAATCCATGAACGAATCAATCATAAGTGTAAACACACTTCCAAGACTTTAAGAGAGTATGTTGATGCTCTAAATATATAAAAATGATAGATAAAGAGTAACAAAAATTATAGTATTTTTATGTAGCTTTGCTAATAAAATGTTCATAATTTCATCATTCAGGGTGAGATTTTTTGTAGGTAGGCAAACAACACTAGTTTTTTTTTAACTTTTAAAATTGTCTTCCATAGCTGTGTAGTCATTCTACTTCCCTTCTTCTGAGAGGGGAGAATTTAAAATCATGATTGCATGATGAGTAGTCATTGTTAATTTTTTCCAAGTCTTCAAATCCTTTTTTAGAGAAGATTTAATTGTGGCTAATTTTTCTTTTAATTTTTACCATTGACAATTCACAAGACAGCTATTTTCAGTTTTCTGGGTATTGGTTAGTGAGGTCTGTATAATAAAATATCTCAGAGCTTCTTAAATGACAAATTTATTTTCTCATGATTCTGGAGGCTACAGTTCTGAGAACAGAATATCACATGTTCTGGTCTCTTCTGACTCCTCCCTTCATAGTTTGGAGGTGTACTTGTAGGTGGCTGTCTTCCTATTGTGACCTCCCACAGTTTTTTCTCTGTTTGCAAGACAGATGTCTCCCTTAGTGTTCAAAGCTGTCTTATAATGACACCAGTCAAATTGGATTATCATCTACCTTACCATTTTCATTTTAATTTACTGCTTTGAAGGCTCTGTCTCCAAATACAGTCACGTTCTGAAGAAATGGCAGTTAGCTCTTCTATATATGAATTTGAAAGAATGAAATTCATCTCATAATAGCCTATGATTCAGGCACTTGAATGGATTTTGTGTTTTCACATCACTCTGCTTTTGTATTTTCTAGATTGCAATTATCCATATCAGAGATGTTATCTTTGACTAAATTTATTCCAGGTGATAAATTCTCTCAGATATCATGGGATCAATAAGCAGTTTAATTAGAGCATACATATGAAACAGAGGAAGGAAGGCAGATATGAAAGACTTGGAACTCTAAAATTACCATGTGCTAAATTCTTATTTTTGTCCAAATTTTATATAACCAAGAAAGTCAGTTTCTTGAATATTAATGTTTGTTAGATTAAGTTCTCCAAAAATCAGGAACTCAGTAGTTTTGGAAATAAAATGAATGAATAAATCATTTATTGTGCTCGCTCAATTTAGGCTTTACTCTTTTCAATTTTTTTATAATTTTCAATACGTAACACTTGAAAAATCTTTTTGCTTTTATGTAAGTACAGACTCTCTCTCTCTCTCTCTCTCTCTATATATATATATATATATATATATTGATATTAAAAACAACATTGGTAGAGTAGTCATGAATATCATATTTTCAGAATAAAAAATAATGAAGCTGATTAAAATAAAATTCCTTGGCCATAATTACACAGACAATAAATTCCAGAATCTAGATTCTAGTCTAAGTTTGCCCCATAATTAAGGCTTTATTTTACCCAAATTATCTCTTTCCTTCTTAGAGTTTAAAGTTTATTGCTGTTGAGCACCAGTGATAGAATTTTAGCCCTTTGACCTTTCTGTCCTGATGCTATGATGTTTATAGGTTCTATTTTATGATAAAATGAATTTATAAAGGAAAATAAGAATAGTAGTCAACTGACTTTAAGATACATAAAATAGTCAGGATTATCCAGGTAGACCCAATCTATTTATGAGTCCTAAAACCAAAACCTTTTTTCCTACTGGGAAAGAAGAGAAAGTCAGAGAAACAAGGACCCAAGGAGGGTTGTGTGTATTGTTGCTGAATTGATATGGAATGGGATAATTGAGAAGGTGTGTTAACAGTCTACAGGAGCCAAGATGACTTGTGGCTTCCAAGAAAGAAAAACCTCGGGCCAGGGATTTAGCTCAGTGGTTCGGTGGCCTGCCTTGCAAGCACAAGGACATGGAAAGAAAGATCTTAATTCTATGACTACCGGCGTTGGTTCCTAAAAACAACCTCGCTCAGTGGTTTTGCTGCCTGTCTCGAAAGCCTAGGGTCCTGAGTTTGATCCCTGGTCAAAAAAAAAAAAAAAAAAAAATTA
>NW_022900936.1:48837269-48895874 GCF_012274545.1 Fukomys damarensis | reverse complement strand
AAAAACAGCCTTATGAAGCCTAAAAGTAGATTTGTCACCAGATCCTACAAGTAAGGGCCTCATCGATTGTTACATTGATTTCTGGTTTGTGAGAACCAGAGAACCAAATGAAGCCATACTACAATTCTGACAGGTAAAACTGTGAACTAATAGATTTATGTATTAATTTGCTGTTTGTGCTCATTTGTTATAGCAATTTAAAACTGATTACTTGAATTCTACATCCAGTGTAGTCCATAAAAATTTCATGTTTCTTCTGTTTCAGTTTTTCAGACAGCCAAGGAGCCAACTATCTCCTTTCAGTAGATTAAGTTAAATTTTGATATTTAAAATTTCATAAAATACATTATTTTTAAAATTAATTATCTACTCATTCATGAATTTGTCCATTTAATTTTTCTTTTAAACATATTTATTGATGATTTAAAAAGTAAAGACCTAAATGTCAACAATATGACAAAAATTAATAAATTTGTTGCCCCTCCCCAAGTATATTGGTATTCTAATGGGAAATTAAGTAAACCATTTTACATATTGAGTTAGAGTTATGAAATTGCTACCAATGAATATGGCTTCTTATCTCCAGGCTCCTTAGCATTGTGGTGTTTCTTTTGCTTCCAACAAAAAACAGATTCTATCCCCCCACTCATATGATTTAGCTTGGTTTTGTGACTTACTCTGATGAATATAATATGATAGAAGTACTGTCTGTGGATTCTGGATCCTGTGCCTCAGAGGCCTTGAAGTTTCCATTCTTGGCAGCTATGGCACTATCTAAGACTGCCATCATGTAAGAAAGTCTGTTTAATGAATGAAATACCACAAGACAACACCAGCTCTGACATGGGAATACAGCCATTTTCATCTTCCTAGTTAAGAAAGCCAGGAGAGAGAACAACAGATTAACTACATGGCCAAACTAAAGAATATAAATCAATAATGTATTTTTCATTTGACACTATTGATACTACATAGATGGGTGAAAGGAAAAAAGCAAGTGATATTCTAATCCATTAGAAAATGCAAACAGGTTCTTTACTAGCCAGGAGAAGTATTAAATCTTACCCAATATGATCCAAGGGCAGTTAAATTGAGCCCTGGATGATGAAAAGGAGTTTGCAGGGTGACAGGTACATGTGTTGTTGCAAACGTTTAAGGTAGGGTACTTGAATGAGAGTAGATAGTATAGTCTGAAGATGGGATGTCACAAATTTGAGAATTAAGAGAAGAGACAAAAATCCTTTATGACAAAGGATCATAAACTAAGGGGGACTGTGAAAGGAAACGAGGATTAAATGAGAGTCATACTCAGTGCTGTTTGAGAGGTATATGTTAAAAGGCATGGTTATTTCCCCAAATAAATGTGTTACAGCAGCACAGTGGGGCAGAAGGAGAGATATGTTTTGACACAATGGAGTAAAATACTGGGTGAAATAAGTAGTTTACCACAACTTGAAAGGATTTTAACAGCATAGAAAACAGAAGCAATTTATCAAACTTCTCACAGGTCATATTTTCTGCAGCTTTAATCCCAGGACACTAGGGGCTAGCTATGGAACCAACTTCTACTATGTTAGACCCAATCTTCAATTCTGCAAAAGAAGCACAGATTTTTCATTTAATAAAATTTTTCTTTTGTTTTATCTAAGCAAATACATTTTCAACCAAGAAGGAAAAACAGAATTATGAAAGTACTATGCATTTAGAGTCATTCTAAGGATCTGAGTAACTATTAATTCAACCTTTTTGTATTAGATTAGGAACAATTTTTAGGAGGGTACACTGATCTGCTTACCATTTCCATGATAGATAGCAATGACACTTGGAATGGAATCTGGGTCCCTTAAATATTAGTTCTGTGATATTAGTGAGTCTTGCTATCGTTGGTTATTTAGCTGCTCAAACTTGAGGTTCGTTTCACGAGGCACTCCTCACTAATCTTTAAAAGTGGATTTATCCTATCAGGATTGCATTAGAGGATATCATTATGATAAAAATCACTAACTTTAATCCCAAATTGGGGTAATTATAAACGGTTAATAGGATGGTTAACAAAGAACATTATCATGTGTATGTTTGCTTTATTTCCTTTCCCCTCAATGACCTAATTTAAGGAGAAGTTGGAAATCTCATCCATTTCACTTTGTATGACTTCAGCTGCTAAAGAGCCCTTTGCTAAGGTTCATTGTACTGAAAACATTTTATAAGTATTTTAAGTATCATAGAAATT
Source organism: Fukomys damarensis (assembly GCF_012274545.1). Lineage (NCBI taxonomy): Eukaryota > Metazoa > Chordata > Mammalia > Rodentia > Bathyergidae > Fukomys > Fukomys damarensis. The sequence goes on along the minus strand of NW_022900936.1, from coordinate 48,893,644 downwards.
TTACAACTCACTGAAAAAAAAAGACAATTTCCAAGGCTTAACTTTTTTCAGAGTGTCCTATAGAGTGCTTTGTATTTAATTTCTGCTAAATAGAAGATGTAGCTAGACAATATCAGATAGAGAAAGGGCCTGTTAACTACTGCTGTGGAAATTTGGATATTTTCTTGACCCATTTAAAAATAGAAAACATAGTAAAGGAAGTGTTAATGATGCTGCATTTCAGTTAATATGAGAAAACTATGCTAGTATCAGAATCATATTCTTATGTGTTGTCCTGAAAGAGAGCAGTTAATGTCTTTATCCATTTTTGAAGTTTAGAAATTTTTACTACCTTTAGGGATCACTTGAAGGAGAAAGCCTTTTCTATTTCATACAAAACTGTTAATTTGGTTTCTTTCAGATTCTCTTCATGAACAACTTAATGCATGAGAGGATAAAGGAATCAAGATAAAGGAAAATGTCAGCAAAAAACTCAATCTATTTCTACGTATACTTGTACTTGCTGGCTGCCAATAAGGATCAGTATTATATCTCTCTTTTGTCCACCTAACATTCCAATGCAATCAAAATGGGATGAAGGATAGCCTAGTTTGATGCCTTTTCAAAATTACAAAGTCATTCTATTCAGACAGACATATCTAGACAATGCCCTGCTTTGAGTAAAATTGATGCATAGAGTCTTGAATGCAAAAATGTACAGGGACCAACAAAGAAAGAAATGTAATATTTCATGTTTGAAGTTTTCATATAGCTTTTGTGCTTTGTGTAAGTTATCATTATCAAACATATCTTTTCAAAATAACTCAAAGAGCTATCAAGGGATAATTTAGATAGAGGAAAAGGAAAACTGAAAACAGTTGTTGAGACTTAAAACAATCCCTCATTTTCGTATAAAAAGTAGGTGGTAAATTATAGATTGAGAAGGGAAATGATTATAGTCTGAGACTGAGTGTCTATAAAGCCATAGTGCTATTCTGATGAGATGGGCTATCCATGTAAAATGTAAATCAAGGCTGAAGGTGTATCAATCACATGGTTTTAGCTTCAGAATAATTTCTGTACGGTGATATATTGTGTGTGTGTTTGTGTACCTCATTAAGCTGCATTTTAATTGCCTTCATAACTTCTCTTATCAATCTATGTGGATCCAGTTGTACTAACATTGTACTCACCTTTCACCTTCTTTAGTGTTTCTTCCTGATTTGAGACAACATAAATTTGGCTTCCTCATCAAGAATCTCATTCAGCTGCAGCTTGATTGAAAGTAATTTGCCCTAAGTAGCTCCATCTTTGAATTGTCTGCGCCTGTTTTGCAGTCTATAAACTATAACTTCAGGCAGGCCATTTTTGTCTTACTATTTCCTCTTTAGAAAGCATATCTAATAATCCCCATATCATGTAGCTTTAGGCATTCTTTACCACATGAACAGAAGAAATAGGATTTTCATGCAGTTCTAATTGATTTAAAAAATAAATTCACAAATTTTTTGTAACTGGAGGGAGGAAAATCAAAACTGATATACATAAATTACTGTTATGTCTTCTGTTATTGTAAGAGAATGAGAAAAAAGAATTGGGAACATCAGTATTTCCATAGATAATAGTGGTAATAGCCTTGAAGTCCTCACTGATATTAAAGAGGTTAGAAGATTTTTTTCCAGAACTACTTTTGTTATTACTGAAATTTTTGTTTTATTCTGGGTCTAAAGGAAAAGTCCTTCTAAATTAGCATCATTTTCTGTTTTGGAGACATAAAAATAGCACCATTATATTTGGATTAGCCTACGTCTATGGAGAGCAAACATCTTTTTGAGAAGAATTTCAGTGAGACCTTATAAGATATTATTTGCAAATCTCTTTTTCCTTGAAATTAATTGCTTAACTAGTGTGTACAATAAACACCTTAGATTAGTATTATATTGAGAGATAATCTATTGCAGAAAATTGTTTTAAATACATATCTTTAATGATTAGCCAGGTCAGAGTAAATCACAGTTTATCTAAATCTCTTGGTTTTGAACAATAAGCAAGAGATCAAGAATTATAAAGTAATTGATGATTTCTTTGAACACATTGTTATCCCACCTCCTATAAACTTATTCTTTCTTTGTATTTTGAACACTAAAAAAGTATTACAGTAGAGAATGGGACCAAGGATGATAAAATGAATTCCATGGAGTATATTAAATGTCATACATGTGAGGATGTTTAGTAATAATTGTACAGCTGATTTATAGAGCTTTCTTATGTAGCAATATAAGAATCTGAAAACTTTTCTTCACAGTGATACAAATGCAGAGGTCTGTCTTAGGAGATTTAGACTCTCGGAAACCCAACTGCCAAAAATAAAACTTTCTTAACATTTAAATGTAAATATGTAATGGAAAACAGGTGAATCCTAACAATGCTATATACAAATACATCTTTTGAAAATTAATACTAGTATACTAATTAATTCATTATTTTGCCACTGAACAAATATTGACCAAGCACCTATTATGGGCCCAGCCCAAAGAATATGGAGACCATCAAAATAGGAAAGACCTAAAGCTTCATGAAATGTATATTTTTGTAGAATGACTGAACTATTATCAGTGATCTGATAGCAGCTTTGTTTGGATGTAAAGCAGATCCCTGTTAAAAGTTTAGTTAAGGCTGATCTGATTAACAGTACATTAAAACTGAGATTTCAGAAAAAAATCAGGCATGGAAACATTGTGGTTTAATTCTACTTTACCATTTATAAAAGTTCAGAAGCCAGCATCTGGTTTCACTAGTTTGTCTGTACTCTCTGAACTCTTTCATTTTAGTCTCAATTGATTTAACTTTTAGATTTTTCCCATTATTTACTTTGCTTCTTTTTTTCTTGTTATCTTTTCTTTTCTATACAAAACCATGTTAGTGGATGTTGAAAATAATAGTAATATTTGGTATTTCACATCTGCAATATAATTAATACAGAATTAAATGTTTTTATGTCTACTACCCAAAAACTGTGTCACCTAAGTCAGACAAACTATTAAGTACTGTTTTGGGGGGGCTCCGTTTGTATGCATATAAACACGGATAGTTGTCACAAAATACTGTAAACACCCTCGAAAAAACTTAATTTCAGTGAACAAATATGTAAATGAGTAAATGGATAGATTTACCAGACATTGTAATCAAGAAATCATGTAGTTAACTTGTTCAATCTACAGGAAACTTATGTGTAGAATTACTGCTACTTAAAAATAAAAACTATTTTAAAGAAATGATTTATTTTTTAAATCATAAATTACCATCTCATTTCAAATTTTCACTTTTATCTGTGTAGAACTATAGGTTCTCTTTCAAATCTACTAGACAGGTTGAAAGCTTTCAAAGTCAATTCTTGGGAGTGCTGGAGCATTTTGCTGGTAAGTCTCACAACAGTTATTTTTGGACAGGCATCAGATATTTGGGAATATTATCTGACTGCTCACACAACTTAGATAATACATAGTGAATAGGGTAGATCTTGTTTCTTATCAACTCTGCCCCAAATTAAAATACCAAGAATGCAATAATATTTTCCTCTGAGTCATGTATTTTCCATTTGTTTAAGAGTCTTCTATTTTTTTCCTCGTGCAGCTCAAGGTATGCAGAAAAAAATTCTTTAAATCTGTACTTGATTATTAGTCTCACTCTGAGCAACAGCAAGAATCCTGTTTTCTTGGAGAGATTTGAGATGGCCTCATGGTGAGCTATAAAGTTATTAATGTTGCTTGATATTTGCTTTGACAGCTGCTCTGTACTCTCTTTAATCATCTTCATCATGGTCTGTTGCTCTTTTTTTCCCTTCTATTTCTTTCTTGCTTCTCCTGCCTAGAGAGGGTGATACATAGAGAAAACTTGATAGCTCACCCTTCTCCTGATTCCCTCTGATATGGCTTCATTCCTCCACTAAGACCTGTATTCATTTACTAATGTTTATTCAGCATCTTGTATAAATAAATGAATAAAGGACTGGGGATATTAATACAGATAAATAAAATACAATATATGCTTTTTACAAATAAATCTTATACTGAGCTGGCCAAAAAAGAGGTTCATGACAAGGTACAGATAAGACTCATAATACACAGGGCTGAGAGTGTGCATTTTGGAGTCAAGGATGTATGGATTTGGATCTTGATTAAAATACTAAGTGGTACCGTATGTGCTACTGAATCTACTTACTACCAATCTGAACTGTCACAGAACTTCAGATTTCTCATTTAAAAAGTGGGAATAACAATGTCTGTTCTTTATGAGGATTTAATAAATGTTAAGCCTAGATCATAGAGAAGTTTTTGTAATAGTAATGATTATGTTGAAATGTATGTTAGTCATAAAAATAATGGTGATATTGAATTAATAGTAATAATGGAAGGAGAATGCTAAATGGAGATTCTGAAACACAGAAAATGAAACTGTTGATATTACTGAACCTGTGCCTACAGACAATTGCAATAAGGCTTCAAAACTGGATAATTTCGCTGTCAGCATGCTGATGTGGTTGCATAGGAAATACATGCAGAGAAATTCTAGTTCTTCTCAGGGAAATGTGCATATTCATTGAGTCTAGAAAGAAATTATATTTACTTTCATTGACCATGCCCAAAATAAGTACCCTAAACTGTGAATATAATGTACATTGCCTCCTTTAATGGTTACACCAGCCTTATTAGGTAAATAATCCACAACATTCCTGCCATCATTTTATAGATGAGACAGCTGAGAAACAGAGAGACAAAGTCATTTGTTTAGTGACCTGTTTAGGAATGAGTGGAGCCAGAAAACAAGCACAGATCAGTTTCCCATATGTTTTATAAGGAGAGGAGATACTTGAGTTTAGCTCACACTGTATTCCAGCCCACAGTGTAGTCTCTTGCACCTAATAGGTAATGGAATGAATTTCTCCACATTCATGTTTGTTCACCGATCCAAGCTGATTTGGATGCTTGGTAGGGGTTTAAACTTGTTGACAAGTTAAAGACTGTGCTTTGTATGTTAAGTAGGCAGTCTTTGAGTAGAGAACTACGAACCTAAATGAGTTGTTCATAATAGATTTAAAATGAGAGAAATTTGTTGAGAAAAGTAACACAGAGGACTTTTTCCATGCATGAAAAGATAGAAAATGATGTTTTTGAGCAAGTAGGTATTCATGGGTATGAATAGAATTGACTAGATGGGAATTATATTTGAAAGGTGTTTCCACTTTGATCACGGAGACAATGATAGTATTGTTAAAATAATATGTAACATTTTACAAACAAGAAGAACAAAAAGCAATACAAGCAGGGGGAAGAAGTGAGAAGTGCAAGCGTTATTTTGGGACTAAACGTAAAGAATTGGGGATTTTAACCTTTTGAACAATCTGGGAGTATATCCCCATATTCAAGAAGTGGCTGGAAATAGAATACTGGAGCTCAGGAGTATAAAGGTAGTAGATGCAAATGTGAATGCCTTCAAATTTATTATTATTATTACCTTGTCAAAAACAAGATGTGAAATTCAACTTTGCTTGTGAACTTACAAAATTATTTCATTCAGTTCTGAAAGTCGAGGCTAATTCTCTTCCTTAAAGGAGCTAATGAATAAATTTTAAAATTGCTCTTTACTGCTGAGGACTTTAATTTTTAGTCTTAAGACTTGACATACAAATAAGGTTGGGAATATTGAATTAACTTTGATTTTGCCATTATGAAAAGAAAGCTAGTCACAAAATACCATAACACAATGTATGAGACTTTACCCTTTCTGTCATTGCAATCATTTTCTCTTGCTACATGAATATGCAAGCCTTTAAAAGATAATTCCTTCTAGCCTGCTCCAGACCCTGCTCCTTCACAAAGCTTGCTTGTAAAGAGAATAAACACCTCAACTGAGAGCATTTTGCCTCTTAGGGAACAGATGTGATGCTGTTTACATAGCTTGTAGGGGTTCTGCCAACCAGTGGGCCTTATTATGGAAAAGAACAGTGGAAGCTCTTTAAAACACTGTTCCTGGCAGCCAGGCTTAGAGCTGCTGCACTACTTACATCAGAATTTTACTGTGTGTAGTTATATTTTAGGAACCGTAATCATCCCTGCAAACTTAATAGGATCTGTTAAACTGAGCTGTGTTCAAACAGAATTAAGGGAGAACCTTAGATCTAATTGAGATTTCTAGAGATAATTTTCAGGTATTGAAATGAATAATTACAACCCAAATATATCATCACAAACTTCATTATAATGGTGGCAGATACATAAAGAAAATTTTATTTTATGTGTTTCAAAAACAGTTACAGAGAAAATACTTTTTTTCCTAGAAAATTAATGTGGAAAGATAACATCTTTAGTCACTAAGCACTTATTTAGGAATTATGAGGGTTTTAACAATTTTATTTATTTGGTAAATTACTTGAAAACACAAAAAGAAAATAAAACAAACTCACAATATCTCCTATGCAGTTCCTGGGGACAATTTAGAAGATGTCACTAATAACTATTCACAGGAAATCAGAAATCACCAGGACTGAATCAGTTTCTTCAGCATTCCTTTGGCAAATAACTCCAAAACAAAACCAGGGTGATCCTGAACAGGTTCTACTTTATTGGCCCAACATGTGTGAGACTTCAGAGTTCTCAGTGAATACATTATGTATTGTTGTGCCTAGAGTTCTTCTAATTAATTTTCATTGTGTGACTCCATAACAAATTAATCTGAATGAAAAGCAAGCTGCACAGGCTTTGTTTGAATTCTGATGGCTGATTGAAAAGGCCGCGGATGTTAGGCAGCTCTTTGCCTGTGGTGAGGCAGCTGGGATGACCTTGGGTTCTGTATATCATATGAGGAAAATAGTGAATTTACCTCCATTGGCTCATTAGCTTTCAACTTCTTAGAAACTGATACCCTGTACAACTATTAGCAATCCACATTTTAAAAGTGTTTAATAACTATTGTTATGTGGTTATAAAGGGTGTATGGAAACAACTCCTCATCGGGGCCCTGGATGTGTCTCTGCGGTAGAGTACTTATATATAAAACACTGGATTCAATCACCAGCACTAAAACAAACAGCAAAAATAAAATACACTCAGTTTTAGAAATTATTCTCTGCTTCCAGTGCATTCCACTAAATTTCATGGTTTGGATTTATTCATGATAAAAATAAATGGGAAAACACTGCATTATTAATTGATACGCAATTTCTTAGTACTACTAGTAAAACCACTTATACTGTGGGTCAAGAATATGACACCCCTCTGCTTTAAAATTCCTTTGGCAATCACTGGGAGAATGCCACCGGCTCTGTCCTTAATTAGAGCTCTGTTCTTCATTCTGCCCTCTCCCCTACTGTCATGTCCACGAAGGTGCTAATCTGCAGACTGAGCTGCTCTGTTATTTTTGGTTCAGTTAGCATTCTTTGGTGCAGTCATGATGAAAACAATATGCCAAACAATGGCAACAGCTGCCCTCCTAGAATTTTCAACCAAAGATTATGAGAACAAATTCTCACCATAACAATTTGATGATGAGAAAGATAAATAAAAATTATTTGGAAAAAAAGAAAAATATTCAAAAGAAATACTAAATAGGAAACAACTTCGCCCTTTGAGCTTTATTATTATTTTGGATATATTTGAAAAGATATAACATCTGAAGAAATATTATATTTGTTAGAATTTTCAACCAAAGATTATGAGAACAAATTCTCACCATAACAATTTGATGATGAGAAAGATAAATAAAAATTATTTGGAAAAAAAGAAAAATATTCAAAAGAAATACTAAATAGGAAACAACTTCGCCCTTTGAGCTTTATTATTATTTTGGATATATTTGAAAAGATATAACATCTGAAGAAATATTATATTTGTTATATAAGTAAAAATTCACATGAGAGAAAGTAGAAGTAAAAATTAGAGGAGAAATGACTGTAGAAGAGGTTAGCTTTTCATATCATCATCCTGTGGGATAGTTTTTGTTAAATACAGGCTTTCTGAATGTTTTACTAAAACCATTTAGTCTCGTTAAATCCTAAGAACACAATGTGCTATGCTCACATATTTTTTTCAGTCTTTTTTGGAAGCATCTATTCACAGTGCTCAGCCGGTGTTCAAGTCTATCAATATGCTACAGTTTATAAAATGTTAACTGACATGCTAATGTGTCTGCAGAGTGAACAATACCCACATCCTTACATTAGAATTTGTGTAATGTCATACTGGGTTTAAGGTAGGTATGTATACTTCCAAATATAACTCAAACACTTATATAGTAATTGTACAGCTGTTTCTCACCCAGAAACCTGAAATTGCAGGAAATGAGAAAACAATGTGATAATATTATGTATGGCTAGCAAGTCACTATTAAATTGGACTTTGTCCTGTGGAAGTCAACTGATGATTTCCCATGTGCTTTGATTGAGTGCAATTATTACTTTAGTAAAATTTCAGGATCCATATTGTTAGGTCTTCTTGTTTCAGCATAGCATAGGGAGGATCGGATGCTTTCAAAGTAGGACTGGTACTCACTAAAGGCATAAAAACTATCACAGGAAATCAGAATGCCAACATCAAATTGTACAACAAGAATCAAACCATCATACAGACTGCAATACTTTAACAGTAACTCATATTTAAACCCCCAAACCCAATGATATTTTCATTGCATTGCCTTTATAAATACTATCTTTGTTAAGTGTCTTGTGTGACTCAAAAATCTGGACACCTCTACTTTATTACCATTTGTCCAATGCCATCTTACAAGAGTAGATTCATTGTAGGCACTAAGATGAAATTTATTGAATATGACAATTTTAGTATAAGTTTTACTATGTGGACACTAAAATTCCATTTCTCTCATTATTAACACCTGAAATTCTACAAATATTTAAACATTAAATGAAAAGCTTACTTTATCACAATTACAGCCTGATGTAAATATTATACTATATTTTCCATGTGTCTGTTATCTTTGCTTAGAAGTATTTGACATCTATCACTGAGAAAATTTTGTTAAATAACAAAGGATCAATTAGTGCTAAATTTAATATTGGTATTAATTTACTTGTCTGACATTCTCTGGGTTAGTTATATCTGTAAGTTATTAAAATATTTTACATTTCATTTGGACAATCCTAACTGAAGTTCTTCGCCATGTCTGCCTCACAAGCACAGGTCCTGAGTTTGATTTCTGGTACCTCCCCCCAAAAACTGAAGTTCTTAGAATATAAGAATTATTTCATTTTTAACTTTTCGCAGGATGTCATAATCCCAGAATAGTAATGGGACTACAGGTTACTGACAAGTTTTTGTTTTGTTTTGTTTTGTTTTTTCAGACAAGGAATCTTTTTCAGGCACAAATGTACATTGGTTGGGATTACACTTGCAATCCTTCTGCCACAGCCTTGCAGAAGTTTGGGATTGCAGGCTTAATATTAGCTTCTTATTTAACGTAATCATTTATTTTCAGATTATAACTTGCTCAAAGATTCTAAAATATGTTTGCTTTGTTATACTGAAGGGAGCCATTTTTGCACCCTATTTTTGGAAAGCCCCAATCATAGTTTCAATGGTAATATAAGTTAGAAAGTTGTACTTATTGTGAATAAAGGGACATAAATTCCACTTAATTTTAGCATTTTTAGGAAATTCAATTAAGTTTGATAAAAAGAAAAGTTTACCTAATTTTCACTTGTGAAACAGAAATATACTTGGTGATCTAAATTCCACATAGAATGCTTAACAAAGGACCCCTGACAACTGACAGTTCTCTGATGGCAGGAATTCATGTGTACTGTCTGTGTTTTTCTCTGTTCATTATGTATTTATTGTTTTCTTCAGTGGTTATATGTGGGACATATAGACACTTGAATTGTCCACTATTTTCAGAACTTGATTGGTTCTATGTAATTCCTCAGGCATGTGTTTTCCCTAAGTTCAGCTTACTCTTTTTTCTGATTTGCATAACGAAAACTGAAAGTCTGTAGAAATGAATACTTCTATAAAAGAAACCAAATCATGTAATTTTACATCTGATATTTTGCATTAAAATTGATGCTTACAATGTTAAATATGTAACAGGTTCTGATTAAAGAATATAGTTTGTCTCAAGTGTGTAATTATCCATAGACCAGCTCATGCAAAGGAACATTAAGGAAATAGATGAGAATCGTAACAAATGATCAAGTTTAGATGTACACAAACTAAAAAAAAAAATTTTGATTAAGATGTAGATGCTAGCACTTTAATCACATTCTAACCCTTGTATGCGAAGGCTAACAATAGCTTTGATCTTTTCTCCTCCTTCCTTTTTCTTTCTCCTCATCCTCCTCCATTAGGTCTACTCTTTCTTTTCTTTTTCTTTTGTCCTGTGATGTAAAACTGCAGACATAAAAGGAATAATTATGAGATTTCATGACAAAGTAACACTAACTTATTGGGTTTCCAAATCCCAGTAATTAATTGCATTTTAACTTTGAATTAAATGAACTGCACATACCAGAAAAATAATGTCCCTATTCACTAGGCAAATTTTATGAATTTTACTGAAAATTTTGAACTCTTGTGTTGAACCTTACATTAATCAATTAAATTTACCCTTCTTTCTTTCAGAACCTACATAATTCATTCCTGGTTTTGAAATGTATTATTTTGTTTACAGAATGACCAGTTGACATGTTATGATACTAATAAGGAAAAAAGGAACCCATTTCTGATGTGTAATGATGACAGGAGGCACCATATTTGTACATTTGGACAGAAGGCTTTAATAAGAATTTGCTTGGTTTGATTATGAAAGTGAGTGTGTGTGTGTGTGTGTGTGTGTGTGTGTGTATGTATCTTTTATACTCATTATTGGATTAGTTTTCAGAGAATCCTGTGCTGTAATTTTTACCTCTAATAGTTTTATTTTTGCAGAGCACTAATAATGATGCCTGGCGCTCAATGAGTGGTCTGCATGTATCAGGGTACTGAATTTATTTGTTATTCATATTTATAATAAAATGATATCAATTATCAAAATTAATAGTAGTAAGATTATGCTTGCAAATTTTTCTTAGGAGATCAACATGCTGGTAAATAAATACCTTTGATTTTAGACATTAAAAGAAAGTAGGACTATTGATCAGTCTATGTAATAATAATTTTCCATTGGTTAGATTAACCAATGTTAAAATGATTTATAATTTTAGAAATTCTGAAAAATGTAAGGAACAGGTAATATAAAAAATCTTCCTTTATAATGAGTTTTGATATGAATATAAAGCTAACATTATGAAATGTGTTGAGTGCACATGAGGATTTGAGATTCAAGAAATCGAGGCTGTAATGGAACTATGTCAGGAACATAGCTCTGCTGGTTTCAATTTACAGGAAGCTTTCCAACAATTTTGAGTAGAATAATTTTCCTTAAATTTAGTTTTACCAAATTCTTTTGTAGATATGCATATATATATTCTTCATCTCCACATAGGATAAGTAATATCTATTCATTGAAAATTTTTATTTTTGTTATTTTTGCCTCAATTTAAACACTTTCAAAAAGCAAAGTTTGTCAGTTCATTATGTATATTTTGTATAATTCTTAGAAAATGTAGCAGAACTGCTTTTTTTTTTTTTTTTTTTTTTTTTTTTTGTATCAGGGATTGAACTTGGGTTCTTGCGCTTGCAAGGCAGGAGCTGGAACCACTGAGCTAAATCCCCAGCCCCAAACTTCATTACAATGTATCTGATGCCAAAATAAATTTATAAAAAAGTACAATGATCATTTGCCATAAATACTCTAAATTTTATAACATGTCAATTAAATTTACTTAAGCAAGCATTTGATGAGCATACTATATTTGCGCCATGTTTATAAAAATTGTTAGTCACATAATTCTTTCCATATGATAACCTAAATATTTTCATTCTCTGGGCTGAAAGATGGTTCAAGGTGAATGTGAAGAACAAGCAACAGAACAACTGAGCTGTCCTTCAAGTCACTCCAAGAAAACTATTGAAGGTTTTACAAGAGGTTAGACAATATTGCCCTCCTTATCTGAAGAGTTCAATATATGACAAGATTTAAGGCCACTTGTGAAAAAATTATGAGGAGCTGAGGTAAGGCAACAGCACAGCCTTGAAAAAGAATGGACCCTTATAAAAATGGGGGCATGTTCAACTGTCCATGTCTCATGTTCCTGGAGCCAACCTTAAGTTTGCATCTGCTCTTGCTAAGTTTTTAGTTCCCTTTAGAATGGTTTCATTGCTGATGTATGAATTTGATAAGAGTGATTAAGTGTCTCTAGAGGGAAAAGAACATAGATCAGAGTAGCATGGCTTTTTGGCGTTTTAAAAATTATGTGTGCTATTATTTGCAAAAATCATGACAAAATCATCTACCTTCTGTTTTACTTTTTATAGAGAATCAATAAAAATAAAGATCTAAGTAAAAAGTATTCATTTTTACTGTATCATTTTGTTATTTGATAAGTAATGAAGTGTGATGTGGTAACGTGTATAAAAGAAATAAAATTAGGATATGAAATAGGATTTTAGATACTCTTCACACAACTTACTTGCTGTCCTGTTTAGAGAAACACAAATGTATAAAATAATGTTTTAAAAAGTGTTTTTGTGCTTTCACTACACTTAAAAATTATTGCTCTATTTCACCACCATTCAGTACAAACACCTGATTATATCATGAGTGAATGTTTTTTATAACTTCTTGCAACCAAGATTTTCATAGCTATTAGGATAATAAAGAAAGATTAATTCCCTAACTAGTGATTTGGGATTACATATTTAACGTCTACATATGTGTACTTAGGGATATATCTAAAATCTATGCTCAGGTGTCTGTTAATTGCAAACTGAAATGCTTGTTGATTTTCTGACTTAGGGATTCCTATATTTGCAGAAAGTGATATCATTTAACAACAGCCAACTGAGTTGCTGTTTGCCATAAGTACTGATTATATATATTACTAAAAAATGTTTCTAGATTCTAGTAAGAAACTGATATTTAATTACTAATTTCTTCGTTAATTTAAATAAGTACTTATAACTAAAATAATTTTTATAAATTATTAAAATCTAATAAATTTGCCAAGTCATAAAGTGTACTTATCCATTAATTACTAATTTTTGAATTTCAGCATATTTATCTACATCTGAATCACATGCATATAAAATTATAATTAAATAACATTTCATCATAAGTTTTTTATTATACTTAATTGCTGAAGCAGAAGTTTTCAATCCAGTGTCAAAAATATAGTTCAAAGAACTCATAAACTCCAACACATTTCAGATGAATATTTCCATATTGAATATTCTAACATTTATTATGGCTTATCAAAAATTTTTGAGAGTTATATAGCATAAATACATAATTTATGACTAGGCTGTAAAATATTGATGAAATATTCCTTGATCTGAAATCTGTTATCTATTTCATAACCACGTACACACAAATTTATACACATTTAAATCTAATGTGGATTACAAACAGTGCTCTAATTATTAGGTGTAATTTTTCTGAAAATAAGTGTTTCCTCTTTGATAGTGAAAAACATATGTGTTGTATGGTTGTGTACACACAAAAACTCATGCAACTAAGTCTTTATAAACTGTTATCTAGCCTGTGATTTCACTTGTGTAGAATAAAGTATTTCTTAATCTATAATAAAAGCCATCAGATTCTTGTAAAGTAGTTACATTAAACTTCTGACCCTTTTAATTCTCATTCATTTTGTTCTGATCTCTGGGCAATTTGTTTCCTAATTTTAATACTAATGAAACAATGTACAAAGATGAAAATGATATTCTGTAATAATCAATCTATAACATTATTGTTGGCAATGACATCTTGTGAGCTCTTTCTAGCTTCTGAATCTGCAGAAGAGTGCAGATGAGCAACTGTGGTAAGAACAGTGGACGCACTTCCATAAGATGCCACCTTAAATCCTGCAGAACACAAGTAAGCATGTCAGTGGAGAGAGTTTGCAACTGGTATTCCTAAAGTCAACTATAGACTAAATAAACAAAATTACAGAAATACAAAATATTGGCGCTTTTTATTTGAGCCCCAACTTATATTTAGAATACATTTTACAATGTAATTATTTTTCATTTTTTAAAAAACAATAAGCCTTTCAAAATAGGAATGTTATGTAGAAACTAACATTCTAGGTATTACTTAGAAAAAATACAGGAATGTATTGATTATGAAATTATTTATTTTGTGCTTTAAAATAAACCTATAATATATTACTATTAAGTTTCCTTATATGCCTAACAGTTTTACATAAGTGATGCATTTTATATTTTTGTAGATTTTCAATTTTTTTTTTGCTAACTACATGCTGTATGAAGATATAAATACTGGCACGATTCAGTTTATAGTTGAATCTTAAGTATTTAAATTTATGTTTTTGAAAAACAACTTTGATTTTTGGAGTTTTTACATTCTAAAAGTAAAATTTACTTATAACTTTATATTGCTTTAAGTGTACTTTAAACTTAAAACTGATGCACAGAAAAACACATAGGCACACATGGTTTTCTTTCAAAGCCATTCTGAACATTATGAACACATAGACAAAGTTCATGTTTCCTTTAAAGAATTGGAATAGAGACAGGCAAGTTAATTTGCTAATTATTTTTAATTTTTCATTTTTCTCAGTGGGAGGGAAGTGCTCAAGGATGCACTCAGTTGTTGAGAGAATCTTTAACCTGTAAAACAATAATAATAGCACTTTGAGAAATTACAAATGTAATATCTTGAATTTTTCTAGTACTCTAAAGGATGTAATATATCTTAGGTTCCTCAGTCAGATACCCACCCCCACTTAGAATGGAACCTACAGACCATGGAGATCCATTCGACAGTGCTTTCACATACGAGTTTCACAGGAATCGGTTCCACTGTATCTGGGGGCAACTTATAGTACTAATGTGAGTGATGTTAGCAGAGTGAGCTAATTAGCTCAGGTGCATAGGCAGAAGTCTTCACTGAACAAACCTGTAAGATTTTGTGAGCAGCCTCCAACTATATAGATCCAATCCTGGTTTTCTAGTCTTTAAAGAAATCAAGTGGCTTTCTCCCTAACATTTTAATAAGCAAAATCTTCCTTGAAACTTGGTTACTTTTATAGCCCTTAACATGAATAAACCTCACTTATTCAAAACTTTGCTACTAATGATGATTAAAAAAACATGACAGCAGAGATTGAAATGAAACTATGCTTGCTTTGAAATAAAGTATATAACTAACTAGTATTAAGAAATGAGGCTGTGAACATTGGGTAAAATGTAAGGCATGAAGGAAAATTGTGACTCTAAGGATGCTAGAAAATTTAGAGATGGGAAGATATCATTTATAATTTATTGCACGAAACAAAACCCAGAAACATTCTCTGTTTGTATAAGGAAAAAATAATCTCATATGTTCTGTAACTACAAATTTCAATAGTCACAACAACAAAAATATTTTTTTGTTTTGTTTTTTGTTTTTTTGAGACAGGGTCTCACTGCATAGTTGAGACTGACCTGCAACTCACTGTGTAGCCCATGCTTGTCTTTAACTCATAGCAATCCTCCTGCCTCAGCCTCCTGAGTGCTGGGATTACAGGCATACGCCCCTCCACCCGGCTGCAACAAAAACATTTTTTTTTGTGAGTGGTGGGCTCTACGGTGCTTCAAAATTTTGCAATGTCCTCTAGACTCATTTAAAAGCAAGAGATCAGCCTCGCTGGTGGGAAAAATTCTGCAGATATTCAGTGACTATGCAGTAACATTTCCAGGAGCCTCAGGATGTGAAGGGGGTGACTGACTGCATGACCAACCGCCAGTAGCAGGTCAACACCGAAAGAGCAGTTCATTGGTGAAAGTAGTACTAGAAAGGGCCAGGTATTTAGCTAGGTGGTTCGGTGGCCTGCCTTCCAAGTGCAAGGACCCGAGTTAAATCCCCGGTACCCACTCCCCAAAAAGAAAGTAGTACCAGAAAAGGTAAGCTGATTTAGCCTAAAAAGTGTAGGGGCTTAAAATTGAAAAACAAACTAATAAATAGAAATAAAATTACATTAATTTACTGAATGTAAAAAAAAAAAGAAAACAAAATAACAGAAAAATAGTATTGTGTTATTTAAAAAATAATAGAAAACACAACTGTAAGAACAATCTTGACTGAATGAGTCCAAAGGCATCAGGCTCCTCTGGAGCCCCAAATTGGATGCAATGGCAAAAAAGAAGGGACATTCTTAACTACTTACTATCGTAAGACCAAAGAAGACTGTGGTTTACTGAGCATTGCCAGATTCTCCCTTCTCTAAGGACTAAGCTTAATTTGGAGGGAAAATAAGAAAAGAACCAAATTGAAAAAAGCTAACACATCATTGGTAAGGGACAAAGAGTAGGTTCCAATATTAAGACAGGAAGAGGTGAGGAGAGTGAAATCCCAGATGTTATTATGATAGTAAAATAAACATCCGAAAAGTAGAGTCGGTTTCGAAAACAAGCCCTGAAGGATCCCAAGAAACAGATCTGATGACAGAGAAGCACAGTGTGGAATCTCTGGGAGACAAGGATGTTGTCAAAAGGTGACTCGATTTGAGTTCATTCTCCAACGGTGGAAAAAATCTAATGAGGACCCACTGAAAAAGCTACACTGTGCCATCTCCAATTAACTGAGAGGATATACTCTCCCAGCGATAGAGAAAAGCTCATCAATATAGAAAAACCTTAAGTAGAACAGAGGCCTTAAATAAATCTTTGTAATACCAGCAACTGAAATTCCCAATGGAATATGAAAATTACTAACAATAGTGTATCAAACTAGCTAGCAATGCATTTTATAAAAATTCAAACTAATGAAAGATAAAACAGACAACAATGAAAAGCTAAATTTACCTCACTCTCTTATTCCTAGATATAAATAATTAGGTAGATTTCATAGGTATATGTCCTATGTCATATCCTAGTAAGGATACCTTCTTTTCAAGTGTTTGAAATTTAGCTATATGTTAGGAGACAAAGAAAATGTCAACAAATGGCCAGAATATATTACAGTTTTCTCTGGTTACAGTGTAACTGATGCAGACAAATTTGGAAGATATCAAATTCTCATTTATTTCCTTCTATTGGTGGCTTCGCAAAGGGTTGAGTCAGTTGGCTGATGCCAGTATTCCTGGCTTGCCAGCATCTTTCCCTTACCAGGACCATCTTTGAAGATCATGGCCTAGGGAATGTAGAATTACCAGAAACACCTTTTAGTCTGGAGATTTCTTTTTTGTTTTGTTTTGTTTTGTGAGACAGGGTCTCACTAAGCAGATGAGTCTGACCTAGAACTCACTGTGTAGCCCAGGCTGGTCTTGAACTCACAGCGATCTTCCTGCCTCAGCCTCCCGAGTACTGGGATTATAGGCATGTGCCACCATGGCCGGCTAGTGTAGAGATTTCTTGACCTATTTTTGCTACTTAGAGAAACTAGGGGTTCCTCAGTCTCTTAGGCTAAGCCGCAAAATTTTTGTTTGGGTGGGTCTCATACTTGATGTTAGAGCCCTCTCAGTTCAATGTTCAGGAGGCTGGAAATTTGTTTACTGTGTAAATTGTGTAAATGCAGCATGGTTATGCTCATCCTGTGTTGTGAAATGAGAGAAGACAGGACTGTGTACAGTTTGCTATTTCTCTACTTATGAGTATCACTATCCAAAGCACTCTACCTTGCATCTGGTCTGTATTAAATGTCACTCATGATACATAGCCATTATCACTTGCCCCATGACAGGAGCAAAGTGAGAAGTTAAAAACAAAATTAAAAATGCAAATGAAAGAGAGGGGGTAGGGAGGGAGGGAGGAAGGAAGGAAGGAAGGAAGAAAAAGGCAAGACTTAAAGAAAAAACAAAAGTCATTTTTGGAGATGGAGAATCAAAACAAGGTTTTGTTAAAAGAAAAAGATGCTTGAATTAGAAAACAAGTAAAAATTATAATAATTGAATAAATGTGTAATTCATTTACCAAGCCAGGCAAAACTGAAACTATTCCAAACAACTTAAAAAGAAGAGCATAGATATAAAAAATTTTTTAAAATGGCAAGTAGGAAATAGTCATTCAAGTGGAAATTTAAAAGAATGATAAAATAATTATTTGCCAGACTGGGTCACTAAAGACAGTCAGTCAAAAGAGAAAATATACATAGAAATGTAGTTTTCTTTGACTTTCTACAAAAAAAGCCCCAAGCATGTTAGGTTCAGAGTTAAATATTTTGATTTTGAATTTTGTACTGGAGATTGAATCCAGGGCCTTGCATATGGTAGGCAAGTACTCTGCCACTTAGCTGCATCCCAACCCAGTCATACTATTGCAGATAGGTAAGTTTATTAGGTATCCTGTAGGCAGTTAGGGCCACCTTCAAGGAGCCAATATGGAGGACAATCAATACACATTCACTGATGGCCAGAATTATAAAAGAAGAGAAACTACTATACTTTTGTGCTTCCCCTGAGGATCAATAGCAGTAATTGATATTCTAAATAAGTATTACCTAGGTGGGGGGCCAATTTCTTAAACCAACCTTTTTAGGAAATATCCCTGACACCCACCCTTACTGAAAATCCTTGTGTGCTTGCTATTGACTTGCTCCCCACTTAATCAACATTACCTGGGTGACTGTACTTGAAATATTATTGGTTGGTCATGATTTTGCCCCACCTCATGCCCACCTTGTAATTTTCCATTGAGTCTTATGGTTTTGTCCCACTTTGTACCTGCCTCACCACATGGCTTGGCTGCATAAAACATTTTTGAAAAGTGAGGTGGGTGGGCAACCCACTTTCCGGTCCCCTTTCTGTCTTTATGAGGCAGAAGCTCTCTTTCTCTCAATAAATTTCTCCTACTCTTAATCTCCATTGATCCTAGAATTCATCTTCGATTTTAGAGAACATGAACTCGTGTTTCAGATATCTGAAAGGTTTGAGAGTTACATCTCTTCCCCCTGTATCAATACTTTTAAAGAAGTGTTGCCCATCTCTGTTCTTAAAAAGAATCAGAGCATTGAGTGGAATAGCAATAACATTATGTTCTTATGAGACAAGCACAAAGGGTGATTGAAAGAGATAGCAAACAATTTTTTTAAAATTACAGTACAAAACACATTGTTGATAACGATTACATAAGTATACTCAAAGTCAGGGGAAATATTTTGAGGGGGATTAATGCCTTTGTTTCTTTTACTATATTTTTAAAATTTGAACATTTACCATATTTTGATGATTGCTCCACATTGATCAAATGTTTATGGCAATTTCTGTCAAATAAAAACTTTACTGTGTGTTTTCATTTTTTCTTACTCACTGCATGTGGTGCCAACCAAGATTTGGCTCTTTCCCTAAGGCAAAAAGACCATGAAAGGTCAATGTCTTGAATTGATTCAAGCATTGAGGTAGCTATGACAGCTTACCTAAAGACATTCATGAAAAAGGACCTTCATAACTGTCCCAGAAAGTGGCAAGAAAATGCTGTAAGCATATTCAGAGTAAAGGGGGTATATTCTGAGGGGGACGGATGCCAATGTGGGTTTTAGTATAATAATTTTTAAAATTTAAACATTCACTGCATTTTTATCATGCTTCTTATAATATTAATGTAAAAGCTGCATAATTGTTCTTCAAAAATTATTGCACTTACAAATGTCATTTCAATATCTCAAATAAAATGCTAATAAATAGAATTACACACCCTTTTGAAAATAATCCAACATAATTATGTGAAGTTCACTCAGAAAAAAACTGTTATTTGATAAGAAGAAAGTTGTCAATGTATATTGTATTAGTCAAGTAAGGGAGAAAATATATATTTTCTTTAAGGACATTTAAAAGTCATTGGAAAAAGCACACTAATTAATTATGAAAAAACACTGAAAAATTAAAATAATTACTTCCTTAATCTCAAGCATATATTCCTAAATCCCCAAAGCCAACAATAGATAAAATAGTAGAGGTAATCCAACTATAATCAGTAAAAAGGCAATAGTGCTCACTGTTATCATGCTAATATAATTCAATATTTGCCAAATAAAGATATTTCAGTCAATGATAGATCATGTCTATGGTGGTAGTCCCATAAGATTATATTATCTAATGATAGTATAGACATCTTAGTTTGTATAAGTATGCTATCAGACATTCACAATGATAAATTTACTAATAGATGAATTTCTCAGAACTGATCCCATTCTTAAACTATGTAGGACTGTATTTGTTTGTGGCTAAAGACAACACAAATAAGCAAGAAAAAATCCATTACAGGAACATGAAATAGAAAAGAAGTGTAACCATCTTTTTGCAATTGAATATAGTTGTATAAATATAAAACACACAAAATAAATTAGAAATATTAAAATAATTTAGCAAACTATCAGAAGATATAATTAATATACAACATATAACAGTGGATTTAAATACTTCTGTAAACACTCAGTTTCCAGGCAACCATAAATTAAATAGCTTTGCTTTATTATGTCTTTCTGCCATGAAATTTCTACCTTACTGCCTGCCTATCAGGTATTGAATCTCCTGAAATCATAAGCTGAATTAAGACTTTCCTCTTGTAAGTCATGGTTGTCAGGTATTGGGTATTAGTGATGGGAAATTTGACTGATATGTAAGGCTACTGAGCAGTGGAAGATAATATTCAAAAATAGATCTTCTAAGATAAGAGTTTAACATATGATGAATATGATATTTCAATTCACTGGGAAAAGGATAGCTTATTTAGAAATAAAATACAGGGTGTTCATTTGAAAGACTGAAAAATTGTAACATCGTTTAAACCATTTGCAAAATCAGTTCCAGATATATTATAATAGAAAACAAAACTCGGTGATTCATGCTTTATGTTGCAGAGTGCTAAAAACACAAAAGCCTTAAAGGAAAAAATTTACATTTGACCATGTAAACTAAAAAGCTTTTGTGTGGGAAACCATACCATGGAGTCAATAAAAATAATAGATCTCTTAATATGGGAGAAAAAGTGGCATAAAGATGGTTTATGTACAATACAAGTGACCATATGCGGTCTATAAATAGACATGCCAATTTAAAGTCCAGTAGAACATGCATAGTAAATAGAAGAGTAAATTGTTAAGAACATTAAAAGATGCATAATGCATATAACAAAATATTTATTTTCTTTGAAGAAACGTTTAAATAGATGCAGCTAATGATGTGGGGGAAAGTATACTACCAAATTCACTTGGTAGACTAAAATTTCAATCTGTTTTGGAAGGCATACTTGCAATATTTATTAAATGAAGACCAGACATATCTCATCAACACTAGAATATTATTCCTGGAAATACCTCCTTTACAAATAAGTATCTCAGTTGGAGCTGTTACATATTCAATAATATTTGCCTATGATGGCAAAAACAAAAACAAAAACAAAACCCCAAATAAAATGAATGATTACTAATACAGAAATGGTTATAATGATTTTGTCCTCATCACGGAATAATATACAGCTATTTACAATTCAAGACTATACAAATTGGGCTCAGCATGGAGGTGGAACATATTATGCAAAATCTCATACGAAAGTTAAATATAGAAAAGTGTTGTAGAACATAATTTTATTTTGAGAAAAGCCAGAGTATTATTCACCTTTTCCACTGATGAACTAAAATAGGAGAGATTTAATATGGCTCATACTTTGAGAGATTCAGTCCCTGGGAGTCTAGCTCCGAAGTAAAGGTGGCGTGGTATGAGGCATAGTGGAGGAGAGCTTCTCAAACTATTGCAAACATCAAAGACAGCAAAAAGAAGTAACAGGGGACAAAAGTGCACCTTTCGAGGTCTTCTCCTTATCTTTCTAGCAGGTCCTGTGTTCATTCATTGAGGAATTAATACACTGAAAAATAGAGTTGACCAGGATCCAATTAACTTTCACCTCCAAATGCATAAGCCTTTATTGACTCTAAATCTTAAGAACAAGTATGGAAAAATCTATATAGGTGTATCATGTGTATAAAATATGTATATCTGTATATTATGAATATATAGGAAACTAAGAGACCAATTAATTTATTAATATGGTTTACTTTAAAGAATTGGAAATGAAATGAATTAGATAAAAGTGGAAATTTTCAAGTAAGTGATGATCTCATAGTTCTATTGCGCATAATACTAATATTTAGGTTAATACTAATATTAGAAGTTCAAATCAAATATGTATTAATTAAAAATTTCAAAGCTTAATTTTAACAATTTTCATAAAAATAAACGTGTGTGGTGATAGGTTACATTTCATTATTAGTTAAAATATAACCTTTTTATCAGAGTCTGTGACAGTCGCATATTTGTTTATATGTGGATGAATACGACAGGAAAAATGTTCAAGCAAATATTTAATTAATAGATAATTCAAAATCTGTTTGATTGGAAATTAGAAATATATTTACTGAAAAAGAGAAATGCAATAATTACATTTAAGGCTTCATAAATAGTTACAGATCCTGGGAAGTAATTTCTTTCCAAATACAAATGATTTAACAAAATCTGAATATTTATAAACATATTTTAGAAAAAAAATATTTCATTTAGTCTTGTTTGAATAAGTGTAAATTTACAAAAAATTATTTTTTGTTGCACAACTCTTTATTTAAACTGTAACATTTTTGGAAAAAGTTTAAAAATTACATGCACAATGTAGAGATCTATATTATGCTCAATTTGTTGTGTTATTCTGGTTACTCATAATCTTTCCTGTTTTTCCCATGTGTTTTTTGATTTATTGATCAAAGAAAGACCTTTAGTATATATATATGTGCTATTTAGTTTGAAATATACTAATATAAAAAACTTCATATTTTTGCTCCATGTAGTCTTTATTATAATCCATCATAAATTTGAACTGCATATGTATGTTTTAAAGATAAAACCAATTTTTTACTGTTTTGTATGCCTATTGAATATTTAGGAAGCAAAACCTGAGACTTATTTTATAATTAACTATCTTTTCTAAGGTTCAGAAACCTGAGACAGAAAAACAGTTTTTCAGGGAGTTCTATTGTGCTAACCTAAAACCATATAGTTAGCTATATCCTTAATAAAACAATGTGAGTTATTTCTCCATTTTGTAGGTAAAAGAAAAAAATATTATAGAATAACTAGTACTAGAATCTTCACAGGTGGGGAGTTAGTCATTTTAATAAATAATTATATAGTTTCGTTGATGTGGGCTAATATCTGATTTATGGAAGTTGACAGAAAAACATGTTCTCTATATAATTAATCAACAAAATTTACAGGAAAAGGGAGTACAGAGAGAAAGAAATGCATGGAAAATGAAGAAGGCTGACAGAGAAACATGGCACCAGTCTAGGACTTGCAAAAAAAGTCAATCATTGAAAAATTCCAACTGTTGGTAAAATTCAAGGACATATTGGACAAACTTAAAGAAAGAAAAACATTTCATAAAACAGACTGACTATTGTTAATTATATAAACCCTGCTGCAACTTCGTGTGCTTCAATCTCTTCACAAGGAAAACAATAAAACAAAAGAAAGCAGGAATCATTATAGTGTCTGCCTTATAGTCTGCATACCATGTGAATTTAAAAAGATTAGGTATGGACATCATATACAAACAATGATATGGATCCCTAGGATATTTCAATGATAAGAGAAAAAGAAGTAGGGGACAAAAATTAAAATTATGAAACACTTAATGCGACACTACTTCCTCAAAATCATACAAAATAATACACAGGATACATTATCTAAAGAATATCAGTCATATTTGCATACCAAATAATCAAACACACTTTTTAGAAGTGCTTTTTATGTTTAATCTGTATAATTAGAAAATTAAATTAGCTTTATAGACATGTGCACTTGCATGAATGAGTACGTATCCTACATTTCATACATTTCATTTCATATTCACATGGTCATACTTCATGTTTAGCAAGCAAACAACATATATTCATTCTAAAAATATTTATTGAATACATATCATCTGCCAAATACTCCTCTTGAGACTGAGGGTATATTACAAATTTATTTTAAGAATCCCTGTCCTCATAGGCCTTAATTTTTAATATTTATTATAAATGTATGATGATGGGGAGCTATTCTAAATTCAATCTATTAATTCCAATTTCAGTCAGAGGCTACATTGGTTCTATTATTAATGAATTATATGTTACACCTACTATCCTCCCATTTAGTTTCAAAAGGAGATTTGGAGGTAAGGAGAAAAGTGAAGAGTATTTTTTATATTTAAGTTTGGAACTATTTTTTTTGTACCGGGGATCAAAGTCGGGTTCTTGCGCTTGCGAGGCAGGTGGTGGAACCACTGAGCCAAATCCGCGGCTAGTTTGGAACTTTTCAATCATTCTTTACATCACAATGAGATCATTCATTTTGCCACAGTAATCTTATAAAATTCTGGTAACACACAGTTGTCCAAAAAAACGTCTACCTTTTAAAACAATAAATTATTTCAGGACCTACAACCCCTTTATGTGTAAAGATAGATATAGAGCTAGACAAACATATACAAACACACATGTACATAGGTAGACAAACAGAAATACAAATATAAATATAGAAGGCCAATAGATAGATATAGTTTCTTAACATTTTTTGAGCCTGTCAATTTCTCTTGCAAAAAATTGGGGAAATGAAAGAAAATATTGTGATAATACAGGTTTTCCACTCAACTCAGAGATAGTTTATTACACTATGCCTCTCTAACAATGAACTTTAGAGATTCTGATATACCCCTTGGTAGAGTAAAACTCCATGGGTGAGAATTATTTGTTTAGAGAATCTGTATCCAAATGAATAATGACTTAAAACCTGATCAAAATAATTCTGGTGCATACTCAGTTCCCTACGTATTATTTTCTCTAACGCTACATATATCACAGGATATTATTTGAAACCCAAATATCTACAAGGACAAACACAAGAAATAAATCAGGGAAAAATTAAGCTTCAGAAAATATCGGTTATAAACAATGATTCTCTGATCAAATGGAAGAGGAGCAGTGTGAGTGGTAAGTGTGCTGCATGCGGGACGATATAGGAAAACCTGCACTCTGTGCCCATATAGAATCATCTCGTTGTCAAATGTAGGATCATTTGACAGATATCATCCTTGACAACCTCTCAGAATTACCTTAGGTTTGAGAATTGAGCAGCAGAGGTACGTTTATTTTCTCTAATGATGCTATAGGTGTATAAATATTATTGCCTGTGGTGGCTCACGCCTTCAATCCTAGCACTCTGGAGGCTGAGGCAGGAGGATCGCTGTGAGTTTGAGACAAGCCTGGGCTACATAGTGAGTTCCAGGTCAGTCTCAACTACATACTGAGACCCTGTCTCAAAAAATTATTAAAAATATTATTAATATATAAAACATGACCCAGGAGCAGGTGAAAAAAGCATATACGTGGCACATCCTCATGGTTCAATATGAAAGACACTTTCAAGTAGCTAGTTGCCCAAACTCTAGCCATAATAGTGACGGAGGTAGACATGTGGGATGGAACTCAAGTTAGAGGTTAATTCTTCCTAGCAAAATGAAGTTTGAAGTACCAGAGCTAAATGTGTGAAGTGTAGGAAATCCCCGCTAAATTATCAGCATAAAATGGAGGCAATTCATTCTTGACTTCACAAAATGGTAGTAAAACAAATTTAAGTAAAATTTTAATACCTCAGTGTATGTTCAAAACTATGTTTTCAATTTTCAAAATTTTAAAACATTGCTCAATATTGAAAATAATGATCTGACTGCATTATGTAACATTTTTATATACTAAAATATTACTTATTTCCTATATTCATTAGAAATAATTTGGGAAATTAAAATATGTTAAGTGTATATCATGACAATAGAAAAGCAATGCTCCTAAGCAGCCATAGTTACACAGTATAGATGTACCTGGTCAAAAAAGAAAGTACAGACTCATTGGAATAACCACGCCTGATTTTATGAAGCCTGTGTCTGAAAATATCAGGTCTTTTCCTCACTGAAGAGCCCTCAAGACTCTACTCAGTCACTATTAACTTTAATTATATATGCAGCTAATAAATTCGATTATTGGCACTACCTTCCCTGAGCAGATATAACCATTTCAAGAGAAACTTTAAATAGCAAGCTTAAGAACTTGAGAAACATAATTGGTTGAATCCATTTAGTACAAAGCAGTATATCTACTCTGTTCACTTCTGCCATAAAAATATCAAAACAAAACAAGAAACCTTCACGGGCAATAACTACTTTTCAGGAAAAAAATTAAAATCAATTATTTCAGTCCTTAGGAGATCACAACCAATAAATATAATAAACTAACTAGTATGAGAGTAATTTTTTCCAAATAGATTTGCTTTTCGGTCCCAATTACTTAGTAGAATTCTTTCTACTTAAATTTTTGGAAATAAAAGAATGAGTGATCCCAAAGTAATAAATTTATATACCCATAAAGTAGTTTTTTTATATTTCCTTTGTTCAATTAGAATTAATTTGGATTTAAGATGCTCTTAGATTTTTAACGTTTGTGCTCTTCCAATTCAAACAATGTCAAGATTTGGTTTATTTTTAACTTTATCATTTCATCTATTATAATTTCAAGTTTATTATTGGTTAATCATATTACAAGTAGAGTGGTGCCTCAGTTTACAAACTTAGTTTGTTTTATGCATTTTGGGAAGATGGCTGTGTTTGTGTTTGTGTGGGGAAGATGGCCGCGTCTACCTGTCACTCTGAGGAGTTTGTAAGGAGAAGCAAAATTTTGATGAACGCCTCTTTTGGGAAGCTGAATTGTTTGCAAACAGAAGCGTTTGTGAGCCACCATTTTACTGTAAATGGTAATTAATATATGACAATTCAGGTCTGAGAAAAAAATAAAACAGAAGTGAGTTTGAATACAGGTAAGGAAGCCAAAAGTTATGGTATGGAATTACTAAAGTGTTTTTAGCAAGGATCTTATGTGATTTGATTTTGTGATATATACAAAGTTCAAATTGAAGTGCAACGTGAAAATTATATTAAGGGGGTGCTGAGGAGTTATCAGTGAAACCAGGTTAAAATATAAGACTGCAGCAAAAGAGAGAAGCACCTGTATGGGATAAACTGTCATATGTACACCAATAAGTGATAAATTGGGCATGAGTTGAGAAAGAGAGAGAGAAACCAGGGAAGATAGAAAATTTCTAATTCAATGGCCATTCATGATGCATGATATTTAAATCTAAAATCAAGAAGACATACATAAGTAATCTTTCAGAAATATTGGGTTTGAATTACCCGTAGAACCAACATCATTGAGCATGGAAATTTATAAATCAAAGAATTTTTAGCAGTGACATTTATACATAATTAATAGATCAAGAAATAGGTAGAGAAATATTATTTGAAATGCATTTATTATTTTGAATTATTTACTTAATATATAAATGAACATTTTTTCTATGATCATGAATTATAAGTATACTCAACTAATTTTTCACATTCCTCAGGACATTATAATAAGAATAACTATCTGGAAAGATGTTTTTGGTCTTCTCTTCCTCTGCTTCCAGTAATTTCATATTTTGTGAGTTTCTCTCTACATTTTCTAGGATATTGTTTAAAGTCTGGAGGTCCTGTGCTTGCTTCGGCAGCACATATACTAAAATTTGAACGATACAGAGAAGAGTAGCATGGCCCCTGCTCAAGGATGACATGCAAATTCATGAAGTGTTCCATATTTTTGAAAATGCATACATATTGAGGATATACTGCTGAGTGAAATAAATAAGTCACACGTGTGTAAATACCGACTAGTTTTTTCTGGTGTGAATAAACTGTAATAACACATAAGATCCTAATGAGATATCTGACATTGTGAAATGGGAAGAAAAGGGCTAAAGGTGTAGGGAAAATGTGATGGGTAGGGGAAGGGTAATAAGGGAAAAGAAAAAAATGTGAGCAAACGAACAGATGGAAATAAAGTGTTTGTAGATGGGGAGGGGAGGAGGGGTGAAGGGAGAGCAGGAACAAGGGGAAAAAATGAGAACCAAGACCTGTCGCGTAGAGGTACAAGATCCCAACAATGAATGTAACTGTACTGTGTCCCTAGAATGTACCAATAAACTCAATTTAAAAAATTCTCCCTGAATAAACATGGGAAGCTATATACTTTTGTGAAAGGTCAGCTATTTAGTTGCCAGTTCTACAAATTGACTTGCATGCAAAATAAAAATACTTATTAAAGGATCAACCATCAAAGTAAAAACAAATAAATAAATAAAGTCGGGAGGTTCTCTCACTCATCCCAGTCCTCCTTGGTTTCTCCTCTCCATCTGTAATCAGCTATTACGGTTTATTGAGAATTGTGAGGAAATATTTCCCAATTGTAGTCTCTCCCTTCATTTTCACTTTGGCTCTTCATACCCGGCAACTATTTCATCGCATGAGTCTCAGAGTTGTACACTCAGACTGTAATTCCTCATGCACTTTGCTGCTCTATTATCCTGTAAGTATTGCTTACATCTTGTGAGTACCCCTCTAAAAGCTTCCAGTGGAAACTAAGCTTTCACTTATGTTTTAAATTATCCACATAGCCTTTGGTGTTCCTCAAAGTTGAATTAAACCAGATGATATTCAAATTATCAGTTACTTATAGCATACTGTAGAATCTTCTCACCTTCCTCTTATATGAAATATACAAATTCATAGCAGCATTTCCAGTTTTATGTGTTATGTCTTCTGAGAAATCATTTGCTCTGAACCTCAGTTATGTTTACACTCCCGTTTCTTGCAATTTGGCCTGCAGGTAAATTTTCTGTATCATTCTTTGCTCACTGTGCCAATTACTCATGTCTTCTTAATATGAGATTTACAGAAGTGATTAATTTTATCAAACAGATTTCCACTCAAAAATCCTTAGTTTTTGAATTAAAAAGACTATAAACTCCTTGAAGTAGTGACATAACAAATAAATATGTTATAAAGATATAAAGATCAATCATATGACTTTTATTGATTGTCTGTTATTTTTGTTCCAAAATGTACATTATCTTTTTATCTCCTACAAAACTCAGTGAAGTAGATGAAGTTATAATTGCTTCCATTTTACAGATGGAGAAAAAGACACAGAAGGTTTTTAATGCTTACAAGAGAGTACACATATATTGAATGAGGGAAGCTACACTTAAGTACCAGGTGTCTGACATTTGTTGTTGTGCTCTTAACTATGACTTTATATTACATTCTTCTCATTTCCCAATGGCAGAACACAGAGTTAAATACAAGGAACACATTAAAAATTGCTTTCATAAAATTTACTTAAAGAACTTGAAACAATCAATATTCCATAATTTTGTTTTTATAGGGTTTAAACTGCCCTCACAATGAAACGCCTTACAATGTTTGAGGTTTACAATTAATTTTGTTTCTTTACATCCGTTCTCTTTTCTTTAGGTGCATGAATAATTTCCCAATAGTCCAAACAGTCTTCTTGCTCCAGGTTTAATGAAACCAGCAAAGCTAAAACATCCTGGGTGCTCAGCAGTGACAGCATCAGTAAGCAATTAATCTCCAACAGTTCACCTACCACGTGTGAACTTCAGAGCTCAATTCAGCACCTCAATGACTCTACGTCCTAATTCTTTCTGGAGAAGAAAGTCTGCAAGCTAAAAATGAAACAAAATGAAAATGGTAAGAAATTAATGATGCAGATAGAAATAGTGTTTCTATCTGTGCAAAAAATAAAGACATTTTTACAGAGAAAAATAACTGTGGTCTTGGAAAATTTTTGATTTGTTAGTTTTCAGCTGTTTTATTTTACCCTCTACAATTAGGCTTAATAATATTTATGCCCTGCAGACAGATGCTATACAACTTAATCGGAGCTTATAAAACATAGAGGGATCCTTTTTTGCAATTACCCTGACACTCACTTTTGACATTCAACTGTCCTCAAGGGGAGCATGCCTTTTATCAGCTATCATATAGGAGAAAACAGAGAAGTACCATGTGACACAGTGTGGAAAATGATTTTATGCAGGTTTAAATGAGTAGCAACATAAGGCAGTATTTGGCAAGTCAGCTAAATTCTAAGCATAGGAATACTGCAAAAAGAACACCAGATTTTGTCACTGTGTCAACTTCTACTCTTACTCAACTAGAGTCTACTCTCAAGGGAACAGTGACAGAGTGACAGTTGTAAAATATAAGATCAAATAGGTTCATTCTTGTCAAACCCCTAATAGGTTTCCATCTTATAAGAGTAAAAGTCTAACATATTACTATGATTTACCTATGGGAATTTGCGCTCTTTGCCCCTTTTACCTTTCTGAACATGCATCCCGTTTTGCCCCCTGGCATTACAGGGTGTGCACCCGGCAAAGTCTACCTCATGAATTCCACACCATCTCTTTCCTAAGTCTTGAGTTTGATAGTCAGATCTCTGCATGACTCATTTCCTTCCTTTTTCCTTCAGATTTTTACACAAATGACACCTGGGCAGTAGGGTTGTATTTGAGAATACCATTGACCACTGTACTCTGGTCTTCAGAATCTTTAGTGATTTCCTGCTTGAATTTTTCCCATAATCTTTACCACCATATGACAGACTATAAAATTCAATTATTTGTTTATTACTTGCTTTTTTCTACTAGTCTGTAATCTCCATGAGTTTAGGAAGATTAAGTTGTTTTGTCTACTGATTTATTCTGAGTCCCTAGAAGACTGCCTGTCATAAAGTTTGCTTTCAGAATACTTGTTGAATGAATAAATGTGACAGAAAAATTTTAAATCTCAGGATGTAAATGAGGTAGTGAGAAATAGTCAATCATAGATTTTTTTTGCAGAAAGAAATATGTCTCTCTCTTTCTCTCTCTATCTATATATATATATACATTTATTTATTTATGAATAGAAGCTTCATTTTATATGTAATATTTGTTGCTACACTAAAATCATTTGAATTAGTTAAGCTGTTAAATCAATCAATATTTATCTAACTCTGCATATGTAGCATCTCCAAATTATTAGATCTATTACAGAAAAATTTGGTACCCTATCTCTTAAAGTAGTCAAAAATAATTTTTAAAACTGGATTAACTTGTACTGACCTAACACTTTCATTCTTATCCTTTAATTTTTTAAAAATACATTTCTCATAGAAAACAGAAAGGAGAGACAGAGACAGAAACAGAGTTTGAGACAGAAATAGACAAACAGATACAGAGAGAGACTGAAACAGAAAGAGGCTAAAATATGCACAGAATAAAAATAAAATATACACATTGAAAATATACATATTTAAAAGTCATGCTAAAAGATTTATTTTAGTTTGATTTAATGAGGATATTTGTAACAATAAATTAAAGATAAATATATGTTGTGTGATAAAGAATTAGTGATTCTGAAACCTTTAATTTTATTCTTTACTATTCAAAAGCTCCTTGGAATACTGATTTTATGTCTTATATGTAATTACTTAATTGATGAAATAAAAGAAATTGTTATGGTACAAATATGTATATTTATATATGTGTTAAAGTCTAAATTGTGTTTAAAAGGAAATTAAGATGGGTTATGTATATGTACCAACTCCACACAAGGGAGGTAGGTAAACATTATGGACTAAAAATATGAACTAATAAAAAAGAAAAACCAAGTAATCAGAATAAAAATGGTTTTTATGGTTGTAATTGTTGAGAAATTAACTTCTTTGTGAATTTATTAACTTATGCTATGTATAATGTACCCCACAGATGACACAGCTTCATGTCTTTGCATACATATAATTTCTAACAACAGCAATATCAGAAAACACCACCACCTCTTCTTCCTACTTTTCTCATACTTTCTTCAGAAAGTCAAATATGTGAAACTATCTCTTAGAAGTATCTCATACAATGGATAGATTTAAAATGTGAGGAAGTTTCAGAAACTAAAAAGTAACATTTTAGAAAATGTTACTTAATATTTATCTTTTGTTTCCAAAGAAAGCACTATTTATCATGGTTTTTTTTTTGTAATAATGATTGCAGTAGGCATTTTCATCTCTTAAACATTAAGTTAGAAATTAATACTTCCTCTTATTGTTGCTTAAAATCAATACAGTTCAGAAGTAACATTAAAATATTTTCCATATACTAAAACCATAACCTTTTCCATATGCCTGACTGATTATAATAATAGCTAGTAAGTAGTTGTCTTGAATATAATGACTTCTCAGACTTCTTTAATGGAACTTCACTATTGTCAATCCAATAATGTCAACATGAACCTATGATTTCTTATTTTTGTAATAGCTAAGTGGCTTATCTAGACATGTTGAAAATGTTGAATCTTCCCTGATCTTCCCTGACCCAAAGAAATAAGACAATGAATGTGAAACAAGTCATTTATCTTCATGGATGTAAATTATCTTTTGTATGTACAATGAGTAAACTGAGGCATTTGGTGTTCTTAGTTTACTAGTAAAAATTGCACTACTAGTTAAAAATGAAAAGAACACAATCTTCATCTAGAAATTTTAGTAATGATTTACTTTTTCAGGTCTATCTATTCTTTTTTTGGTACTGGGAATCGAACTCCAGTCCTTGAGCTTGCGAAGCAGGTGGCAGAGCCACTGAGCTAAATTCTCGGCAGGTCTGTCTATTCTTTTTACACTGTTTACCACATTAGGATTAAAATGAAAAGAAATATATTTTCACAAACCTACTAATAATAGCCTCAAGACCAAGCCACTTACTGTTCTTACAAAGTCTAATGTGAATTAATTATGTATTGGGTATCTGTCAGTCTCAGGACATGGGACACACACAAGCAGCATACACACAAAATCAATGTCACACAGGTACACACGTACATAAAAATACACACAGACATGGATACCACACCACATAATACGCATCTAAATATACACATAAACATGGAAACCAGCTATGTCACTGGTCAGGGATCTCTTATTATGTCTTTGGCTGACCTGTTGCTATGCCTTTGCTTCGCCAGTTATTGATTGTTGGCCATTTCACTCAAAACAGAAGGAAATAAGGAGAAATTTAATTTGCCACATTTACAAATGAAAAATTAGTGCAATAGTGAAAAGCTAAAGAATGTGAAATATGGTATAGTTTGTGAGGGAAGATGAAGAAAAAGTATTGTTAAGAGTAACAAGGAAAATCAGAAAAGGCAGGAAGCACTCCTGGAAAAAGAAAGAAATGACTAAGAAATATGACAAGGTAGACAGACAAATAGAGAAGACTGAAGAAAAAAAATTCTGCCAGCACATACTTCATACTTTTTGTAAGAGTAGCTTTCCTTTCCCATAACAAGGGAGAATATTTGCAAAAGGAAAGAAGACACATCCATTTTATTCTGTCATTTTAAAAGACTGATTCTTCCTCTTCTCTGATGAAGTCTTAAATGTAATGAAAAAGTAAGCTGACAAGGCCGAAGAGCAGGTTAGAAAGAGAATCCAGCTATTTGACATACTTTTTATGGTTCAGTAAAATTCCTTTTTTCAATATCATCACTTCCAGTTAACCTTAAGAACTAATGAGTTGCTACAATTTTATTGATTTAAATTCTTCAATAATAGGAATATATTTCAAAAATATTTGTTTGGAGGTCCTTCCCCTTACTTTAGAAAACAAAAGACATTCATTCCTGTCACATAACTTTTTGTCAAATTTTTCTTATGTTAACATGCTGGTGGTAAAATAGTCTATTAATTGTTGGGATTAATCTGCTATCTATTGTTTTTATTGGATACATGTTGCCAGGAAGCAGAAGGCTAAGGGTTTTTTATGTCTCTTTTCATTTGATTTTCAGTTTACAACCATCTGGCACAAACCTGAAGCTTGTGGCAAGAGTCCCATTAAAAGGAAGAATACAAAAACATAAGCAAAGGTTATTTTCATAACCGAGAATTGAGATTATGCTCATACATTTATAGAAGCTTGGTTGAAAATTCTGGCGTGATTGCATTTTTTGTATATCTTTACTTTAAACTCTGGCATGACTTACAAAAGAAAACTGAAATCTGTGACTACTCCTTATAAAAATAATAAACATTAAAAGGGGGCTTTTTTTACTGAACAATTAGGGGTATAGGTCTGTGGTCAAACAATTTGAATACTTTTTTTTCCTCACAGTGTGTTTATAGGCATTTTATGATTTCATTATATAAATGAGATCATAAAGCAAATTATCAAGGGACTTGATTACTGATTAAATGGGAATAATGCATATAAAGCAATACCTCTCTGGTTTTCTGTCTTCTCAATAAATGTGTGCTATCATTAGTTGAGAAGAAAAAATTATTTTAGTTATATAATGAAGTTATAGAACTCTGTCAGATTTTGGATTTACATGATAATTATTTTGGTTGTAGATCCAAAAGTTAACACTGAAAAGAACTTTAAATGACAATTACCCAAGTTCAATTTCCACTATAAAATATCAAGTAAACATCATACCTTAAAATCTAGAAAAACCCAATAATCTGCAACATGATATTTTTAAGTCTATCTGAGACTTAATGTTGCAAAGCAGCCAGATAAACTAAATTCCAGAAAACATCAACCACACATTAGAAATAATGGAGACATATACACTTTTTTACTCTGGCAGATTAGAAAAGATAGTGCAAATCATAAAAACAGGAAAATATTTTAAAATTTAAAATTTTAGTAAGCTTTCATAAGGCAAGTGTGTACTACCAGGATGGTTTAGGTTATCTGGGAGGTTCAAACCAACAAACAAAAAACAAAGAAAAAAACTATATATAATTAAATGGAAGGGTTTTTTTCCACAGCTTTCTTTCAATGCTCATTAGAAAATAAAAGATTTGTGAGATGTTGCCTCAGTGGCACTGGCGTTTAGGACACTACGAAAATTGAGGGTGGAACTATGGGTATCCAGAGAACCATACTCACTCACTGAGCCTTTCTTCAGCCACAGTGAAGAATGGCAGCCATAGATTATAGGCACAGATCTTACTAGTGTACCAGACTAGTCTCTAATATTGAGCCAAATCTATCTCCACTGGATGAGGACAGAAAATCTTTCCACCCCTGCTCAAAGCAAAGGTCAACTGCTGCTGAGGGTACAAGAGTGAATCCAACCCCATCTTTTCCTCCATCAGCATTCAGCAAAATTGATTTTGTCCCCTGGGGGACAGTAAGATAACTGATGCCAAGTATTCCATATCCATGAAAGCAGAAGTCTACCACCAATAATGAGAAGATAAGGCACACACCTATGCCCTAAGTCTATCACAGCAGGGCTAACTTCTCTGTCATTAAGAAAGGGGCCCAGGATGTAACTCTCTGGTGCTGCACCTGCCTGGCAAATGCAAGGTCCTGAGTTCACTCCCCAGTATTGGCGGGGGGGGAGAAAAGAAAAGAAGAAAGAGAGGGGAGGGGAGGGAGAGAGGGGGGAGAGAAAAGACGGAGAGGAGAGGAGAGGAGAGGAAAATGGAAAAATGTGCATTTGTCACAGGGAAAAATAAGAAAATTAACTTTAGAGATGACTCACAGGTTATCATTATCAAATAGGAGTTTAAAAATAAAATAAATGTACTTAATATATTAAAGTGGAATGGAAAGTCAAACATGTAAGGAGTCTAAGCAGACAGATACAACAGAAAAGAAATTGATAGAAATGGTAGAAAAAATATATATAGATTTTTTGTGGAGTTGTTTATGGTACTGGGTATTGAACCTAGTGCCTTTAGACCGAGCTACTAGACATTTATTCATGGCTTTTCTTTCTTCTTTCTTTTATGAGACATCTCACTAAGTCAGTAAGTTGCATGGACTGTAGTAAAAACAATTGGTCCTCCTGCATCAGCCTTCTAGAGTGCTGGAATGACAGACATGTGCTACCACATCTGATTAGAAAGACAAATATTGAGAACAGATTGAAGAATATTTTAGTTGATTTATTTTCCTAATCTACACTGCCTGGAGAAGTAAAAATTATTTAGAATTCAGAAGAAATAATTCAAATAAACACAAAGACATAAAAGAATGAATAAAACCCCCACAATATTACAATTATCAGATAATACCAAACAATTTAACATATCCATAATTGTTGTCCTTGAAAGAGTGTAAAAGATAATAAGAAAATCTTAAGCTTTTAAATAATAATCACCCAAAAACAATGGAAGTTTAAGAAAAAGGTAGATTAAGGAAATCAAGAAAAACTTAGGAGAGTAATAACAATTAAAAGACTAATCAAATAAATAGCTAAACAAATAGTCACATTATTTTTCGAGTTCTGAAAACTAAACATAAAGAGAAAAATTTGAAGTGAAAGGAAATAGATGAATTGCATATGGTGAATCATTTTTTCCAAAAGCTATAATTCAGATGTGAGTAAAACAACAATTTGAAATTGCAAATAAATTTTAAAAAGAAAATGGCTATTTTAAAATTTTATAGAATAAAAATGTGTTCAAAAATAAAAACCAAATAAGGACATTCTTACATTAAAATAAATACTAATGGAATATATGCAGAAAATTGAATAGTAAAAATATGAATTTATAGAATAAATGGAAGACATTAGAATCTTAAAATTTTGAACACTTAAAGTTAAAATTTCCTTTAAATTTATTTGAAAAATAACTGCCTAAAACACAATTTATTGTGGGTTTATAATATACATAAAATATATGACAAAATAGCTCTATAATTGCAAGTGAGAAAATAAGAGAGCAATATTGTAGAGATTTTATTTTATATGTGAAGAGGTATAAAAATAGTTATAGATGACTGTGAAAAGCTATAAATGCATATTATAACCAAAAATAAGCCTGAACTAATATTATAACATGTAGTAAACTAGTCGATGAAGAGCTAACATATTAGTCAAGTTTTTTACTGCTGACACAATAGCGTATAATCCAGCAGTAGAGAGCTTGCCTAGCTTGCATGAGATACTGAATTTGATTATTAGAACCTTAAACAAAAGTATGAGTATAATAGCTTTGCACACATAAAATAATCAAAATATATCAAGATATATAAATCATGGACTTTGTAGTGATATTAAAATAGATATAAATAATGGAGAGATATATAAAGTAGTGGAATTTTAATAAATTTATGAGTGTAATAGCTTAACACATTTAAGAGAATCAAAATATATCAATATTTATAAATCATGGACTCTATAGTGATATTAAAATATATATCAATAATGGAAAGATATATAAAGTAGTGAATATTTGGTGTTTAAACTACTCAATTATAAATAAATTCTAAGTCAGCCTTAGAATGAAATAAACAAAAGAATAAATTCTTTCC
This sequence comes from Fukomys damarensis, assembly GCF_012274545.1. NCBI lineage: Eukaryota > Metazoa > Chordata > Mammalia > Rodentia > Bathyergidae > Fukomys > Fukomys damarensis. The sequence goes on along the minus strand of NW_022900936.1, from coordinate 48,856,341 downwards.
TGAATAAAAATAAAAGTACAATATATCTTTGGCAGTACTATGCTGTTTTTATCACAGTAGCTTTGTAGTATAGTTTCAAGTTGGGGTTTATGATACTCCTACCTTCTTTTTATTGCCTAGAATTGCTTTTACTATTCTAGGTCTTTTCTTATTCCAAATGAATTTTTTGACTGTTTTCTAAAGGTCTATGAAGTATGCTGCTGGTATTTCATTTGGCATTGCATTGAATCTATATAGCAGTTTTGGTAGTATGGCCATTTTCACCATGTTGATTCTTCTTACCCAGGAGCAGGGGGTGTCTTTCCATTTTCTGATATCTTCTTCAATCTCTTTTTTTTCCAGAGTGCTTCAGTTTTCAGTGTACAGGTCTTTGACATCTTTCATGAAGTAGATTCCTAGGTATTTCAATTTTTTTGTATGTTATTGTGAAAGGAATTGCTTGCTCCATTTTCTCTCAGTGAGTCCATTTCACATATAAAAAAATATATAACTATTGATTTTTGTTTGTTAACATTGTATCTAGCTATTTTACTGAATTTTTTTTATAAGTCTAGAAGACTTTTGGTGGAGTTCTAGGGGTATTTTATACAGAGTATCATAGTATCATGTCATCTGTAGATAATTACAATTTGACTTATTCATTTCCTATCTTTATTCCTTTTATTTATTCCCTTGTATCATAAAAGACATGAAAACTAGTGGAACAAATTAGAAGATGCAGAAACAATTCCAGACACACTCAGCCACCTCAGCTTCGACAAAGGAGCCAAACACCCTCATTGGAGGAAAGATAGCCTCTTTAATAAATGGTGCTGGAAAAACTGGGTTGCAACTTGCCAAGGATTAAAACTAGACCTATATCTCTTATCATGCACTAAACTAAAATAAAAATGGATTAAAGACCTAAATATTAAAACAGAATCACAACTGTCTAGAAAAGAAGTTAGGTAGAACTCTTGAACAAATTGGTGTAGGGAAAGATTTTATGAACAAACCCTCAGTTACCCATGAACATGCACAAATAATCAACAAGTGGGATCTCTTCTTATTAAAAAGTGTCTGCAAAGCAATGGAAATGACCAACAGTGAAAAGAGACAATATACAAAAGTGGGAAAATATTTTCACCAGCTGTTCCTCAGGCAAAGAACTATTATCTATAATATATAAAGAATTTTTAAAAAATAAGACCTCCCAAATTTAAAGACCCAATCAAAAAATGAGCATCTGAAACAAACAGGCATTTCTCAAAGAAGTAGAAATAGCAAGCATGCATGAAAAAATGTTTAGCATCAATTGTTTTTCAAGAAATCCAAATGAAAACAATACTGAGATTCCACCTCACCCCAGAAAGAATGGCTGCTATCATGAAATCAACAAATAACAAATGCTGGCAGGGCTGTGCGAAGAGAGGAACACTTCTCCACTGCTGGTGGGAGTCTAGACTGGTGCAAGTACTGTGGAAATCAGTATGGATATGCCTCAAAGAACTAGTATCAGAAGCCCCATTGGCCCTAGTTATTCCCCTGCTGGGTATCTTCCATAAAGAATGAAAAGAATCATACCACAGTGATATATGTGCATCCATGTTTATAGCAGCCCAATGTGTAATGCCTAAAACTTAGAAGCAGCCCAATTGCCCACCAATGAGAGACTGGATTAAAAAAATGATAAATTAGAGTTATTCATAGATAAATGGATGCACACTGAGGCAATACTCATAAGTGATATAAATGTGTAAATACCGAATAGTTTCTCTAGTGTGAGAAACTGAATAGTGTAAATAAGAACTAAAATGTATAATAGATAATGTTAAATAGTAAGAAAGGGAAAAAGGGGAAGGGGAAAGGGAAAGGGAAAGGAAGGAGGGGAATAAAATTAATATGAGGAAATGAAAAATAATGGAAACAAAGTCTTTGTAGATAGGGAAGGAGGGGTTGAAGGGAGGTCTGGGGAAGGGGGAAAAAATAAGAACCAAGAGTGATTATGCGAAGTACAGATTTACAGCAATGAATGCCATTATATTGTCTATATTAAATGTGCTAATAAAATTAATAAAAAAACAGAATATATAAACTAAATCAATGATTAGAATGTTTATAACTTGAATATTTTTGAAAGAATGTCTGAACTGAAGGAAGATGAAAAAGATAAGCAAAGAAAACAGATCAGAAAAAATAAATAATTGCAATAAATAAAAATATTGAAATCAGGGATAGAATAGAGAAATTATAAAAGGGCAGAATGTATTTATAAAAATAATATATATGATAAGTGTCTTATTGGATCTTTTTAGAAATATTGATTGATCTTGTGCAAAAACTGTGACTATACGAATACCTCAAAATATTTCTATGTCTTCTCCTTGTTCTTTCATAGTTTTAGTTTTTATATTTAGGTTTTTAATCCAGTTTGAATTGATTTTTGTAATTAATGAGAGATAGGTGTTTAGATTCATATCGTTGCACATGGATGTCAATTTTCCCAGGATCACTTCTTGAAAATATTGCCTTTTCTCTAATCTATATTTTTAGCATCTTCACCAAAATTTGGTTGGATATAGATGTGCAGATTTTCATTTAAATTTTCTATTTGGTTCCATTTCCTGTGTCTTGATTTATGACAATACCATTTATGACAATGCTTTGATTGCTACAATTTTTCTGTTGTTTTTCACAATTAGCTAGTTTTATATCTCTTGCTTTGTTCTTCTTGCCCAAGATCACTTTGGGTATTTTGACTATTAAGGGTTTTTGTTGTTGTTATTTCATATAAGTTTAGGATTGTTTCTGCCTAGGTCTTAGAAGCATATCTCTGCTTCATAAAAGATATTTCATGGAATCTATAGAAGAAGTTCATAGTATGAAGATATTAACAATGCCAACTTTTCTTGTCTATCATCATGGAATGTCTTTCCACTATCTTGTTTCTTTTCAACTCCTTTTATCAATGTTTTATAATTGTCTTTATGTACCTTTTTCACCTATTTTGTAAAACTTACTCCTAGGTATTTCTATTGCTATGATAAATGATATTACTCTATACATTTCTATTTCTGTGAAGTTTCCATTAAAATATAGCAGCATTACCATTTTTGCTTATTAATGTTGTAGATTGCAACTATTTTGAATTTATTAGTTCCAACAATCTCTTGTGGTGTTCAGGGTACTTTTTAGATATAAGATTGTGTCATCTGGAGACAACAACAAGTGGATTTCTGCACTTCCAATTTAGGTGTCCTTTGTTCCTTTCTCTTTCTTAATTGCTCAGGGTAGGATTTAAGCATTATGTTAAATAAAAGTGGTGAACGTTGTCATCCTTGTCTTGACACAGATTATAACAGGCTTTCAGCTTTTGCCCATTCAGTAAAATGTTAGCTGTTGGCAAATTATGTGCATTAGTACAGCCAATATGGGAGATAATGTGGTGGTTCCTACAAAAACAGAGAATAAAACTACCATGTGGTATAGAAATCCTGCTACAGGTTATGTACCATGTCTAAAGGACATGACATCAGTACGTCCAAAGCCAATTGCTCAACCATGGTCAATGAGGCATTATCATAATCATCAAGAAATGAAAAGAAACTGGGTCTATAAACCAATGACTGGGTAAAGAAAATGTAGTACATGTATACGATTCAAAAGTATTCAGCCATAAAAAAAGAGGCATTATGCTAAATAAATAAATAAAAATGAGGTCATTATGTTAAATAAAACACCAAAGCATAGAAAGATAAATACTATATAACCCCATTCATACACATATAATATGTAATCTAAAAATGTTGATCTCATAAAGCATGGATTTGTTTTATTTTTTATTGTGTGAAAATTGAACTGAGGTTATTATACATGCTAGACAAGCACTCAACCACTGCTGACCAACCTTAGACAGTAATCTCATGGAAGTTGATGGCAGAATGAAATTTATCAGAAGCTGGAGAGATTAGGTTTAAAAGCAGATGGGGAAATACTGATTAATGAGTACCAAGTTATAGTCTACTTTACAATGCACAAAGGTATTAGACCAAATTTTGAAAGTTTTTATCATAAATAATAAACTTTTGAGGAGTTAGATGTACTTAATATGATTTACATGTTAAAAATTATTTATTGAAACATTATCTAATACCTTATAAATATGAATACTTAAAAATATTTTATGCATCAGCCAAAAGCAAATTAAAAATACTAAAAGGCAAAACTAGGGAGAAATTTTAAATTATCAACATTAGAAATAATAAGGCATTCATTAATTCTTCAGAAACTAAATAGTTGAAAAAATTATGAATAACTTTGTATCAATAAATTTAAAAACAAATGAAATGGAAAGTATTTTTAAAACTACAAAACTAATTCTGGAAAAAATAATTGGCTAAAAAATCTCATATCTTGAATTTTTATTTAAAATATTCCCCAAATGAATTCTCCAAGCAACAAAGTCTTTACTGATAAATACTCATGATTTAAATGAGTAAACAGAAATTTTATACAGTTTGATTCTGAAAATAGAATTTTGTCTACAATTAAAGCATGTCTTAAAATCCAAATCTTACCAATTAGATTCATTATATCAGCAAGAAAAACAAAACTAAAACTGAAACTAAAACAACTGTATGTTTAGTAGATTCCAAAGTGTAAATGTTGATGAAATTCATGAAAATATATAAGAATAGAAATAATATTTTTTCTAACTTACTTAAAAACATGTAAGTGAACTGAACTGCCAAGACGATTTTGAAAATAGAATATATCTTCTTGAAGATCTAGAACAGTTAGGGGCACATAGTCTTCACTTCTGTAAAACTAATAAATTGCATACATAAATATAATACGGTAAGAAAAGGCTAAAAACTCAAGCAGCTCTTGGGGAAAAACTAAAAGCTTAATTTACAGCCAAATTATCATGTACACATAGAATAAATCTGGAGTAATAAACAAATAACTTATATACAAACATTCAAGACATGTTTGATTAGCATGAGAAAATCATTTTTACACTATGTGTTTATTTTTACTTTGTTTGATTTTCATTCTCAAGTTTCAAATGTATTTTTGTAATATACTAGTGCTCTAGCATAGGTTCTTTCAAGTCAAATTATCGGGGCCGGGATTTAGCTCAGCAGTTCGGCGGCCTGCCTTGCAAGCGCAAGGACCCGAATTCAATCCCCCTTACCAAAAAAAACAACAACAACAACAAAAAAAGAAGTGTGTGAGAAATAAGTGTTCGATTTTAAGTGACTACTAATTTGGATATTTTAAGAAATGTACATAATGCAATCATTTGCAGCATATGTTTTTCATTTGCATGTGTCTGCACTATTCACTCAGCATAATTTCTTCTAGATTCACACATGTTGCTACAAATCACAAAATATTCTACTTTATTAAGATTAAATAATACTCTACTGTGTGTATATAAATAGAACACCTTTTATTACTCAGCCATCAATAAACATAGGTTGACTTAATGTCTTGGCTATTGTGCATAGTAAAAAAATAAATAAATTTGAGTATAGATATTTCTTTCAGGATCTTGGTAAATTTATTTTGTTTTGATAGTGGAGATCGAACTCGAGTCCTTGCGCTTGCGAGGCAGGCGGTGGAACCACTGAGCTAAATCCTCAGCCTAAAAGGATCCTTACACTTTTTTTTTTTTTTTTTTTTTTTTTTTTTTTTTTTTTTTTGTGTGCCCATATGTTTTTAAGTCTTTGAGGAATATATATGTTAATTTCAATGATGGTGGTAAAAACTTAAATTCCCACAGTGTATAAGGATTCTGTCTTTTCACATCTTTGTTGTTTCATCTTTTTGTTGAGAGAAATATAGTAGGTGTGAAGTGGTACCTCATCATGGTTTTGATTTACAGTTCCCTGAATATACATCGTTTGAATGGATTATAAGATTACTTTTTCTATATCATACAATATTGATACAGAATTACAAAATCTATCATGGATAAAAACAAAGAAGGAATTATATATAAAGAACATTCATTTAGAAATAGCACTTCACTTACCTGAAAAAATAAAAGTACAATGAATGGTACTTAGGTTCATGAGCTTAATTCTTTACAAAAGTCTGGTCACAGAATTCGTTCCATGATTCTGGTTGTTACCAATTTGATTATGGAACAAATTCTCTGATGATAATCATGGAAAGAATTAAGTTTGTGAAATGAGATACCATTGTAGATGGCCTTGTATTGAATTTATTTTAACAAATAAATATAATATTTCGGGTGAATGCAATTGCCATTTCAGGAGCCAGAGGACTGTAGAGAATCAGAGAAAGGAAGACCATGAAAATTGAAGGAAAGGGCACCAATTTCCATAATCATTTATTTTGAATTTGATCAGTGTATTCCTGATAATTTTAATCCTCTGGATTAGCTTTTTTTTAACACGCATGATTTATGCTCTCTTGTTGGTTATAGACTACACAGTATCCTTCTTTGTTCTATACCTACATTTTAAATTATTGTTACTACTGCCAAATAATAAGGTGAAATTACTAACCTTATTGACACAATTATATTTATTTTCTATCTCGAGAGCTTGTTTGGAGGTTCTAGTAGGGGAGCCCAGCTGCTCATATACCCATGACCGAGGAAACAGTCCTCCTCTATCAGGGGTGATTCTCCTCTTCGACAGACCCCTCAGCTTTGGAAGGGTCACACATGGAGTGGTGAGGGAGGAAGGCGACACTTGCCTAGTCAGCCAGATCAGCTGAGTCACCCTGGCAATCAATGGGGTGACAGAGGTCACAGCCAGATTGCCCTCACATCCTACTGTTTATCTTGATACTATTTATTTCAGCATTTATATAACAGAAACTTAGAGAGCCTTGGCCTACAGCTGTCCAGTGGGTAACCAAAACCTGGGTAGAATATTGCACTCTGCTTTAATTTTTTTACGTGTTTCCTTTATTATCTTACAGTTTTGTGTAAGATCCTGCTCAGACCTGTATATAGAATGTTAATCCTTTAAGGAATGTCTGTCTAAAAAAATAACACATGGTAATACCAATGTTAATAGCCTTAAATCTACTTAATATATTTTATTACCATTCAGTATTGAAGACACCAAAGTAAGAATACTGAAGATATTTTCAGGGTTTGCAGTGGCATTCAGTTGCTAACTTTTACCACATCTTATACCTGGAGTGGTGCCTAAAAGTCTCTAGTCATTGTCCTTAATTGCAGTCAATGTGGATTTCAGAAGTGGAGTCTTTTAGTCATAATGAGATCACCCCAACTCATCCAGGAATAATTGCTCTAAGGAGAGAACTGAGGCTTCTCCACTAAGCAGGATAAATTATCTCATGGGATCCAGATTGGCCCTTCAAACCATAAGAACTTCTCCAGAGCCAGTTTATAGAACTAGTTCTGAGATATTTTAAAGACCAGTTTGAGCAGAACTACTTTCCCTGCCAACTCTGGGAACTGCCCAGCTATGCAAACTTTTAACTCTTGCCTGTTTCCCTTTTCTACAAAACCGTAAACTTCCTGTCAGACCTCTGAATTCAGACCTTGAATATTTTTATTTCTTCTCAGATTGGCCAAGCTGGTGAAAGCCCATTATGCCCTTTACGAATTCTCAGCTCCTTGATTAGTCTCTGGGATGTGTGGTTAAACTGTTGGGATGCTGTGAGTTGGGGCTTTGCCATAAAATCCTGGTATCATTCGCCTAATACGTTGTAAAGGGATCTAGTCTCTTTAAATTTTACCAGCATACCTCCCCTCTCTCAAATAACTTAGTAGAAGGTACACTATTTTTCTTCAATATTCATTCATTGAAGTAAATTCTATTTAACCCCTTCTCTCTTTAGAAAACCCTTTCTCTCTTTAGAAACCAAAATCTTCTCCTTCTGTTTATTCTCCCCCTCCTTCTCTTTCTTTCATTTTTCTTCTCATTGCTACTTTTGCAGAGCTAAGACTAAACCTAGGCCTTTAAGTATACGAGGCAATCATTGTGCCTCTGAAATATTTCCAGCCCTAGTGGATAAATTCTGAATAATTTCTGTTTCTGATGTTGGCTATGTGATAAAATTTTGGGTATAAAATGCAAGCTTGTACCTGTTAAGCATTTGGCGAATTTTTTTTTTCTTATTCTTTTTAGTTTGGAATCAAAATTACTCACGAAGCATTTGTCATCTATTACATATTACTGTATCATCAGATATTTGAAAGTGAAAACTATCTTATAACTACAAAATCCACCAAGTATAGGGCAATGGGGAACTACCAAAACTGCCAAGATGACAGCCATGAATCAGTGCCTGATGTGAACTCTCTCTAAAATTCTTTCCCAGCTGCTATATTCAGTGTTCTGTTTCTTATATGAGAAGGCAATCCTAAACCTGGCTACTTTCATCTAGAGTTAAATAAATGAGTGCTTTTCTGGTTTTGCCACCCTAGGTTATTTGTGCTTTTTTATGAATCCCACTGCAAACTCGAGACCATCATATCGTTATCCTGCAAAGGGTGGTTACCTTTATTTTCCCAGTTTACTGATAAGGATTTTCAAACCATGGTCAGTGAATCACAAAAATGGGCTTACTCTGTTGATCAAAAGTCTATTATGGAACCAAGACCTGGCACATAAAGGTACAAGATCCCAGTAATGAATGTAACTGTACTGTCTACCTGGAATGTATCAATAAATTTAATTTAAATTAAAAACAAGTCTATTATGGAATGTATGAAGGCGTACATACTTAGCTTTGTGGTGTATGTTTCACTGTTGCCTAAATTAGCACTATTTTTTAAAATGAGAAAAATCTAAAAAAATCTAAAACTTTACCAATCATAAGAATATGTAAATCATATAATTATGTACAATATATAATGCTTAATAATGATAATACTGTTTTTACATTCTTACTATATTTTACATGTATATTTTAAATATTTCAAGTGTAGTTCTTCCACTTATTAAATAATCCACATCTCTTTTGAAATTTTTATTTTTATTAGTATACATTTGTAGCACATAATGATAACATTCACTGTGAGGAGTTGGTATAGATACACATTTTAATTATTTGCATCTCCCCCTGCTTCCCTCCTTCACCCTTACTTTTATCTCTTGGTCCCTTTTTCATTCTTAAGTGCAGCTGGATGCCACTTTAAATTACTGACCAAGTTGACCTATGACTGTGTAAGTACACTTTATGATTATTACACAATAATAAAATTGACTATGGAAATACTTTTCAGAATATATGTTTATCATACACATGACAGAGTTTATTTGAGAATTATCCAGAAGTGTGTAAAGAGAGCATCAGATATGATTTATTTTTCTGTAAATTTCCATAAAAAGTGAGAACAAATACAGAGATGTCTATAGATTGCCTAGTGGTAAGCATTAGTTCTTTGATAAAAAAAATTAGGATAAATCAGAAAATAATCAATATTGATCGTTTTTCATTGATCATAACAAAATAACTATGTGATGTCAATAATAGTAGTAGCATTTTCTGCCTCCTAAATATTTAGATGATTTTTATTTCACTTTAAATTTGTACAAGAATGAAGAATGTATATAAAACCAAGTGAAGTGGTATAGGAAGAAACCAAAGAGGGAAAAAGATAGCAAGAGAGAATTAAAGTGAGAAATGAAAGCAAAAGAAATAACTTGGTTGTCTTTAAATAATACATCAGCATGTAAGTGCTAAATTAAAGATACATATGAATATGCATTTGTGTTTCTGTTCACTAAAGGTGATTTTTCTAAACTGAATTATTTATATATATTGAGGACATTTTCACCCATGCTCTGGAGATACTTGAATTTATTATTATATTTCTGTACTGTAAACATATAAACATTTTATATACACATTTTATATATGTGTACACACACACACGAATGACTTACTAGGTAGGATTACAATGGTTGCCTGAAGAATCAAGATAATAGAATGAAATGGCCATCTCCACATGGAGACCTAGACCATTCAATCCAAGTATCAGGGCTTGAAGCTCACTGCAGAATCTGGGGCAAGTCTAATTTGGAAATCCTAAGTCTGCATTGGATACGTGAAGAGTCTGCTATGGAAGCCTGAAGGTACTGGAGACAAATGTCCAAGGGAAATGGCAAAGGCTGGAGCTCCTCTAAAGAAGAAAGTGTTGCTTTGGTCTTCACTCTCTTTTTATTCCATCCAGGCCACAAGCCTATCGTTCAGTGTCACTCACATCTAGGGTATGTCTTCATTCCTCCGTTTGCAGCCAGCATGTCAGCCATGTACAGACCCACTCAGAGCCTTACCAATCTCCTAGGTGGTTCTTATTTAAATCAAGATGAAATTTCAAAATGAACATTCATAATCCTCCGTTTGTCAACTTGACAAATAGACACATTTAATTAAATAATACTTAATCCTCAAATAGAGTAACAAGTTCACAATTGCGCCAAACATTACACAGCTTATTCTGTTAATAAACAGCAATGCAGATTCCCTACCCATAATAGAACACCAAGTTTCTCTTTGGGTGATCCCTATTTTTCTCCTAACATTTCATAACTTAAACTTTATATATAGATTTAACAGTGTTGAAAAATTGATATTAAGTCTATCGACATTATGTTATAAAGAATGAAAACAAAGTGATCTTCTTAATATTTGTGTACATTTACACAAACAAGAACAAAATACTGTATATTCATGGCATTTACAATCCTCATTTTTATAACTTGTCATGTGGTCATAGCTGGTGTTTTTAACTACCTTCTCCTATCCATTCTGTATTCCTTTACTTAGCCTTCAGCAAGCAGGTTCTTTACCTGGCGGTGTGAACCATACGTTCATTCTTGAAGGTTCTGGGCCATTTGTCATCCTGCCTGGGTTGGGTTGCAGTAGTTTCTCACTGACCTTAGTAATAGAGTACAGCAATAGTAGGACATGCCCTAAGGCAACTCTTGTACAGAAAATATATTCTTCTGTCCCTTACTCCATTTTGGAATAACAATTTTCCCCATGGTAGTCTGGATCAATCACCCTTGCTGTCGCTATAACTCCCTTTTGGTCAGAGGCATGCAGCGCCTGAAATGACCAGAAGAAAGACATCTTCAGTGCAATGAAATCATTGTGTTTCCGGGCAGAGTACAAGCATTTGGATTTCTATAACTGAGACTTCATATGCTATGGGAACAGGATGCAAACATTTTGTTAGTGGGTCTTTAGGGATAATGACAAGTGGAAACATTCCCATTCCCACTCCTTGATTCTTTGACCCATGTATCCTCTTTATAGGAGAATCAGAACCACAGAGTGGATGCTATTTCATAGCATATACAGCCTTCTGGAAGACCTTCCTTCAGTCCTGCAATATATATCCACTTAGCCGGTACATTTTAAAAAGGCCATTCCACCTTTCTATCAGCACAGTTGTTTCTGGATAGTAAGGGATATGGTAATGGCAGTGAATTCCATGAGACACTTCTTTGGCTGTGAAATGTGTTTCCTGGTTACAAGCAATACTGTCTGGAATACCGTGATAGTGTATGAGGCATTCCATAAGTCCATGGATGGTAATTTTAGTGGAAGGATTACATGCAAGAAAGGCAAATCCATAATTAGAATAAGGTCTATGCCAAGAGGACAAACTGTTGCTATTTCTATGAATTATCTGGTACAATATAATCAACCTGCTACCAGACTGATCACCCCAGGGAATGGTGCCTCATCAGGAACACCGTGTTGGTATTTGCTGCTGGCATCCTGCACATTCAGTAGTGGCTAGAACCATATCAGCCTTGGTGAGTGCAAGTCCATGTTGCTGAACCCATACATAACCTCTTTCTCTGCCAACATAGTTCATATGTTTGTGATGCCATTGGGCAATGACAGCAATGGTTGAGGAAAATGTTGACCACTATCAACAGAAAAAGCCATACTATCCACGCGATTATTACTGCCTCCTGTTAATGTCACTTTTTGGTGAGTATTTACATAGGACACAAATATTTTTACATGCTTTGCCTATATGGAAAGGTGTATCCACATACCTATTCCCCATATATCTTTGTCACCAATTTTCCAGCTATAATCCTGACCATCCGGCCACACCATTGACTACAGCCCAGGAATTGGTATATAGTTACACATCTGTCCACTTATTCTTCCAAGAAAATATACAACGAGCAAATGTACTGCCTAAAGTTCTGCATGCTGTGATTTTTTTCCTTCAGCACTGTCCTTTATTAGTGTCCTAAACAGGGACTGTAGTGCTACAGCTATCCACTTTTGGATTGTACTGCATAATGTGGGGAATCATCTGTAAACCATACCTTAGTTCCTCTTCTGTCAACTGCTCATATGTCAGATTCCATTAGGACATGGGCATATGATGGGGAACAGAAGGTGATAATGCAGGAGTAGGAGCCTTGGACAATTGGAAGACATCTTCATGCAACTTACATTTGCTTTGCAGACCTGGTTGGGTCCAGTCATGGGATATATCACTTCCATTTATTGAGAGATTATTGTTATGTTTTTCCAAATTTATGACTTGATGGGTCAGAAATCACCCAATTCATAATGGGCATCTCAGGCTATGGTGTCCTATGGTCAAGAATTTAATTTCCACTGAGGCCCAATAGGAGGGGAAGAGCTGCTTTTCAAAGGCAGAATAGTTATCTTCAGTTGATGGCAGAGCCTTGCTCCAAATTCTTAAGGGTCTTAGAAAGGATAACTTTGTTATTGGCATTTCTAACTTAGAAAAGTACTACACTGCTTTGGTTATTGGAATGTCCAATGAAATAATTTAATTGAATTGAAAGTAAAATACTACTTCTATTTGAATGATGGAAGTTCTTACCAGTTAAGTAATTTATCTCCAATAAATATTGTTTTTTAAATCTTAAATGAAGACAACAAAAGTGTTACTACCATGGGGAACAGATATTGTAACTCCTTACATATTTCACAGCAATAATTTATTGTATTCTTTTTTTTCTGATTCAACCAAGGTAGACCTCAGTGGCATATATTTCTTTAGTCTCTTTGTAGATTCATGTCTATCTTTACAATATGTTATAATTTTTGTTTGAATAGCCAAATCACATATAAAATTTAATCCAAGGAACAATTTTAATCTACTTTGCAAGATAATATATATGTGTGTGTGTGTGTGTGTGTGTTCTAAAATGATATGGGTTCTGACAATGATATCATACAAAATTCTGTCAGTTTGTAATATTGTGGTTATTATCCGCATTTTATCTTTAGTTACTTTGAAAAATGCTTGGGTTTTCCTGTGCTAGGTATCTCATTAATATAGGATTTAATAATATAAAATATTTTTAGTGTAAAAAGATAAGATAAAATATCTTTTGTTGATTAATATGGTTTCCAAAAGAAAATCCTTTTAAATCTATCTTCACAATGTATATCAAGTCTGATTGTTTTTCACCACATTCTCCCTGGTCTGAACATCATCATATCTTACCTAGGAAAATATAATAACTTTTTAATGCAGTATTCAAGGTGGTCTCTGAAAAAACACATCAGATCACATCACAACTTTTACTCTTAATTCCCTAGCTGTTCCACATATAGCTAAAAATAAAAAAATAAAATCTGCATTATAGTTAGCAGAATTAAAGGGGATTGGTTTTATTCTCACTTTTAGCCCCATAATGAAAACATCCTTTCTACTCTCTTTTCTTTCTCCCATACTTTCCACATTGACCTTGTGTTATTTCTAGAATTATCACGTATGTGCCTGCTTTAGGAATATTTCATGAAGAAACAGTTGTTCTTTCTCTTCGGAATAGCTTCATCGTTTGTTATTGTCAAGCTCATGCAGATACTTTTAGGGTGAGGCTTCCCCTCACTTAAAATAGTTATTTACTATTTAAATGGTAATTTACCCTCTTCCCTACCATGGCACTTCTAAACCTTTTACCTATTATTATGTCTTTTGACTAGATGTATCCACCCAAACCCCTGTACTCATAGGGCTTTTGGAAAATGACAGGACCAGCCCATTAGTCCACCGATACATTTGTTATAACTGGGAGTGATGTTGGGAGGCCAAGCTTCGTGGGACATGGTGAGTCACTGTGTGGGGCCTACTCCCTTGAGCACCCCTGCTCCCTGCCTGCCTGCTTTGTCATGAGGTTTCTCTTCTGCTACGCCCCTCTGTCATGCTGCCCCACACCAGAGCCAGCTGACCCTGCGCAGAAATCTCTATAAACTGTCAGCCAAAATCAACTCTCTTTCTTTAATTCGTGGGTGTCAGATACTGTGTTGCAGTAATGACAAAGTAACTAAAACATCTATTCTTGGCTTCCATTCTTCTTTTTTTAAAAATAGCAATCACTACGTCCTCATAAACTGTACAGTTTACTTGTGTTATGCCTTAATATTTGTCTACCTTTACTGGACGTTTACTTCTCACAGGTAGGGTTTGTGTTTGTTCCCTTTACTTAGAGTAGCATCAGTGGCTGCAAAAAATAATTGGAGTACAGTTGGTGCTCCAAAAGCATTAGTCATGCAAAGGATGAGATCAAAGTGATTGGAAAATAATGTTTACATTGTGTGGAGCTGGAATATGTGCATAGCGCATCTTGATTTTCACTTTCACTCCCTTTCCCTCCCCTCGCCCTCCCATCTGTCCTTTGATCCCCTTCTTTCTTTGTTTTTTACATGTTTCTAGTACATAATATTTAACTTCCTTACGAGAAGGTGATACATATTTTAAGGTAAATATTTCAAAATCAGAAAATTATAAAGAATAAAATGTCAAATAAACAAACTCATTTACTTCTCTTTTGATGTAGCAATATAAGTGATGGTCTTTTCTAAAAATGTTTGATAGCATAGGACTATTTGCATTCTATCCATAAAGAATGTTATCAAAAACGTATACAACGGTTTTGAGTACCATACTGGCATGAGATTGATAACCCGAGGAAGACCAGAAAAGGGATAAGGCACATCAAGTTATGTTTTGTGGGTCAACATAAAGAGTTGGCAACTAATACATATTATTATTATTATTTTTTTTATATAACCATTAAATTATGTGGAGGATGAGGGTAGCATGACCTGATTTCTTTTCATCAATGAATGGAGAACATAACTAGGAGACAGAGATTAATATAAAGCAGTAGGAATATATTGTTGTTGCCTACATTAAAATTGTAATCACTTGGGCTGGGGATTTAGCTCAGTGGTTCAGTGGCCTGCCTTGCAAGCACAAGGACTCGATTTCAATCCCCGGTACCAAAAAAAAAAAAAAAAAAAAAAAAAAAAAAATGTAGTCACTTAAAATAAGGTAAAGGGAGCAGAGACAACTGATGGTGTTTGCTCATCATTGAAATTTGAAGTGAGAATGAAAAAAGGTGTGAATAAGGACAGCAAGATTTCAGGTACAGTAATCATGTAGAAATTTTCTGACAATCACAAAACTGAAAGGTACACAGATTTTAATTAGGATAAATAAAAAGACATAATTTGTTCTTTATTCTTTGAGATTTAATTTTAATTTACTTTTAAAATAAAGACTATGTGACACATGAGTATATTATTCTACAGTTTAGAGAATATTTGTAATCTGAATTAATGATTTATGGACTCCTGAATTTATAGTTGATGTTTGAATTAGGGAATGAATGAGGTAATCTCAGAAGAAAATTTATAGAGAACAGAACAAGCAATATATAAAGAAGATACAGTGACTAAAGAAAGGATGAAAATCAAAAGGTGTCATTTATGGAAATTATGATTAACTATACTAAATGTTGCTAAAATATTATCTAAAATGGAATGAAATAATTGTAACTACTACTTAAATATCCAAATCCTCACTCCAATTTCTGAAAATGTTTCTCTTTGAGAGCTCTTCATTGACAGCTTTTAAAAGACACAGCTGACAAAATCACACATTCTTGAGGTTAGGCTAAAAATCAACAACTGGGTTATTTAGATTTATATTTTTCAATACAGATAAATACAAATACAGATAAATCAGAAGAGACTTTTCAGTTTCCCAAGTTGTTATGATTTCATCCAAGCTAAATTCTCTTACACTCCATTCTTAAATCCATTTTTTATTAGTACTTATGTCCCAATAAATTTTTAATGTGGCAACTTAGATCTCAATATTGCTTGGCAGGTGGACAATATATAATATTGGATAATAATGATAGCTATAGAAAATGGACATAAAGCTCAAATTTTAAAGCTGGATCATTAGCTATCTAGATGGTCAAGAGAACTTCATCTGAGAATGGTTGAGCACAGAAAGCCATGTATAAGATGTCATGGCAGTCTGTAGTTTTTCACCTAAGAGAAATACGGTGGGATAAACTGTGGATGGAAATCACTGACAGGCACATCATTATCATTCATTCAAAAATACAAGGAAGTAGACTGATTACTTTTGCTGGCAGTACTTTCACGAACATTGTGGAGAAAGACAATGGAAGGCTGAAGGTAATTCATAATTACAGGCTAGATGTGAAAGTCAGAAAGCCTCTGTGGCAACATGTAAAGAGCTACTCATCTCCTGCAGCTAGAGGGCAGAGAACAATGAAGATAAGGTCTCAGATTGAGCTTTTGAGTAGAAGAACTTCAAAGAATGTTAAATTTTGAACTGGACTGGTCTGCCCTATCACAGACAGAACTCTCACTGAGATGTAACGTAACTGAAGTCTCTGAAAAGAAACATCTGGATTAGTGCAGTAAACTCTAAGATTCTACTGTATTCTCATTTATACTAAAAAATGAGCTCAAATTTTCCCTCTTAAAGGCTAAGCAAATATATTATCTTCTTAAAGATAATGCAGAGACCTAAATCTCATATTAAAACAGCCAAACCCATCAGAATCATTTAATCAATAACCAGAGGTATTACTATATAACCAATTCAAACAGGTCTTGTACCAAGTAATAAAAACAGCAGCTAAAATGCACGATAGCCCAATGGGTAACAGGAGTTGAATGAGTATGCAAAGGATTGAAAAATCTGAATCAAAAGGAACAGAACATTTCATCAATGTGGAAAACTTCTCTTTTTTGTGCAGATTTTGATGTCCTCATAAAGAGCTACCAGGAAAAAAAAAAGAAAAAAGAAAAAGAAAAGATGCCAATATGCTATTAGAAGCTCTTAGAAACTAAAAGCCCATCAAAATGGTATGGGAATGTTTGAACTGCTACACAAGAAAGTATAAGATAGGACAAATATACCTAATAGTTAAGCATGGAAGAGAATGCATATAATAATTCACTGGGCAAGTGCAGCTACTGACTATAATGCACCAAAAGGTATATTTGATTTACCGTGGCCTATTATTACAATGGCAACATCAGCTTAATGAGAGGAACTCATAGGTAGATTTCATCTCTAGCTTAAGACTGGTATGTGATGGCAAGAGATGTTGAAGAGAATTAAATTTTTTATTAATAATAAGCATGCTACATATCTAAGCTATTGAAGATTAGATGGTGATACTTCATGATCAGAATCAAAGTGAGTACACTTATCACATCCGGGGATATTTGAATGGCAACAAAGAGGACTTGAGCTTCACTGTACTCAAAGGTGCTTAGAATCCTGGCACACCTAACACAAAGGCAGAGAAGCAATAAATGCTTTGCTAAAAGTAATGCTGGAAGTATAAACAAAATGCATATTCGGGAAGGTGATGGTAGTTGCACCCCTAGAAAGGCAAAAAACATTCTTTGCCTTTAGTTAGTTGTGTTCCAAAACAAATGGAACTCATCAGCTGGAGGAAGGGCATATCTCTAGGAGAAAGTGTCTTGTAACATCAAAGGGAGTGGATAAAAGAAGGAATAACTCAATGCTCTGCTAAAGGAATACACAGTTATAGTATCTGAGGGCTGATAGAGGTGTGAGATACTTACCCGAGGTTTGGAGAAACAAAGGCTGAGTAGACGTTAACATACAGGACTTCGTGGATCATCTCTGTACTCATCAAGAGTGGAGCAAATAGGAGGCAGATAATCTTCACGTTTATTTTCCAGTAGCTTGTATATCTCCATTTCTTTAGGGCAAGGTATTTGTGCTTTTATATGTTCCTTTATCTTGTTTTTCTGTTTCTTTGTGATCTTTGTGGCTTGTATTTACCTCCGCATTTGAATAATTGGATATTACTTCCAGTCTTTACAGACGGACTTTAAAACGGAAAGTCCTTCATCAGTTTTCCCATTCCGAAATTCTGGTTGAAACATCTGATGGTCATCTGTGCAGACATGCTATGGTTCTTTGGGCTGGAAGGCCTGGCTAGACGCATCCGTGGGGAAGGCCTAGCTAGAGTTTTGGTTCTTGGGGAATGATCTGGAGTTTCAGGGTAGCTGGTAACCATGTATGGGCTAGCCTAGCCCCAGGCCTAGGGTATATGAAGTTTGGCCTGATGTTGGGGTAAGAAAGAAAAGAGGAGTAGGCATTCCAGTTGTAAATCTTCATGTAGAAGGAGAATCAGGATGTTACCTATGTTAAGTAACTTGGGTTCAATAAGTTCTATAATCAGCATTCTAATTTTTAAAATAATTTATCTTGTCAGATTTTCTTATGTATCTGTATACTTATTTAATGCAGAACAGTTTGCAATAATTCCCACTTTACAAAAAAATGAATTATCTTTTACTCTTCTTTAATAATATATTAGTTGCTAGCCTAAGTAAAACTGTAAATTGGACATCTTAAAACCTTGTATGTCAAAAATCTCATTTTGGCTAAATTAGGAGTTTGAGTATGGCTTAATTGGATCCTCACTGGTCAGAGATCAGTTTTTCTCAGGAGGCTTGACTGATAATGGATCTACTTCCACTGGTTGAATTAATTTCTTTTGGCTATATGACCTAATGCCCTGACTTCTTGATGGTGATCAGGTAAACTACATCTGAGTTTTCAGAAACTTCTTACATTTCCTTATCTTGTGAAGCTCTGTATAACCCCTCTCAGAACATGAATTTTTCAAAGCCAGAAGGAAAGAATATTTCAAGATGAAATCATATACATTGCATATATATTATTATATACATCTAGCCATGGTATGTGTGTGTGTGTATACACACACACACACACACAAATATA
>NW_022900936.1:48782849-48837184 GCF_012274545.1 Fukomys damarensis | reverse complement strand
AATATTCTGCAACAATGCATAAGATTCTAATAAGATTATTGACATTTAGAAATTTGAAGAAAGGAGCTAAAGGTGTAGGGAAGGTGTGATGCGTAGGGGAAGAACAAAAAGGGAAAAGAAAAAAATATGAGAGAATGAAAAGATGAAAATAAAGTGTTTGTAGATGGGGAGGGGAGGAGGGGGTGAAGGGAGGGCAGAGGTAAGGGGAAAAAATGAGAAGCAAGACTTGCCATGTAAAGGTACATGATCCCAACAATGAATGTAACTGTACTGTATCCCTAAAATGTACCAATAAACTCAATAAAATTAAAAAAAAAATAGAATTTTGTCTGGAGGTATGTCTGAGGAGAACCAGGCCTCAAAACAAAGATGCAATGGCCCAAAATACATAACTCCTAGAAAGATAAGCAATAACTTGAGATTATACTATAATTGGTATCACCTGGTTTAGTAAAGTCCAGAGCAACAGCAATCACGCACCTGTGTGACCAGAGCATCCAGATTCATCCCTTCCCCAAAATGCCTTGTTCTTTCCATGTACTCTGCTACATGACTTGCTTCCCTATTGAATCAATATCGCTAAGCGGCTATATTTGTAATCTTATTGGTTGATTATAGTTTGGCTCACATTGCACTCACCTCGTGATTTTGTATCCACTTTGGGATTTTGCCCTATAAAACATTATTAGAGAAGTGACCTCTACGGCAATCCACTTTCAGTACTCCTCCTGTCTCTTAGGAGCTCTCTCTCAATGAATCTTTCCTACTTTTAACCTCTATTGTTCTTTGGAATTCATTCTTTGATTTTAGTGGATACAAATTCAATGTATCTGACATCTAGCAGTTTGGGAATTATATTTCTCCTATATCAATAAAATCACAGAGTTCACAACCCATTACTCATATTATATTGTGTTGATTAGAAGCAGTTTGTAGGTTTTACATACACAAATTAAAGGGCATTATCTTATTAAAGGACTTAACTACTCATGGATGAGAATCATTACCTATTTTATTGTTAATGTGAATTTCACTCTCTCAAGCTCTGATTCCTCTCAGTCTTACTCAAAATAAGTAGGCTTTCTATGAAGAACTTTCTAAGTTCCCCACTAGCTTACTTTAATTTTTAATTTTCTTTTTATTTACATTACTTTGCATTCACTTACAAGTGTTACAGTATTAACATTACGTTATTCAAAAGAGAAACATTGGAGTCAGAGAAAAGAAACCTGGAACCTCTAAGCATTGTTTCTATAAAATTTGCTCTAACTACTCAATGAGCATAGAGTCTGAAGAGAAATTGTGACTTTGGCAAAGAGGCAAGATATTTGATAGAGGTAAATGTCACATCGAATCATGATTGTTATTTTATAAAACAATTCCTTTGGGTTTATCTGTAGTAAAACCAATTAAACTATTCTTTTCTACAAAGTTTTACACCATAGGAAATTGGTATAAAATGAGATCATACTAAAGATAAAGTTTGATGATAGATAGTTTAACCTTTGATTTGGAGCTAGCTCGGTTTCATTTTGTCATCAGTGATAAAATGAGATAAGTGGTTTGATCTCTAATGTATTCTTAATCTCATTAGAATTTTAAACCATTTGATTATACAAATTCCTTCAAGAAAAAGAATCAGTTGCAGAATAAAAAGAAAAGGATGCCTATGATTATGAAGTTGTGCTCTTCTGTTATTTATATTTTTGTAATATCATGTATATTTAATTGAGCATTTTTTAGTTGTTAAGTCTTAGATTGGAAAACACAGTATTTAAAACTTTGAAATTCTAGAAACTATTGCATTTAATTTCTGCCCAGCAAGCTGTATTGCAACTAGGAAATCTTTAGTAGCATTTGCTTTACCCAATTGACTTAAGTCTATGTTATTGAATTATTTTCCTTTGCAGTACTCATTGTGTGCTTTTATTCTCTTTAGGAGTAACTTCAGGACTATCTTAATAATTTATCAAAAAGTGAACATGTTCCTCTAGTATTTTCACCAAATTACCAATCAATATTTACTGCCAATGTTTAAGTACAAGACAATATTTATGAAAATGTAGGGTGAAGTTTAGATAATAAGAATTACATTGCAGAGTAGAAATGCAAATAAGATTTGCTTAGAGGAAATATAAAGTGCAATGGGTTCTATACATGAGGGAAGTTTAAAACAATCTAAGATATGAACACTTTGGATATTAGACATCCTGTTGTATGTATGATGTGAAAATAGATGATGATATAGGGTAGTGGTTGACAATGGCACAAGTGGCACAGCAGGCTGTTGGTATTATTGAAAGCTCTAAGAGGTTCTCCAACACTGAGCTAGGCTAATCTTGTTTAATAGTGAAGTGCAAAAACAGGCCCCAGCTAAGGAACTTCAGGCCTAAGGTAGTGCTTAAACAAAGATGATATACTCTCTTCGGGCTTAGTGACCAAATAAATGATACCTGAAAAATAATTCAATCACCCACTTTTAATAGAGAAAAGGAGAAAAGAAATTGATATTTTAGATATTGTCCCACCAACAATAACTTATGGCACCTATGTATAGATTTAGTTGTGTTAGTTAGTTATGTTAAAATTGTCCTTAAAATTTAAAAATTCCTAACCAACCATGATGGTACACACCTGTAATCTTGCAACTGTGGTGACTGAGGCACGAAGGTCACTGTAAATTTGAGGCCAGTTTGGGCTACATCATGAGTCAAGACCTGCCTAAACTACATAGCAAAACAAAACAAAGCAAAACAGAAAATAGTTAAAATGTCTTTCTTATAAAATTTTTATTAAAACTAATGGAATCAGGTATCATAATTTTTAAGCAATTCTATTAGATTAGTAAACTGTTCTGTGTGTTTGTGTGTGTGTGTGTGTGTGTGTGTGTGTGTGTGTGTGTGATGTGAAAGGATGAGACAGAGAGAGCAGGAGAACACTTTTATGTAGCAAATTTTACTATGTTTTAATAAATGTGTTTATTTTTAGTAAGTTTCCAAACACATCTAAAATCATGATATTTTATCTCTTTCTTTTTCAATAAGAAAAGGATACAACAGTTGCTGGCACCTTTGTTCCTTTGTATTTGTTGTTTAAAGTTCAATTCCAGTTGTTATGGCTTACAACTAGATGTCCCCCAAGGCCTCGTGCATTCCGAGGTTGGGCTTTTCAGAAGGGCATGGATCGAGGGTATGTGATGCTGGGATCGAGGATGTAGTGCTAGGATGAAGGGTGTCAGTGCTACCTGCCCTAAGGAGGAATAGCTTGGATAAGATATATGGACAGAAAGAGGCTTGTCCTTGTTGCTTGGTGCTTGCTGCTTTCTACCTCCTGTCTGCTGTGAACTATTTTTCCTGTGATTCCCCTACCCACCACCTCTATGCCACTCTGTCTTGGAACCAGTCAACTATAAACTGAAACCTCTACAAAATGCGAATCAAATAACCTTTTTCTCCTTTAACTTGGGGTGTCAGATATTTTATCTTAGCCATGAGAAAAGTACCTAAAACACTGGTCTTTTCTGTATGTATAATTTCTTAAAATATATTTTGTAGTCCTTACTGAATTCATATGCAAATTCCAGAAACTCAGTTATTGAAGTATTTAAATTCTAAATATTATTTTATAATCATTACATATAATCATTATATATTTTATAATCATTTTATAATCATTATATTATAATCATTAATATAAAATACAAATAGTTTTTATTAGAAGTGGAATGAAGGTATTTCTGTCGTTTCTATCTTAAAAGGGATACATTTCTTTAATATTTAAAATATCTGATAATTTCTAAATGTACTTATGCATTCTGTTTCATTATAAAAGTGGGGTTAAGCTCAGCAAATTTTGATATTTTTGTTTTATGGATAGGAGATTTAGAAAAGGTGAATGAGGGCTTGAGACAGGTAGCTTGAAGGTATTTGAAAGTTTAGATGAAAATTGAGGTAATTTGTTATATTTGGATGTGATCTCATACATCGTGAAAATTAGGAATTTTCATTAGGTCGTTGAACAAAGCTTTGAATTAAAGTTCTATTATTAGGTCCCCATTGATTTCAGCACTTTCTTTAGTGTCTAGTATTTACAAATAGTATGAAATGGTTTTCAACATTTTAGAAATGTTTGACTCAGACTGCTCAGTTTTGACTTTTTAAAGCACTCTCAATAGTTTTCAAATATGTAAAAAATTTTGGATACAAAATCTTACTACACCATAATTTATATTAATGAATACTCTTTGTGCCAGTCATAAGCACATGTAGGAATGAAGAGACAGGAAAGATGGGATGTGCTTCACTGATAGCGCACAAAACAGACTATATTGTTCTGCAGGCCGTCAGGTCAATGACTTCAAGTTAAGAGTAATTTGTGCAATAACCAGAGATGTCACAGATTATCCCACATTGGAAAGAAAATGATCATTTGCTATTCATTAGAATTTCCACTTCCAGAAAATCATCTGCACAGTGTCCTTAGCTAACTTTGGACAGTGCATCAAAGACATCCTCTGAAGCCACTGAGGTTGATGAGGAGGCTGTGTTGTTGCACTTCAACCTTTTTAGAAGAATTTGCAGCTTTAAATTTTCTCTGTTTGCATTTCCTGAAACTATTCACTAAGACTATAGACGTTTGTATTGATTTCACCTTGGTTATTTTACAAGTTAAAAATCTAATCCTCTCTTCTCTTTATGCATCATTCTGAAAACTTTGTTGATTTTGTTTAATTAAGATGCAACCTTAGCAAAATTGTTATTTCAGACACTTTGATCTCCTAATTTTTTTTTATATTTGATATCTTGGGTTTGTTTATTGTGAGACAGTAATATTGAATCCAATTTGATTCTTTAGACTTTCACTCTGCTTCAACACAAATTATGCTTGTTTTATCCAAAGAGTTTCTGTACCCGTTCTACTTGTCATGGGAATTACATATATATTTTTTAAGTTAGGTTTCTCATTCTCAGCACTATGAAAATTTAAAGCTAGACAATTCTTTTCTTTAGGAGGCTATCCTGTGGATTATATAATAGCTAACACCAGCCCTCTCCTCTATTCACTATATACTTGCACCACAGCTCCTCAACTCCAACCAATAATGTCTTCACAAATTGCCAAATTCTCCTTCTGTAAAATAGCATTTCTCATTAGGAGAAGTTTTACTTCCAGGGAACAGTTCTAAAAACCAGCAGAGCTGCACACTATTTGAAAGCATGGTCCAGTTCCTACAACAGAGTTATCCTGAAGAAAATATCAAGAGACCTGCAGTTGAGCAGCCCAGCTTCTATATCTGTTGATTCTACATTTGAAATTAGAATATTATATTGAGTTTTCTAGAATGAAAGCTATCAGGAAACTTCAACTGTATTTCAAGTAGGAGATAGAATGTAAAATGAGTCCCATTGTGCAGTTTTGAAATCTGTCTCCTAGCTATGTGTGCTCATGCCCATCTCCTACACCTAGCAACACTACATCTTCAGTAGACTTGTAGGTATTTCCTCTCACCTTGCAGCCCAGTACACTCTATTTGGTATTTTTTGCCTGAGTGACCATTTAAACTGTACATTATAGAATTGTAACTCTCTTAAGGAAAAAAATGTAATTTTACCTATCAGGAAATTCAGTTCTTGGAATGTTACTGCATCACAATTCTCTGTCTCTTGTGGTGAACTTGGACTATCTGAACACTGGATAACAAAGCACCATAAATTTTGACAAAGTGATTTTGTGACTGGGAAAACATCAGCTCCTAGCCAGGTAGATGCTACCCGTGCTTGCACAGTAGTCACAGCAACTACCTATAATTTTCTCACAAGTTGTTCACTGCTGAGTCATTTCACTCACTGGTGGAATCTTGCATTGGATTCAGGCTTAGCAATCCCCACCTCTTCCTTATTCCAATAATTAAACTATCTCTGAACATTTCTAGTACTACTACTAGACAATATTTCATCAGTGAGTGCTACCTCTTTCTTTCCTGCCCACATAACAGGGAATGTGTCTTAAAAATGGGCTCCAAATCCTCTCTGATACATCCTGAAGGAGCAGTTATCTCTCCACCAATTCCAACCTATCAGCTCATGCTTATACTGTGATCTACTGTAGTTGTTGCCTTCTGACAATTTATGGGCCATGAAGTCATCACAGGCTCCTTAGCCAGCTCTCAACTTGTGGCTTTACATCAAATAATCCTTCTAATCCTGCCAAGTGAGAGAATGTATTTTTCCCTTGAGAATTCTCAACTTTCTTTCTCACTCTTGCTTTAAAAAATAACTTTTCTTATGCTAGCCAGAGAGAAACTGCCAAATCTCATTATATTCCTTTTCCCTATATATAGCTGCAAAATTTGCTTTCCCATTTCACCTCTGTTGTATATCCTATTATTATGTTGCGACCTAGCTAGTTTTAAAGAGTAGTTGATTTGCTTCCTATCTGAATGCTATTGACAAAAGCCATATACTGTAGTATTAAGATATAAGAGGGAGATTTTTAAAAGTAAGTCTTTTTTTTCTTTTTTTTTTTTTTGTACCAGGGATCGAATTCAGGTCCTTACACTTTCAAGGCACGCAGTGGAACCACTGAGCTAAATCCCTGGCCCTAAAAGTAAGTCTTCTATTACTGTGGACTTACTTTAGTATTACTCTGAACTTATTTTCTGCAACCTTTACAGCATATAATTTAATCACATTCTCTATTAGGTTTCATTATTACACAATCATCTTGTATCATACAACTGATGCACTTCCGTCACATAAGACGATTTCACTTATATACACCTGCTAATGTATGACAAATTCAAACACGGATAAGGTTCCAAATTTAATTTCTTGGTTTTTAAGCCTTTCTGTAATTCAAATTTGGTATCTGGAGACTCTATTGTTTGTATCTCTTCATGTACAATGCTGTCCACCGAACTGAATTAAATCTGCTCCATATATAATTCAGTTAGAAGGGCCCAATTCCGGCCTTATAAAATAACACAAGCAGAGATTCTGAAAAGTTTGCAGTGGTTCTTTCCAATATTTTCATAAAATTAATTTTGAAATTACAGACATCTAAGAATATATTTGATTGGGAAGATATGGTGGAAGATGTGACTAGAGTCATGGTTCTCAAATGTTTTAGCTTAGCTATTTTACTTTGTGTACTTGTAACTTTTATGGTTGTTGCTCAGCATTTATATAAAGACTTCCTATTTTCAACACTTTAAAACTACAATTTCTCTATCAAAATATATTGTAATATTTATACAAATGAGAAACCGTCATTTAATATGTTTGATTTTTTTCCCAATTAATTAGAATAGCCACCACTGTGCAAAAGTTGAAGAATTAGGTTGAGAGAATGCTGCATTTCTTTACTTCACTTTGCCACAATTCTCTCAAGCATTTTCAGACCTATGAAATTTTTGCTATAGCAACTTCAGAGATGCTCAGAGGAAAGGGTCGTTGCTATGTAAACACCATGGAACTTGCTGTTAGCAGAATCATTTGATCTAGAAAATTGATCAAGACAAGTCAATTGTTTGTCCACAGATCAATGGCTTGTCGCATTAGTTTGGTGAATTCTGCTTATGAGAAAGGAGAGTTATATATGTGACATTTTAAAACATATTTTGCAAGTATTTTGTCTTCTTGGAATGGAAGAAGAATATTTTGATACTTATAAGTTCTATTAATTATTCCTTTTGACTATACAAAATGTTAAAATCATAAGAAGACAACAGTGTGACTGAAATAATTTTTGAATTGCAATATTAGAAAAAAGTTGGAAAATATTTTTGGCAAATGATTTACATAATAAAATATTTATTAATTAAGTAAATATACACTGAGTATAGACTCTGTTAATTAAATGCAAATTAACTCAACTAACTTTTCTTGACTTTGGAGAAATAGAATAATACTGTAAAGGATGAACTTAAAAGTTTAATTATTAATTTTCCTTGCAAATTATTTTTCTTCCTTTTCCATAGGAATTTAATAGCAAAGTAATACTCTTAATAATAGTCCAAGGAGTAAAATTATTGACTTAAATGTTTCTCCAATTTTTTGTTCCATCTTATTTCACTTTTCTTCTTGGTTAAATCAGACAAATTGTGCAAGGTGGTATAATTTCTTGTACATTAATAGTCTTGGTGTCTCACTGGACTTGGTTAATGCCTACAGAATTTGTAGGAGATTAATGACAAAACTAAGGTGATTCACTTTTCTCTCTCGTTGAGTTTATTGGTACCTTTTGGGTGTACAGAACAGTTCCATTCATCATTGGGATCTTGGACCTTTACATGACATATCTTGGTTCCTATTTTTCCCCATACCCCTACCCTCCCTTTACCCTGCCACCCTTCCCTATTTTCAAAGACTTTGTTTCCATTTTTTCCTTTTCTCATATTTTTAATTTTCCCGTCTTTCCTTTCCCCTACCTTTCCTACCTTCCTTACTCCTTTAGGCCTTTTCTTCCTATTTCACATTATCAATTATACAATTTAAACCTTATTTACATGTTTAGTTTTTTACTCCAGAGAAACAATTAGTTATTCACTTGTGTGTCCTATTTATTTCACTTAAGAGTGTGGACTCAATATGCATCCATTTTCTTATAAATGACTCTAGTTTATCATTCTTTATGGCTCAGTAGTATTCCATTTCATATAAAAAACACATCTTCTTTATCTAGTCTCCAGTTGATGGGCAATTGGGCTGTTTCCAAGGTGATTTACTTTTTAGCAAAATCTGCAGTTAACATAATATTAAAGTTCATTCCAGAATGAATACATATTCCAATAAATTTGGAAAATAAGTCAAGTTCTAGACACTGGAGCATTTACATAAGGCACATTTTGATTTCAGAAGTCCGAATAATGTTGAGTCATGTCCAGAGCACAGCATAAACACAATGGTATCTGAAGTAGAGGCAGAAAGGGGACATCAGGGTTTCAGCTTTGACGCTGTACCACTAATTTATATCTCAAGCTCATGGTTGTGACTGTAGGCTGGACTGAGGATAATTATTACATATATACATTAATTATAATACTGCATTTAACATAGCTGGGGGGAAATTCTGTTATAAATGAGTTTTATCACTTATAGAATCATTTGAGATGTTGCTGCTTTGTGGCAAAGTGAAATGTGCAATAGTGACAACCTTAAGTCAATCAATCTTATTTGACAAGACTTTTTTTCGCATCCAGCATATGCAAACTCTTAATTTTCAATATTCATTGTATTCCCACATTTCTGACAAAACAACGTCAAATGGAGGTAGGGTCCGGTAGGGGTGTGGTCTTTATTATTGCTCGTGAGCAGACCTCTAAGTCCTGTGCCACAATGGCAGCTTGAGCCTTCTCCGAGGCAAAATTCTCCCAAGCCACCTTTGGTTCAGCTAGAGATCATACATAACAACACTATCATTGCATATATATTGTATTTCTTAATGCTTATCATTCCTTTTGAATAATGCAGAAATGTGAGAGCATTCATTCTACAGTACAAATTTTCCTAGGCAAAGTATGTCTCCAGTATTTTTATTTCCCTTTTGTAGGCCTAATTGAAATAATTGCAGTTTAAAGCATTTGTAGTTCTACTTTTCTCCTATCTGCCATATATTTTTTGGAAGGAACATCTTTTTCTCATCCATTTCTATATGTTTCCTATCTTAGATATTTTTTTACTAAATCTTTTAGAGATAGATTGTAGGGTTCCCCATTTTTCAATGAGATTTTAAAAATAATGAAACTGTACTATCTCAACCATCTGTTTTTTAAAAACAATTTCTACACTGAATATTTTAACTGAATAATTATGGTCAGAAGATATTTTAACATCAGTTATTCTCTGAAAAAATAATTCAGTATCATAAATTTAATAATGTTTAACAATTTTAAAGAATATTCTATCTTCTCTTAAAATTTTCCTGTCACCTCAAAAGAAACAAGAGAGAAACTCTGAAGAAATTTACCTAACAAATATTTCATATAATCCCCCTGATCAGTTACACTAAAAAATGCTAAGATTTTATGTAAATACAATAGAAATGCAACACAGCTGAAAAACCTCAAGCTTAGAATCCCTCAGTCTAATAAAAAGTCTAGAAGCAAATGCACCTCTATCTTTACCTACAGGGAAATAATGTCTTTAGTATCCAGGACAAATAAATCTGCCTTTTCTTCTAAAGGGAGGAACTATTTTTGTATTCTGAGGCTGTTTTCTATAAAATCAACATTGAAATGTTTAGGTGGAGAAAAATACTGTCAAAAGTTTTGAAGAATTTCAAGAGAGCCATTGAAAATTGTCTATCATGCCTAGTTTGTGGTCATTAAAAAATTACTACCAAAATGCAAAATCTGTCCTGCTTTACAAAAGAGTCAAAGTGTAAACCATCAAGCTAAAAAACATTCTTGATGTTCATTAATAAAACAGCACTAGAATTTTAAAACACTTTACCATACCAAATGTTTTAATCTGTGCTAAAAATCATTTTCTCAAAGTCTGTAATTTACCTTTTTAAAATATTCTACACATATGTATCCATTTTCCTATGAATGACTCTAATTTCTCATTTTTTATGGCTGAGCAATATTCCATTTTATTGAGGTCATACTACTAAGTGAAATAAATAAGTCACACATGTGTGAATATTGAATAGTTTCTCTGGTGTGAAAAACTATAATAGTACTCAAGATTCTAATGGGATAATTAACAATATGAAATAGGAAGAAAAGGGCTAGAGGCTAGGGAAAGTGGTAAGGGTAGGGGAAGGGGAATAAGGGAAAAGAAAAAAATGTGAGAAAATTAAAAAAATGGAATTAAAATGTTTGGAAATGGGGAGAGGAGGAGGGGGTGAAGGGAGGGTAGGGACAAGGGGAAAAATGAGAACCAAGACCTGTCATGTAAAGGTACAAGATCCCACTGATGAATGTAACTGTCCTGTATACCTAGATTTGGAAATGGGGAGAAGGAGGGGGTGAAGGGAGGGTAGGGACAAGGGGAAAAATGAGAACCAAGACCTGTCATGTAAAGGTACAAGATCCCACTGATGAATGTAACTGTCCTGTATACCTAGAATATACTAATAAACTCAATAAAAAGAAATAAAATTAAATTAAATTAAAAAATAAAATATTCTACACATGCAAAATATTTGAAC
Organism: Fukomys damarensis; assembly: GCF_012274545.1. NCBI lineage: Eukaryota > Metazoa > Chordata > Mammalia > Rodentia > Bathyergidae > Fukomys > Fukomys damarensis. The sequence continues at coordinate 48,826,030 of NW_022900936.1, read as the reverse complement.
ATTTTTTGGAATCTAAGATTTATATCTCAAGCTGTAACATATCTGTCATTCCTTTAAATCAAGGGAATAGAGCACTCAAAGAGATTTCTAAATATACAGACTGGCTAGTACCCCAGTGAGGGAGGAAGGAAGCTACTGAAACTCATGTACCCCAGTTTTCTTCCCTAAATATTCGACTTAATTAGAGCATTCCTATTTTCAAAAAGTGAAATAAAGTATATAGAGAGGAGAAAAGTACTTAGTAAAAAAAATTTGCAGCAACCAGTAGAAAATGACAATGAATGTCAATTTATATAAGCACTATAAATATACCTATATAAAATATTCAACTTCATATTTGATAATTTATTAATAACATTCCTCTATTTAATAGCTAGCTGTGTCAATGTACATATCTATCAAAAGGAAGAAAATTATCATTTCTCCACAACATTGCCTGTAACTGGTATTATTACACAATGACCTACATGTAGAAAGACTAAATTTACATTGTTTAAAAATTACCTACAAATCTTTAAAAAGTTCTTACAGATCTTCTTAAGAAAATAAAGGCATTCATAACCATATACGACAAGAAAATCAACATCAGAGAAGTTCTTGAATTGACTCAGCCACCTAGAGGCCATTGACCCTCTCAGTGTATCTGGACGGATATCTCTAGAACATTACTGTTTGGCTTTTTTTTACAATTCATTTACATGCTTTGTTCCTTTATGTGGTAGTTCTGGTATTACTTTTGTTAGGACTTAATTTGAAACTTTAATCTCCATCTAATTCTGTAAGACTTTTAAAACTATGTTTTAAGCTTAAAATGTGAGATGTTTTTATTTTTTATTTTTAATTAATTCAGATATACATAATAATCAGATTCTTCATGTGGAACTTGTACCTGTACATGATATATCTTAATTCTTATTTTTCCCCTTCCTCTCTCCTCCTTTCAACCCTCCTTCCCCTCCTTATTTATAAAATCTTTGTTTCTGTTTTATTTTCCTGTTTTCTTACATTTTTCCCTTTAGAACTATTTTAATGAAATTTATTTTAAAGCTTACAAACAAAAATAGTATATGTGTATTGTGTATCTGATGTCTTGAATTAGGTATATCTTGTGGAACAGCTAAATCAATTGAGTTTTCATATGTGTCTCTATTGTAAGATATTAAGTAGATGGAAATTTAATTTAACTATAGTGCTTAGAGGTGAGGCACTTGATAGATAATTAAGATTGATAAAAACAGTCATGTAGAGGTACAAGTTCCCAACAATGGATGTAACTGTACTGTATCCCTAAAATGTAAACCATCTAATGGCTTTATGGCAGGGTGGAGCCTCTATAGCTGAACGCTAGTGGGTTAATTAGATGCTACACACACACTTTGGCTCTTTGCCTGTGATACCCTGTATTACCTTGAGTTGGGGGTAAATTTGAAATGACCCCCAAATGTCTCAGGGGTGCAGAAGTTGGGCTTTTGGAAGTGATTGGCTTCTGAAGCACTTTATATTAAGTTTCCAATTTACTAAGCTTCCAGTTGTGAACTTTCATGGGTACAAATGGACCTGGTGTCACAAAGATTTGTAGATGTGACCAAATCACAGAAGCAGCTCTTGTGTCTGTGAGACACAGTCATAGTTGGGATGCTATGTGCTTACCGCACAGTGTGATAGTGTACAGTAGTAGTGCAGTGCTCAATCAAAGCCTAGGATATCTGGAAGCAAGAGGAGAAGCAGTGGTAACGTGAAAGGGCTTTCCAGGAAGCGCTAAGCAGTATATACCTTGTATAATTGTGTCAAAGGTATGTAAGACTCACTGTCAGACTTATAAACAAATTGAACTTCTGAATGTTCTGGAACAGAACTCATTCCTAAGTCAGGGACTTACTGTACTCTGTTTAATCCATTGCTGAGTTCATAGTTCAATGTAATGTTAGGAAGTGAGGCCTGTTTGGAGGAGGTGAGTCACTTGGAACATCAAGTTTAAGAGTGTATTCTTGTCCCTGGCTTCTTCTGCTTCTCTCTGCTTCTGGCTGCCAGAGGTTGAGTGGCTTCTGTCTGCCATCCCCTTGCTCTGTGCCATTTCTGCCTTGTAGCCAACTGACTGACCCTTGACTGAACCCTCTGAAACACTGAGTGAAAATAAAAGACCTCTCAAGGTGTGGATGTCAGTTATTTCGTCTCAGTGAAAGGAAAGTGAAAAATACACCTTGAGATTCTTCCAGAAAAAAAGACTATTACACCTGACCCCTGACCTTGGACCACTAGAATAGTGAGAGAAAAAAAAGAAAAAAAAATATTAACTGAAAGTTGCCTAATCTGAGCTATAAATTATTGGCAGCTAAAAGCAAAGACAGTTTTCTTTAGTTTCTATTCCCTCAGTTGAGGCAAACATTCTGGGGGTTCCCCTTTGATGAGGGTATACTCTGTAATAGTGGCCCTTCTGTGGCTCTTCCTAAGCAACTCATCAGAGATCTCCTATTCAAGTTTATTTGGACTCAAGTTTTATTCCCAAGGATTTCAACAATTTTTCAGAATTTATTTCTAAAGTATTGCTTAAAGCAGCACATTTTTTTTCAATCTCATAATTTCAACCATTCTTTTTTCCTTTTGTCTTTTTACCTCATATTTTGTCTTCCCTCATCATTTGCTTGTTTTAAAGAGGCTCAGGGTCTTTTCAAATTCACTATGTCCTTCCCTATGTTCATTAAATTACTTAAATTCCTCTTACGTGCACAATTTATCCCCTTTCTCTCACATATGCAAATAGCTCCTTGCATTAAGCAGTTGACATTTGGGTTAGGTATCTAAATCAATTTTGGATGTGAATGAGTTTCTTCAGATTTTCAAACTTACACCACACTTAACAAACATTAGTGAGACAGGCAAAATGAACGTAATTTAAATTATAATCTAGGAAAGGAAGTAGCAAGAATCAAATAGAAGCTACTAGTTACAGCAATTTTAAAATATAGCTGGTGTATATTTCTACAACCTTTTGTAATACCTCAATTTTGCTCCTTCATAATGAGTGTAATTTCTGTCTTCACACTTTGGGTTCTTGGGCATTTATGTAAAACCCATAGGTAGTGACATAATTAATGATGAAGCCCGAATTGTTTCTTCTTCATATCAGAAATAAAACAAGAATCTCTGCTCCTACAGTTTCTTGGACGTTTTTCAGGGTCATGAAATATTTTCAGGTCAATTTCAGGGCAGGAATTAAATAAAAATTTCCACCTTAGTAAGGTGGGCATAAAGTTTTCTCTACTGTAGAAGACATGATATGATAGGTAGGAAATCCTAAAAACTCCATTTTAAAATGTGTTAGAATTAATAAGTGAATTCCACATAACTGTAAGACACAGGTCAATATATACAAATCATTTACTCAATATTATAATAAAGAGAAAGCCAAAAATGAAGTGAAAGTCAAAGGAGAAAACATTTTACAGTAATGCCCCAAACAATATAGTTCTTCAAGAGAAATTTAATGAAAAGGGCATGGGCTTTAGCTCAGTGGTTCCAGTGCCTGCCTCAGAAGCACAAGGACCTGAGATTGATCCCCAGGACAATAAATAAATAAATAAAAGAAAAGAAAATAAGTACTGACCACTTATACTTTAAACTACCAAAATTCCAGTGAATTCTTTGTGCAAATTGATAAACATCTTCTCCACTAGAAATGCAGTGCCTTCAGAATAGCTGTAAAAGCCTCCAAAAGATAAATTTCAAAGGACTTGCATTTCTCAACTTCAAAAGTTCCTATACAGATACAATAATACATGCTATCTGCCACTGGTACATGAACAAATGTATCAGTAAATAAAACAAATTTGAAAGTGTAGAAATAAATTCTCATAATGGATTTTTACTGATATTTCAACATAATTCATTGGGGGGGTACTCTTCAACAAGTTGTTCCTAGAAAACCAAGTATCTGCATGTAAAAGATTAAAGATGGAACCCTATTTCACACTATATATAAAATTACAATAGACATTAAGAGCATAATTGCTAGAACTATAAAACATTTAGAAACAAATTGATACAGAAATTTACTTGACTTTGTTTTGGGCAATTGTTATAAGGACAGTAAAGGCATAATCAACAAAATAAAAAGTAAATAGAAACTACTGAAATAATAATCTGTTTTTGTATCATTAATAAAGTGAAGAGAACTCAGAGAAAGGAATAAAATTTTTTGAAATATATATCTGATAAGACATTAAATAAAAATTTTTAAAACTCAATAATAAAAGGCAATTCATCCACTGAAACAAATGAGCAAAAAATATCTGAGTAGACAGTTTTGCAAACTATTCCAAAGAGCATATATAAATGACAAATCAGCACATTAAAATACACTAAACATTTTTAGTCTTAAGGGAAATGCAAATCAAAGTTTCAGTAAGAGCCACTTCCACAATAAGAGTTAAGATTAAAAACAAAACAAAAATACAATAGATGCAAATAAATATTGACAAGATAGTGGAGATATTGGAACTTCCCTACACTGCCACAAAGAATGTAAATATTGCAGCCACTGTAGAAAATATTGTGTCATTTCCTCAAAAGGTCAGAGTTACCAAATCTGGATATGAAACAACAAGAGGTAAATGTATGTATGTACAAATCTTATGCATTTTGGTTCATAATGATATCATTCCTAATAGCCAAAGACTGGAAATGTTTAATAAATCCATCTGCTGATGAATAAATAAATATAAAACACAACACAGTACTTTTAGTTAATATAAAGTAATGAAATACTGATACATATTACAAAGGGGTGGATCTCATAGACCTTATATCAGCTGAAAGAAACAGTGAAAAAGACTCTTCACTATATAATTTATACAAAATATGCAAGTCAAAAAGTCTAGAAAAGGAAAAGGTATATTCCATAGATGAGTGATCGAAATGTTAGCTTACTAATATGGGGCTTCTTTTTGGGGCAAAATAATTGTTTTAAAATGTATATTAGTACTGTTTTTCCAATCCTGGGGTTACATAAAAGCCACTGAGTATAAACTGCAGCTGCAAAGACCAAAAGAGTGTTTAGTGTTTTATATGAATCTCTTCTTTAAAATGGTATTAAAAATTCTTAAATAGTCCTTTATTTAATAGGTAGGGTGTAAGACACATGATGTTAAGATTTGTGTAAGTCCTGGTTGGTTTATGTTATTCTTTTGAAGTATCAATAGAGGGTCTTACAGTAATATACCCTTGAAATGCTTTTTGTCATTCACATCCTAATGATGGTTCATATAGGGTTCTAGGTGGACAAAAGTTTGAAAATAATACTTCATTTACTTTTCACATATATTATTGGAGTAAGGCATGTATTGATTGGTTAAATTTTTATCAGTTTTAGGTAACTATATTTTTGCCCTATTTTCTTACTTCAAATATTTTTTTCCTATTTTCTAATGCTTCAATTTTCCCTTGATATATTTGGGTGTGAATTAAATTTTTTTTCTTCTTAAAAATGTTTCTATTAGTACATGTTTACAGTACAAAATGACTACAGTCATTGTAGGGAATTAATACATGTTCATAACATATCTCAATATTTTCCCTTCTTCCATTCCCCTTCTATTTTGCTAGCATCAAACTCATTTGTTTATCTTATATGTCATCACTAGGTTAATTATCATATACACATATTAAAAACCAAGCTAATAAGCCAAAAACATATAAAATGTAAAAACATATTAAATAAATGTACACTTTCAGATATGGTGGATAACGAATATTTTTTTCTCTCTTCCCTTTTTTCTTTTATCTGTCTTATCTTTCACACTTTACTTGCATGATTGAATTTTTCATATAAGAGAAATCTAAAACATTTAAGCTTGTATGTCTTATTTGCATGTTTTATTATGATGATCATGTATTTTTATTTTTTGTTCTTGATGTTGGAGTTTTAAATTTTGTAATGTTATTTTCACTTCTTTATTTTTTATTTATTTGTTCTCATTGAATTTATCGGCACATTTTAGGTATACCGTACAGTTACTTTCATCATTGGGATCTTGTACCTTTACATGACAGGTCTTGGTTCTCGTTTTTTCCCGCTTATCCCGGCCCTCCCTTCACCCCCTCCTCTCTTCCCTATTTACAAATATTTTATTTCCATTTTTTCATATATTTTGCTTTCCCCTTATTTCCTTTTCCCTACCTTTCCCACTTCCCCTACACCTTTAACCCCTTCTTCCTATTTCACATTGTCAATTATACCATTAGGATCTTATGTACCATTATAGTTTTTAACACTAAAGAAATTATTCAGTATTTACACGTGTTATTTATTTCACTTGAGTATATCCTCAATATGCATCAATTTTCCCATGAATGACTCTAATTTTTCATTCCTTATGGCTGAGTAGTATTATAGAAAAACCACAGTTTCTTTATCCAGTCTCCAACTGATGGGAAAATGGGCTGTTTCCAACTTTTAGCTATTACAAACTGTGCCGCAATAAACATGGCTGTGCATATATCACTGTGATATGATTCATTTTCATTTCATTTCTTTAAATATCGATTTTAAAATATTCCTTGCAATCTCAGCACCTGAAACTACTGAATGTGTACAAAAATATTTTAAAGCACCATTCATTGTTTAAACAGAACTTTAAAAAACATGTCTATAGTGTAGATAACTTTCTTATACAACTTTCAAATACATTAGAGGCTTTATGTTAATTGGATTAGAATTTTCCCAAAGATATACATACATTTTATTTATTTAACTAATATCTTTAGGAAATATAGTTGTTCAGTTTACTTGTTTTTAGGAACAAATGGTCTAGCCTATAGCCTACCCATGTTAATACCACAAGTTCCATAGAGATAAAAAATAAAATCTTTTTAGGCACATATTGTAGAGTTTTAAAGGAGAAGATGAAGAAATAAATGGAAAATACTATAAAATTTAGAACATGCCAACCTAATAAATATCTAAAATCAATATGTGTCGTGATTACATACTCAGCAAAATACTGGAGTAATTTTACTACCTGATACTTAAATTGCCATTAAGTTTGAAACATATATTACAAATGGCTATGGAAAGCCTACAAGGCAATTTGGATTGTCTATAAATAGATAATCATAGTTTGGCTTATAAAGAATATGTTAAGAAATGTGCACTATAAAAGTAAGGAAAGATAACAGAATGCCCCTAAGGTTGAACTTTAATGAAAGACCTAGGAGAGCTTCAGTCAATCCTGTGACAAACGCCAAATCAAATCTTGCCTGCTAGACTTACTCTGTGTTACACTGAGATAACAAGCATGTTTTAGCACCATCTTGCTCAGCCAACAGGTGTCTGCCATAACAGGAAAAGTGTAATATTTATTGAATGGCTCTGTGTAGCTGAAAAAAGGCATGGAAGAAGCTGACTGATGGAGACCGTCTGCTTAACAGAGCAATGAAAGTGGGAAGCCAAATCCTTTTCTGAAGGGCATCTTGGTATCGCTTTTAAGTGTTTATCACACTTAATGCATGGTTTCCTAATTAGGTGATGGCAAAATCTAGAATATTGTGACTATTGCATGTATCTTGTATTCAGTTACAATGTCCTTATTCAGAGGGATAATCATATAAAGAAAGATCTCCAATTCAGATTGGTTTGCTTACTTTTTGGAAAATTTTTTCAACTCCTAATACTGAAATGGATAATTCAGGTCAATATCCCTTAAAACATAGCAAATGTATTCACTGACATAATGAATATCTACTTATAAGCTGAGTTTCAGTGCAAACTGATGAGCTACTCATGACTTGAAGCATCCAACTTTCTCTTGCAACTTTTTTTTGAGTCCTCAGTTTCAGTCTCTCATTTTACTCATGATCAATAAATAGATATCAGTAACAGGAGGTATGTATTTCTAACATTGGTCTGTTTATGTCTTTTTGTTCACACTTTGTAAATATGAATTTCTTAAACCAACAACAGGAGAAAAATCTGCCAGAATTTTTCATGCCCTTATTGCTAGGAATAATTCATAATTCAATTTGATCTGGGGGGAAGATAATAAATTTGAGGGTGTATTGCCACAATATTCCCGCAAATTTGAAATTTCTTTTGTCTCCTTAAAGGTGATTGATTAACCATTTGTCAGAAATTAGAATGAATGAGTGTCTAGTTCAAAGGGAAGTGGAGACAAACTAATGTGAGAAAACTGCCAGTTTTAAGAATTATATAAATATAATCTATTTTTTACCGCTGTTGTATAATTCAGATGCCAATTTTTTAAGTACAGGTAATGAGAAATCTGCATATATAAAAACTTCACATTCCCATTTATTCATATGTCAATAGCTCTTGGATAGTCTTTCTCTCATTATAAATCCTCTGATATAAGACTTTTTGCTCCAAACATAATTTGTTGTGTACAATAATGTATTTCATGTCAATACTGTAGTGATACTCTCATGACTTGTTAATCAGACAGAATCATATAACCATTAATTTTTATCCACAAAGCTTTTTAAGTTATTTTCTTTTAGTATTCACAGTGGCTGAGCATTATTAAATAATGCTGAAACTTAACTTGAATGCTTTTGCTGCAACTCACACATTGTCCTCATAATAGTTAAATCATGCTCAGATAAATAAAACCAGATCAACAAATTCACATTAAAGTTAAATTAAGTTATTTTTCTCTATAGGTCATTCATGTTATTTCAGCCAAACCCTTTGTAGAAAAATAATCTTGACCTTTTCAATGTAACAAAGCAAAAAGATAAAAATACTGCATACAAAAACTAGCAAAAGCTAAGAGAATATCATTACAATACTCAACCAGCATTTCTGAAATTAATTCTTTTTGTAAAACTTTTCTGAACAAAAGCCATGCACAGTTACTAATCTTCTATTACAAGTATAATGACCTAGATTTCACCTTTTGCTTTTTTATCAAGTTTAACTCCTCACTAATTTCTCATCTTCACAGAAGATGGATTTAGTAAAAAAGTAAAACTGCTTATAATACTGTTATAGATAATAAATTTATGGTTAATATTTTCATAATACCAATTTAATTTTTATTTTGGCCAACTAGAATGATGAAATTTAGTTACCTTTGATGATTATCAAAATTAATGTTGTCCACTTGTTCCCTGTCCAAAAATACTACTAACAATTGAGATTTTCCTTCTTGTGTTTCTCTCAGAAATACTGTTCTAAAAATGCTCAGCATTATTAACATCTAATTCAATTATTGTTTGCTTAAGAAAGCCTAGTAACTTTGCCACTCAACACTGATTTTATTTAAAAATGGATAATAGAAGAAGGTTAGGTCAATATAAATGAAGATATTTGATTTGTAAAGCAGTACTTTTCTGGTTACAACTTAATATTCATTTGTTATAAATATAGGAAGTGTCATTTGCACTTTGATAAAAATCTCAGTAAGCTATCGAAATTACTGTATCAATTATAAATAATAGTAGTGTTCTGAATATCCCATCTCTCCAAATTCATACAGAAAATAAATTCTGGATGATTATTCCTCTTGACACCCAGAATATCATTGCTAGTAGGGGATTATTTATTTGCAATTTTGTGTCTCAATCAAACATAGGAAAATAATCAAAATGTCTTTATGATAACCAAATGAAAATGTTTCGGTAAGTAGGAAGTTTTGTTTGGGGAATAACAAGTTGCTTGTATTCTGCACTTTGCCATGCCTTGTGTTTAGATGCCTCTCTAAAACCTCGTGCTTCTTCAGAGGCGGCTGAATCTACAGTGTGTGATTGATTCATGGTGGGGCTGTGCCATAGGGTGCTAGGATTAAGGGTAGAGTGCTACCTGTTCTAAATAGTGTGAATAAGATAAAAGAGCAGAAAGATGCTGTTAAGGACCTTTACTGCCTTTGCTGCTGTCTATCCACAATGAACTGTTGCCCATTGCCACTCTGCCTTGGAACCAGCCAATTATGGACTGAAACCTCTAGGAATTTTAAGCCTCTTTAATTTGGGGTGTCTGGTATTTTGTCCCAGCAAAGAGACAAAAGCACCTAACACAAATTTCTTATAGTTACAAAACTTACCATGCAAATTCCCAAAGATAACCTACTTCTGAATTTAGACAAATGCCTAATTCCATCCATCGCATGTTAGACTAAATTAAATGAGACTGAATTAAAAACTGTTTTCACCTCTTACTCAGCAGCCCCTCAAACCCTCTAAAATAAACTCTGGCCATCCAAGAGCCATTTCAAATTTCATTATTTTTCATGAAATAAATTTCTTCTCTATCCCTTTCTCTTTCTACCCTGTTACCAAACTATACCCAACTTGTTATATTAAAACGTGTTCAGTTTTATACTATTTCAGATACTTTTCATGTGGCCTTTCATAAGCCTAGTATGGATCTATAATGTTGAAAATAAATTTGTTTTATTTCTTCCTCAGCCTATCTAACCTATTACATCCCCTAAACATATCTCAGATGCACAACTTTCTTTCCATTTTACTAAAAACATCTAATTCCAACATGTCTGGATTTCTCTAAAAGCTTCATGATTGATCACCTTTTGCCTATTATGGATTGACTCCCCCATCATACATTGAATCCTTTATAATGAATGTGACTGAATTTACAGTTGGACCTTTAAATTGCTAACTAAGTTTAAATAAATTCACTTTATTGTTTAAATCTGGGGTTTCCTCTAAAAGCTTCATGCATTTGGAAGGTGAGCGGGTCGTTGGGGAGTTATTATCATCAGTGGATTAGTCCACGGACAAGTTCATAGTTGACTTGCTGTTGGAAGGTGGGGACTGGTTAGAGATGGGTCATTAGAAGTCTGACCTGCAAGGGTACATCTCCCTGTCTGGCACACACCTTCTTTCTTTTTTTCCTGGTCACCAGGACATGAGCAGATTTCCTCCACCCAGGTCTTTCCCCATAGTTCTTTTTCTTCATTTAAGCTTGATGATCATGGACTGAAAGTTGTTGGCCCAAATAAATCTCTTCTCCTCTAAATTGTGAGTATTGTGTATTTTGTCCCAGTGATTTCCATATCATCAGTGTGGTAAAACCTTTTTACTCTAACCATATTCATTGTGTTTGAACACTCTGTCTATTGCTGGCACTGAACAAGGTGTGTCTATTCAATGAATTTTCATAAGACTATGTTTACTTACTAAATTTTTCTTGTTAGAGAAAATTCATGGGTTTAGGAAACAGGTCTTTCATAGAATTACTAGTGAATAAAGGAATACAAATTCAATATATAAAATTAAGTTAAATCTTCTCATAATGACGCATGATAATTCAATGGCTGTACCAGTTACATATATCAAATAATCTGATAAGTCACTCCAAATGAATCATTGTGCAGAAAAATTCTTTGTTTGCTACTTAAGAATTTAATGCATATCATTTTATAACAATAATTAAAAGCTGGATTACTTTTATTACCTAATAATTTCAAAAGTCAACATATTAAAAACCTAATTCTGGGTTATACATATATCACATATTTAAGAAGGGCAGAAAAAAGCTTTCTCTTATATTTGGGGGGGTACCAGGTATTGAACTTGGGACCTTGTGCTTTGTGATTGTGAGGCAGGCACTGGAACCACTGGGCCCCCTAACCCTGTTGCAGAAGAATCTTGATAATAAAATGCTGCATAGAAGTATACAGTGATAGGAATAGAGGAGAGTGAGTTTAAATAGGAATAGAGGAGAGCATAAATACTTTCACATTTAATGAATTTGATATGTGAAGTACACTGAGACTAGCAATTGGTAGGAATGTTAAATGATTCTGTAGGAGTTATATTGCATTTTGCAAAGGAAAGTGATGGGTACTCTCAATTAAATTTAGACTTGTTTTATTCAAGAATAGAATAAGATGTAGAGAAATTTATTAAAATGGAAGCAATATTCTACAATTCATTTTTAAGAAAGACTTTAATAAAATGTAGTCAAAATGGCAGTCTGCTTTAGAAAAAATCATCAGCAATAATTTAAGAGAGTATAATGGTTTACTAATGTACACATGTAATCTAAAAGCTTTCAGTCTTCAGCAAATATAAAACAATACCTCATCTGTTTTGCTTAGTAACAAAAGAGAACTATGCCTTATACATTCACCTTATTATTGATGACTGGAATTCAATTTCAGTTTGTATATTTATACTAATAAAAGCCATTATAAGAAGAAGGATGTGATTATGTGGTAAAGATAGACTACAGGAAATGATTTCAAGAAAGTCTGTGAAACAAATTCTTTTCTAACAATATTGTTACTATTAAAATAAAGCCAAGATATGTATGGAATTAGAATGCTTATAAAATTTTAAATATTTAGGAGTTTTCTTCATTTACACAATACCAAATGATGGAGAGGATTATTTTGTAGCGAATAACAAAAAAGTTCCTGAGGAAGTAGAGAAAATGTGCATCAGTAACTTCTATAAATATTACTTATACATATGATAAAATCGCATAATTTTGTGTAAGTTGAATATGACATATGTATTTATATTATCACACAACTCAAAATGTTAAAAAAGAAAACCTTTTCCCTTAGAAGTTTTCTGGTAGTTTAATAAGTATTTCATTTGCTTACTAAAAAATGTCTGTTCATGGTCTGATCTGTTTTAGCATTTACCTAAATATCTATTCAGATTGCTTTATTTTACATCATTACATAATTTGCTACTATAATTTGCTTTACAAAGACTTATATTTGACTTACATCTGACTTTCCTGACTTTTAATTCATAAATCTGGCATCAATTGTCCACAGTAATGCAAATATGAGTATATGTGCAGGTCTAATAAAGGGTCTTTGTGGTCTCATTGCCCCAAGATCACATTCAAATGCCTTACCATGCCCACATTGTCCTGATCCCTGATAAACTCTGAAGCTCTTTCCTTTGGTATCGAGTTCCTATGTTTGAAAATGCATTTTATCCTGTGATCCATAACATTTGAAGGCACTTTTCCATCTGACTGGAATTCTATCTAAATCTTCCTCTGAATATCTTGTTCTATTGCAGGTATCAATATAGGTATATCTCTGTTTAAGAAAATATCTCAGTCACAAAGCTTTAATGAGATCCTCATTTTATATTCTTTAACAACATAGATATAAATTTGTTAAATTTTTAAGTCTTCCATGAAATGTCACCTTGAAGACAAGAATCATTTCTTATTTTCCTGTCTTGTTCATGATTAGAACATTGGCTACAGCATAGAAGACATTCAGTGAAAAGGTGTAGATTAATATATTCAATGACCTTTATAGATTGAGTTATATGTATATTTCCATTTTAATATGCATTTAAAGGTTTTACTTAACTGAAAAAAATGTATCAAATATGCCTATGATTAGAACTTGTTTAATATGGAAAATGGCATATTAATAAATTTTCATTTGTATATTTTCCCTAAATATTCCCATGTGTATGACTCAGGAAACCTACATTGATTCCTTGGTTATGAAATCAAATAATAATAATGCAAACAAGAGCACTCAACTTCTTCAGTGGTTACTACAATATCTACAATGAAAACTTCAGGAAATAGCAAAGAAGAAAGAATGAGTGACAGAAACCAACTCTTTTCCTCTTATCAGAATTAAGTTCTTATAAAAGTCAGATACTGAAGAAAAAATCTTCAATTGATTTTATAAAGAATTAATTTATTAATTTCTTTAAACCACAATAGGAAAAAATGAAGCACGCTTAAATATTTAAATGTCTGATTCCTGTGCTTTTCATGCACTTTAATGACTTAATGTACTCTTTACAATTAGGTTGACAATTGATGATGACCTGGGTTAACACCAAGGTATAAAAAGGAAAATATATAAAGATGGATAATGCTTTCCTCAAATTAATAACAGATAAAGGAGTTTTTAAATTGTGACTAACATTCCAGAAAATACTTATATTGGTTATGAGAACAGATGGCAAGTTGCTCTTAGACTGCAGTAATAGGTACACAGATCTGGATTTGGGAGTGCAGTTTATTGAGTGTATTACATATGAAACATTGCCAAGGACAACAATAATATCAGTGTAACCGTGTGCTGTGGGTCAAAGAGAAATGGCTTATATAATGGTCATTACAAAAAAATATTTATTTTCAGAGCACACATGCATCTGATTCACCTTAATCTTACTTCACAAGTGTCAGGCACATTCCTTCTGCTGATGGTCAAATCCACCTATAAAATTCTGGATATCAGTCTAACGGTTTGCTTATTGATAGAATGCTAGGAAGTAGTGTGGGAAAGATAGATCAAGTTCACTTGGGTTCCATCGTGGTGCTTATAACTCAAAATGCTTGTAGGTTGGTCAGGTTTAATCATTGTTATTTCACCATGCATTACTGTCATTTATAATCTCATTTGCTCATGCTCTTCCATGATTAATCTTGAGCCTTCAGAGGATATTTACTATTGTGTTGATGGCATATTCTGAGTCTACTTGTCAGGACTGTATGCAAAGTTTGCGGCAACAGTAGAGGTGCATACATGGAATGAGAGAGCATAATTATGCAAATGATAACTTTCAGTTTTCTTACCAGGTGCCCTAGGAACCAAACAAGCCCAGTACATCTCTCTAGAATGGCATAGGGTAAAATATAAAAAATTAAAAAAAGACCATCAACATGGGTTTTCATGTGTTACATGAGGTATGTAACATCAGGGATGAACACAAACATTAAATCATAATAGCAACACAGTTTCCAAGGAAATAATCAAAAGCAAAAGTTGTGGATAGTAAAATAAATGTTAGTAGCTATTCCTAAATAAACCTGCACTGCCCTGCAAGACAGTATTGATGGTATCTTCTCTGTTACCCAGTGCAGTATTCTTTACCCTATTCAGGAATAAACTGTGACTTCCTGTCCAGACTCCAGTATTATCAGAGTGACCAAGTTCTGGAGGCTGCATACTCTTCACATTCTGAGAAGAAAAGGCTTACCCATCCAGGGGGAAACAAGACATGTGAGGACCCTTTGAGTTGTCCTCTCCCCTAAATTTAATGCTATCAATGTGGAACATAGCAGTGTCTCTGTGTGTACATCAGCACTAGCAGTTTAACATTTGAATTTACACTGTAGACATGGATAGTACTTGCAGCAGAAATCATGGACCACAGATGACCAAAATGGTCAGGCATGACATATAAAGGTATATGTACAATTATTGGCACTTTTCTAAGGACTTCCAGAAAGCCAATGACTACTGTTCAGCTAATAGGATCTGTACCTATTGCTTAGCAAGCCATTCTTTCTCTCCACCAATCCTGCTCCATGAGCATTACACAGCAGATGAAAGCACTATATTATGTATTTATATCTTATCTTGAACAGCATGTCCTATAAGATGGGTACTTTGCTACTGTCAAGGTGAAATAGGAAAACATGAATCATATTAAACTTAAGATCTTCAACAGCGATTTTCATAGGTTTGTTTTGCTAGGGAAGACTTGTAAAGGTCAGATGTCACTTTTACTAAGGGTAAAGAGTATTTGTGCTCATACACTTGATATACATATGTGTGTGTGTGTGTGTGTGTGTGTGTGTGTGTGTGTGTGTCTCAAAGGGCCAATATACTCAATCTGCCAATTACTTAGATTGGACTGTTGTGCGTGCATCCCTTATGTAGGCCTAATGACAAGACATTGAGGTATGAGCACATCTGACATTGGGATTAAGTTGGCCCATGAATTATTACCAGCCAGAACAGCTCTATTTGTTCATCAGATTTTCTCCAAGTTCATATAAGCTAGTATCAGTGATAGTTGTACTGCAGTGGTAATACAGGCACTTGTTTTCTACTAGCTGCACCTATCTGTTTGCCAAACACTTCAGGTATGGGGTCCTCACTCTTGCACCTGAGGTGGTGAGGCAATTTCACAGATAAATAGTCCCAACAATGTCTACAGCCTGGCAGTCAATAAGCTATTGGAGAGAACAACCTGTTGTTAGAAATATGAACTGCAGCTATTTAGTGATCTTTACCCTAGTGAATTTGTGCTGCTAAAATAGGCTATCTACCTACTCCATTAGGAGGCCAGTTTACACTATGCATACTATTCTTTTGATTTTCTGTTTTTTTGAGACAGGGTCTCACTATGTAGTTGAGACTGACCTGGAACTCACTATGTAGCCAAGGCTGGTCTCGAACCCACCTCCTGCCTCAGCCTCCTGAGTGCTGGGATTATAGGTGTGAGCCACCACACCTGGTCTTCTTTTGATTTTTCTTTTGAAACAGGGTCTTAATGTGTAGGTAGGCTGCTCTTGAATTTATGGCAATTTTCAGCCTCCAAAGTTCAGGGATTACAGGTGTGTGCCACCGTGCCCAAATATGGCTAATAGCCTTAATCAATGAATGACTCTACCCATATTGGGACATTTTGTTCTTAAAAAAAAAATGTGTTTAGTTCCAGTTCTTTTCTACACCTGGGACAAAAATGCTAGGAATATGCTTTATGCTATTTTTTGGGTTTGTTTGTTTTTTGCCCAAAATTTCAATTCATATACCGGTGATATCAAGATGTATTTGCATGCCTGAGAAGGATTCCAAGAGCCAGTCTTGAAGCTATGAAAATTTTTGCCTTTTGAAATGCTTTCTGCTGAAGACACTCAGTTCCATGTGGCTGTCTTATTATTCATTGTTTTTATTTTTCTGGGTATATGTTTGCTATATATAATAATTATATTTATCATGAAGACTTGGTACATGCACATAGCACATATAATTCTTTTTTTGCTCACTTTTCCTCCATTCCCTCCCCTCTCTCTCCATCTCTTTGTCCCCTTACCTTTTGCAAAATATCTGTATACCTTTTCTGAGGAATCTCCATATTGATTTCCATAGTGATTGTATTAGTTTATATTTCTGAATTTTCCCTCACAACCTCACGTTCATTTGTTATTGTTTATTTATTAAGTTTATTGCTGCACTTTAAGTACACACTATGATGACATTCATCATATTTGGTTTCTTGATAATACTTATTATTTCTATAGTAAGTTGAATTAATTTCAGTGCTAAAATGTTTGCATTACTCTAATGGCCAGTGATATCAGGCATTTATGGATGTATTCATTGTCCATTTGTACTTCTTTGGAGAAATGTCTATTCATTTCAGTTGCTCACTTTTAATTTTGTCTTTTATATTATGGAGATCTATTTTTATTTTTTTTAATACACTCTAGATACTAGTCCTCTGTCTGAGGAATATCTGAAAAAATTTTGCCCATGAATGAAGGTTGTCTCTTCATTTATTTGGTTGTTTCTTTGCTATATAGACTATTTTTTGTTTGTTTGTTTGTTTTTGCTTTAGATTTGATACATACCTATTAGCAGAGACTTGATGCTATTTTTTTCATTTCTTTCAAAAAGTATTTACTTGTATCTCTGTCTTTAAGAGTTTTACCCATTTTACCTTCCAGAAGACTGTTTCTGTTTTAACATTGAAATCTTTGATTGGTGTCTATTTCAATGTAGTTCATGGTGATATATATGGACTTAACTTCAGTCTTCTGCATGGGGTATCAAGTTTTCCCAGTACTAAATGTCAAAGAGGCTATCTTTCCTGTAGCATATGTTTTTGTCCCCTTTGTCAAAGAACAGATAGCTTAATGTGCTTGGGGTTTCTCTATTTCATTCTACTGATCAACATGTTCATTTTCTGGGCTAGCAACACGCTATTTTTTATCAAAGTAGCTTTGCAATATAATGTAGAGTCTCCCATTTTGCTCTTCTTATCCAGGATTGTTTTTGCTATTCTGGTCCGATAGGAATTTTAGGACTATTTTCTCTAGTAGTGAGGAATGCTCCTAGTGTTTTTATTGGAATTGTGTTAAATCTGTGTATCAACTTTGGGACTCTGGCCATATTGACAAGATATATTCTGCCTATAAAGGAATTGGGGATATCTTTCCATTTTCTGATGTACTTTGTATCTCCTCTTTCAGAATGCTAGAGTTTTCATTGTAGCAGTTTTTTACTCTTTCAGTTAAATTAATTCCTAAATATTTATTTTTTCCTGAAGCTATTTTGAATGGTATTGTTTTCCTAACTTCTTTTTCAGGAGTTCATTATTGGTGCACAAAATTGCAATTGATTATTTGCATGTTATTTTTAAAACCTGGTATACTAATGCATTTGGTTATTAAATCTAGGAGTCTTTTGGTGGCGCATTCAGTTTTTCTACAAACAGGATCATGTTTTCTGCAAACAATAATAATTTGCTTTCTTCTAACCATCATCATCAAAAAATAATTTCTTCTTAACACTCCATAGTCAAAATCCCAGAAATCCAACACAAAAATAGAATATTAGAAACTGTTAAGAGAAAGCAATGAATCACTTATAAAGGTAACCCATTGCAATTACAGCAGACTTTACAACACAAACATTAAAGTCCTAGTGAAATTGTAGTGAAGTGTTTCAAGCACCAAAATCCAATCCAGGATTACCTATTCTGCAAACATGTACTTTAAAACTGATGAAGAAATGCTATTTCCATGACAAATGTCACCTGAAGAAATTTATGAACATGAAAACAGCACTATAAAATTTTTCAAGGATGTTCTAGAAAGAGACAATGAAGTTTATAGTGCCAAAAATTCTAATAGAATAAATACACCAAGAAGAGTAAGGAAGTAAGTAAAAGAGAAAATAAAAAGAACCCCAAACAGGAAAATAATGCAATGAAAAAAATAAGTCAACACTTTTTAATACTAACTCAGCCTGAATGGTCTTACCCTCCAATCAAAAGATGCAGATTGGTTAATTGATTAAGAAACAAAATCCAAAGGTATGAAGTAAATAAGAAGTATATTTTGTACTCTAGTTTTAAGTTGGGGATTGTGAAACCCTCTACCTTGTCTTTGTTGCCTAGAAGTGCTTTGGCCATTCAAGGTCTCTTCTGGTTAAAAATGAACTTTTGGATTGTTTTCTCAAGGTCTGTGAAGTATGCTGTTGGGATTTCAATTGGGATTGCAGTGAATATATGTACCAGCTTTGGAAGTATGACCTATTTCACTGTATTTTTTCGTTCTTCCTACCAAGGACCAAAGGATTTCTTCCGTTTTCAGATACTCTCTTCCATCTCCTTTTTCATAGTTCTATAGTGTTCAGATAGAGGTCTTTAATTTCTTTCATTAGGTTGATTGGGTATTTCAATTTTGGGATGCTATTGTGAAGTCAATTGTTTCCCAGGTTCCTCTTTCAGTGGGTCTGCTGTTTGTGTAGAGGAAAGCTATTGATTTTTGTCTGTTGACCTTGTATCCATCTACTTAACTGATTTTAGTTAGTAAGTATAGAAGACTTTTGGTGGAGTTTTTTGGGTCTTCTATATAGAGTATCATGTCATCTGCAAATAATGACAATTTAACTTCTTTGATTCCTATCTTTATTTATTTTATTTGTTTCTCTTGTTTAATTGCTGTGGCTAATGTTTCCAAAACTATATTGGACAGGAGTGGTGATAGCAGACATCCTTGTTTTTAGTATCCTGATTTTAGTATGAAGGATTTCAGATTTTGACCATTTAGTCATTGTTGGTTTTTCATAGATGTATTTTATCATGTTGAGGTAGAGACCTAGAGACAGTCCATTCCAATTTTTTGTAAGGTTTTTATCATGAATATGTGTTGGATCTATCAAAATCATTTTCTGCATCTACTGAGATGATTGTATGGCTTTTATTCTTGGCTCTATTAATATAGTATATAGCACTTATTGATTTGCTTATGTTGAAACATCCCTGCATTTCTGGGTTGAATACTTCTTGGTCAGGGTGTATGATCTTCTTGATGATCTTCTGCATTCTGTTTGCCAGTATCTTATTAAGGATGTTTGCATCTGTATTCATTAGAGTGATTTGCCTTTAGCTCTCTTTTTTGGTTGGGACTTTCTCTATTTTTCGGATCAAGGTGATGCATGCTTCCAGGAATGAATCTGGGATTATTGCTTCACTTTCTATTTCTTTGAAGAGTTTACACTGTAGTGGCAATAGTTATCTAAGTGCCTTGTAAAATGCAATAGTGAAGGAATCAAGGCCTGGGATTTAGCCAACTCATCTTTGAAAAAGGAGACAAACATCCATACTGGAGGAAAGATAGCCTCTTTAATAAATGGTGCTGGAAAAATTAGGTTTCAACTTGCCAAAGATTAAAACTAGCCCTATATCTCTTACCATGCAGTTAATTAATATCAAAAAGGATTGAAGATCTAAATATTAAAACAGAAACACTAAACAGTTGGAAGATAAGTTAGGTAGAACTCTTGAAGAAACTGATAAAAGATTTTATGAACAAAACCTCAGTTGCACATGAACTAGCACAAACAATCAACAAGTGGGATTTCTTCTTATTAAAAATCTACACAGGAAGAGAAACCACCAACAGTGTGAAGAGACAACGCAAATTGTGGGAAAAAAATGTTACCAGCTGTTGCTCAGACAAAGGTTTACTATCTACAACATACAAAGGACTTTAAATAATCAGGCCTCCCAAATTTAAAGACCCAATACAAAAATAGGCATCTGAAAAAAGCAGACATTTTTCAGATAAAGAAGTAGAAATAAACATATGAAAAAAAAAGTTCAATATCACTGGTCATTGGAGAGATGCAAATGAAAACAATGCAGAGATTCCACCTCATACCAGAAAGAATGGCTGCTATCATGAGATCAAGCAATAACAAATGCTGGTGGGGCCAGGGGTAGAAAGGAACCCTTCTCCACTGCTGGTGGGAGTGTAGACTGGTGCATCCTCTGTGGAAATCAGTGTGGAGATAACTCAGATAACTAGATTAGAGGTCCCATTTTACCCTGTTTTTCCCATGCTAGGTATTTTCCCAAAAGAATTAAATTAATAAATCATGCTACAGTGATATACATGCACCCATGTTCACAGCGCCACAGTTTGCAAGAGCTAAAATTTGGAAACAGCCCAGTCGCCCATTAATTGGAGACTAGATAAAGAAAATGTGAGTTTGTGTGTGTGTGTGTGTGTGTGTGTGTGTGTTTAAATATTATTGAGTACTACTCAACCACAAAGAATGAGAAATTAGAGACATTTATATCTAAATGGATGCACATTGAGGCCATACCCTTAAATAAATAGTACACATATGTAAATTCTGAGTAGTTTTTCTGGTGTGAGAAACTGAAAGTGTAAATAAGGTTCAAAATGTGTAATAGAAGATGTGAAATAGGAGAAAAACATGCCAAGGGGAAGGGGAAGTATGAGGTGTATGGGAAGGTAAAGAATTAATGTGAGAAATTAAAAAAAATGGAAACAAAGTCTTTTAAATGGGGAAATGTGGAGGGATTGAGGGAATGGAAGGGCAATGGGTAAAAATAAGTATGAAGATATATTATGTAAAATTACAAATATCCAATTAAGAATGTCTTATGTTGTATTCCTAAAATGTACCAATTAAATAATTTTTAAAGTATATTTTACACAAAAATCAAGTCATAGACTAAATATGTAAGGATTCAAAACAATATTCCATGCAATCAGAAACACAAAACAAGAAGCAGTGGTTGTGTTTTCAGAAAAAATTGATTTAAAGCCAAATTGATCAGAAGCATCATAAAAGGTCATTATATATTGTATTATGAAACTATTCAACAGGAATAAATAATAATTATAAACATAGATGCACTGAGCACTGACATGCCTAACTTCATAAAACAAACACTATTGGTTAGACAAAAAAGGTCAGATAAACATTAATGCAATTATAGTTGGGACCTCAATATTCACTGTCACAAATAAGGTGAGTCAACATAGATAATAATCAAGAAGTAGGTAATAAGCAACAAAGAAATCTCAGAATTGAAATAAATCTTCAAACAAATGGACTTAGTAGCTACCTATAGTGTGTTTCTCCCCCAAACAGAACATACATTGTGCAGCACATTGAACTTTCTCCATAACACACCAAATACTAGCCTCTATAGAATGCTTATGTAAATGCAAATAATTCAAAGCAACCCATGCATACTACATTATAGCACAATGAAACTAAAAATCAATGGCAAAAGAAAGAGAAATTATGGACATAAATCAAAAACAACAATTAATTCTTGAATTACTAGTGGTTCTCAGAAAAAAAAGAAATTAGACAGTTTCCAGACTGTCTAATGATAAATGCCAGCTCCTAGCTTATAATACAAGGTGTGATAGAAATCCAGAAAGCATTTAAATTTGAAAAAAATAATTACATTAACATATACATTATTATTAATCACACTCAAAATTCTTCCCCAATCCTCACTTCTAATACATTTACCTTATCCTTTTTGTGACTTTATGAAGCAGTTCTCAGAGACCTTTATTTTGAGTGTCTTTCATTGTGCTGTCAAGGCTGTCTAAATGATCAAAATGTTTATTTGGCTTTTGTGGTTACTTTTAACTTTGGGGAGAAGTGAGTGGTTCCATGGTACTAGATCTGGTAAAAAAAAATGTGGAAGATAACATATCACAATTTTTTATGAGACTGCCTTTTTATTGGGTGACATTTGGTAGCAATGCTCCCTGCATTTTGTATCACACCTGGTTACATATCCAGTAAGGAGGACTTCTAAAATTCTTTTAGAAAGTGGAAAAAATGGCGTAAGTCTGTTTGAAATGAGCGGGTTTTTAGGGGAAGACTGATGGCAATGTATCTCTTACCAAAACAATTTTTCTTACAAAATTCACTGTATAGTTTGAACACTCCTCTACAATATAGCATTTATAGTAGTTGTTCAATTCATATACATCTGTGGACAATATTTTGCATATCATAGGAATTTTAAAATTATAAAACTTGAAAGGCATACAACAAAATATTTTAGGTATCTCTTAAGACTGATTTTTCTCTGTAGCAGAATTTGTGTGATCACAGCACCATTGTCTGTGCTATTTGGTACAGAAGCTTCTAACTCATTTTGTCCACTGAACATTTTAATAGGTTTAAGGTGCTGGGAAACTGAAGTACTAGTTCATTTAATTGTACTGAATTTAAATTAGCACAACCTAACAGAACCATCAGCTACAATCCTTGACAGTGCTGATCAGATTTAGAATGATCTAAGGATGAATTCACAAGTTGACATCGGATAATCTATCTCTCTGAATGATACATACTTAAAGAAATATACTGTCCTTGACCTTGTGCCACTAATTACATATTAATACAGCTAGTGTGGGTGGCAGTCTAATCTTATATTTTCTCAAAAAATAATTCCACAGGCCTATATGTTCCTCCAAATTCCATTTGATTCTTTTAAAAAAATTATGTACAATGAAATTCATGTTTGTTGAAAAAGTCTATGAGTTTTGACAAACACATATGATTGCATGAAAATCAATGCAAACAAGATATTAAATAGATATATTACTGGAGGAAAGCTTCTTATACCTTTTTGTATAGGTTTCTTTATTAAGTGCAGAAAACTTTATTTCACTTCTGATAATCATGTGTTCAACAATACTGAAAGAAACTTCAAAAATTCCCTAAAGAACATTAAAATGTATCTTTGAAATTGATTACGAAGAAATATGAGAACACTTGCTGAGTGATCTCTGAAAGGAGATAGATAAGAAACTGTTAAGAATGTGTTATTGGCATGCTACTGTATAAACCTCAAAGGAAGGAATGAAAGCTTTATTTTGCACTGGGGAATATGGTAAAATACTGTAATGGAGAGAAAAACTTTTCATTTGAGAGAAATTGGTGGGTAATTGATGTATGCACTTATTTAAAATGAATATTCAGTGCTGAGAATACATAAAATAATAGTGTATCTATGTAGACCACTTTTATTAATGGTACACTAATTATCTGAACACATATCTTTTTAAAACAGCCAGAAATATGCAAGAAAATGTTTGCAGTAAGTTTTTTAGTATTTTTTAAATTAATATAATGATGAAAACATACTACATAATTATCTGTATAACCTTGGAGTCCTAGAGATAATCCAGGCCCTAGGAGTTAGTGTTTGCCTGGGGCTTCTGCCAATGCAGTAGGAATCAATGGATAGCTAATAGGCTAGCAGACTAATAGAACCTGAGGACCTTATAAACTGTTTTGACAGCTTAGTGAAGCTAAAAACATCAGGAATCTAGCATCCAATAAAATATTCAGAAGCTTATTGAAAATTCCTTCCATGGATTAGAAACTTGTCAATAGTGTACCTTAGAAGTACAACTTTGCCTAAGCTACCTTCAGTGAAAAATAATGTTAAAATTTGAGAATTAATTTTTCTTTTCTAGCAATTTAATAAATCTATCCTGTTACTGCTTTTTATATATTATTCAAGGTAACATCAGATTATAAGGTCAGAACAAAAAGATTATTATGGCCTAGCAAACAGGATATTCTTTAGGCTAACTTTAATTTTCTATGTCACTCAAATAGCAACAGGTGACTTGAATGACCAGGAGAATACTGTACAAGTAATATATTTAGCATAGCCAAGGGACACTGGTCTTGGAAAAGATGCTTTGTTTTTTTAAGCAGCATATCTCTTTCTTGTCCCAGAAGGCATCATTATTCTTTCACTCATGGTGGACTATTGCCAACAGAACCCTGAGGAAGGACAAAAAAAAAGGCTATGTTGGAAATTTCAACAAGCATACTTGGGATGTACTACAGTATAATTTTAATTGTTTTATTTTCTGAATTTTGATTAAAGTAATGTCAGATAACAAGTGCCTTAAGACACAGAGAAAGCAAACATAAATTGTTTCCAGAGTGATATTACTTCACCTTAGTACTGAAATAAACTAACAGGCAATTTTGTAATAGTGATGTCCAATAAATAATAACAAATAAGATTTAGAAGAAAGAAAAGTGTATAAACACAGATCCATTAGAAAACTACAATAGAAAAATCCATTAGAGAAATACATAGAGTATACAGTTGAAACTGGCCCATAGAGAATCCTCACATATCTTAAATAGAGAATAGTTACACCATCTTCCAAATGATGTGAAAATACTTAAACTTTTGAAAAATTGAGATAAAAATCTTTTAAAATTAACTAATTTTCAAAACCTCAAGGAATATTTTATGATTAACTTAATCTCTGTTGAAGAAGAGGTTGCTGAAGTGCAAAATATATAAGAAGCAAAATAAAAATACTTGGAAACTCAGAGGACAGTTTCCTAGATGTTACAGTGAGATGGCTAAATGTCCTGAGAGAGCGGGATGAAAAGAGGATCAGAGAAGGATTTGGATAGAAAAGGCTGGCAAAAAGAGGATAAGGCTAAAGACTCAACACAAAATGAGCTACATCTGATATACTAAACTGATAATCCATGCCTATGATGCACAATATTTGAAGTATAGCTTAGAAATGTGAAAGACTGATTATTTTTACAGAGGCAACACTCAGATGAGTTGTTATCTTTCTACAGGGAAAAAAACAACAAAGGATGAATATAGGAAAATAGAATAATATTTGCAAAACACAAAAATAAAATAATAGAAAAACCTAGGATTATATATCAAAATGAGAAAAAATAGATACTTTGAAAACTCAAAACCCAAGGATTTGTCACTTCTGGAATCTACTAAAGGAAATAGTAATAAGTGTTAATCAAGTACAGAAAAGTTGATTCCAGGTAAATGTATAAAAATGACAAGTGTTTTCATAGTCTAAATTAATAATTTAAAAAGTAAATAATGAACAATTTTCTCTTTTTACAATGTCAAATTTCACAAAACTGATAATATATTAGTTAATGTGAGACAATGGCATGTACAAAATATAAGTTAAATAACTCCCAGGCTAATAAATGAAGAATAATAAGTTATTTTGAACAAGTAGATGTTAAGAAAATAATAAATTAGAGAAAAGAATACAGAGTAGGCAGAAAAAAATCTGACACACTTGGGTTGCTCCTTTTCTCTCTTCCTTCCTTCCTTCCTACCTTTCTTTCTTTTCTTTCTTTCTTTCTTTCTTTCTTTCTTTCTTTCTTTCTTTCTTTCTTTCTCTTTCTTTCTTTCTTTCTTTCTTTCTTTCTTTCTTTCTTTCTTTCTTTCTTTCTTTCTTTCTTTTTGGTACCAGGGATTGAACTCAGGACATAGTGCTTTTAAAGTGGGTGCAGTGCTAGTGAGCTAAATCCCCAGACCTTTTAACACACTTGGAAATGGTAGATTTCAAATTCAACTTATTACTTATAATTATCATTATATATAAATGGAATGATTATGTAAATTAATATAGAACTGTAAGAACTTATAAAAACAGAATCAGCTAGAATCTATTTTGAAGAAATAAATCTAAAGCATAACGCTGTAAATACTGAAAATTTATAAAGGCATGCTATGAAAATAATCCAAAAGGAAATTAAATAGTCAAATTAATACCAAGCAAATTGACTTTAAAGTACAAGATATTACCAGAGTTAAAGATGGCCACTTCAAATAGTTAAATATATTATTACACACATACAAAATTTCAAGTTTCATAACCTAATGCATTAGTCAGATTTCTTCTTCTTCTTCTTCTTCTTCTTCTTCTTCTTCTTCTTCTTCTTCTTCTTCTTCTTCTTCTTCTTCTTCTTCTTCTTCTTCTTCTTCTTCTTCTTCTTCTTCTTCTTCTTTCTTTCTTCTTCTTTTTTTGAGAATAGGTCTCACTATGTAGTTCAGTCCAGGCTGGTCTCGAACTCACAGTGATCCTCCTGCCTCAGCCTCCTGAGTGCTGGGATTACGCCTGGCTGTCAGATTTCTTATTATTTGACAAATGTCTGACAACCACAAAATGAAGGAGTGGTTAGGCTTCATATTTTAGAAATGTTGCTCCATGAGAGGCCTGGCTCCAACACAGGAACATCATGGTGGAAGGTAGGGCAGGGCAGAGTAAAACTACTTAGTTTGAGATGGCTGGAACACTCAGCAGGGCAACATTACCAAAGGGGAAGGACCAAACTGGATATACCATCCAAGGTGTTCCTTCAGGGCTTACCCAGACACACTCCCAATTGTGCTTCACTAATCCCTAGGAGCCTTGCAAGCAAGTCGATAGTTTCATGTAAGGGTCACGTTATACCCCTTATCATCTTGACACCCATATGCATCTCCTTAAGTCATAATTAATTTTTAAATATACAGGAGGTCATACTCTTTCTGGCATAACTATCCCATATACAACTGAAAATACACCGATTCCTTCAACAGTGTCTCAACAGTCCCAGAATTTATCAAACGTCTAAGAGACTCAATGCAAACTCTGATCTGTGAACCTTGTAAAACTCAAAAAGCAAATTATAATCTCAAAATATAATGGCACAAGATAAGCATTGTAAATCCAAGGATGAGGAATAGAATAATAGAGCGTAACTGTGCCAAAATAAGACCAAAATCCAGCAGGACAAGTGTGATTTACTGTAGCTTTATGGCTAGCATCTGAGGCACAGAGTGATTAGGTGTGAGTTCCAAAGGGCTCAGTTGGGGTTGCCCTAATGTACTTCTGGTTGCAACTGGCTTTGCTTATCTCTTGGAATGTCTCTGATATTTCCTTGCAGCTTTCTTGGGAAACACCCCAAATATCCTGGCCTCTCACCTGCACCTTTGGCTTCATTCCCACTATGTCATATACCAATTCTCACCGATTTATTACCCGGTCTCCTGCTCCTTTCTTTAAAATCTGAGTGAAAGCCTCCATATCTGGTGAAATGAATCCCAAGAGTTGACTTCCCAAGATAACCCTTCTTTAGCAAGGGATCCAGGTTGTTTTCTCAAATGGAAGTTTTACACTTTCTGAGCCTTTTATGTTGCAATAAGTGGGATCTTGCTGACTTCTCAGAAGCCATCAGTCATACATCTTGCTTTCCCTATACAAAATACTGTATTTGCTATATTTTCTGTAATGGTTTTAATGTCTTCAGCAACCATACCTCCTGTGGCCCCAATTTTACAGGTAGTTTCCTTTGGGCCCCAAATTAAAATTTTTAAATGTTTCTACTCTGCTTTTCATTCCCAGTTCTCATTATATATCTGGCTAAAAGCAGTTACATGGTACAGTCTGAATGTGAGATGAGGTGAAATTTCCTACACATGATCAATTGATTCATTTTGATTAAATTCAGTCTTTTTTGAATTAAAATTTAAGTTTATTGGAATTTTGTAAAGCATATTTTAAATTCATGAATAATATTCTAATGTTTAGATTAACTTATTCAATTATTCAAGATAAGTACATATTCATGTTAAAATTTTTCACTATGTAAAATAGTGCTGAAATGAGCCTCATTTTTAATAATATACAGACAATTATGTCGTACATTAAATCATTTCATCATCAACAAGAAGGAAGTTACTAAGTTATTTTTTTTTTCATTGAGTTTATTGGTAGTTTTAGTTATACAGTACAGTTACATTCATCATTGGGATCTTGTACCTTTACGTGACAGGTCTTGGCTCTCATTTTTTCTGTTTATCCCTGCCCTCCCTTCACCCCCTCCTCCCCTCCCTATTTAGAAAAACTTTATTTCCATTTTTTCATTTTTCTCAGACTTTTTTCTTTTCCCTTATTTCCTTTCCCCTAACCTTCCCACTTCCCCTACACCTTTAGCCCTTTTCTTTCTATTTCTTCTGCAAAGTTTCAGGACATGGAAGCATACAGAACTTTTCTTTGCCAGATTGTAACCATCATGACCATTAGTTCAACTCCTAATAAAGTTTCTTTTCCTATCTCAAAAATCATGAGCATGATGCTTTTTGTACGCATTTCTATGAACCTTCTCATCTTCTGAACTTGTACTAGCACTGCCCATCAGATTTCTTACAGCATTTTAGGTTCTCTGTAGCTCACACCTCTTGACCTTTCCAACTCCTGCCAGAAGCCATTTCCAAAGGTTTGTATACCACATGGTTAGAATTAGTTATAATCCCTTCTCTTGTACCAGTCTTCTTTATCAGTCAGCATTCCCACTACTGAATAAAATATCTGAAACCTGAAACTAGAAATGGGAGAGCTTTATTTGGCTCAGAATTCAGAGATTTTAATCCATGTTCAGTTGGCTTCATAGCAGAAACAGCATGGTGGGAGAGTACGGCAGAGGAAAGTCGGTCTGACAATCTCATTATTAAACTTAATAAATATTAAATGTTAAAAATAATGAATCTAATTACTTTATATGAGTATTTATATACAAGTATTGACTAAAAAAACAAAAACACATCAAAGAAATATTTGGATGTATTGACCTTTGTCAGTTCCTGATACAATGATCACAAAAAATGAACAATACAACAATTTAAATAGAATTTATAAATTTTATAGTGCAAATTATTTTAAAGAATCTGCTATATATTATAGAAATTGACCATATTTTGGATTATGAAACAATTGTAAAAATAACACCTGCATCCTTTCCACCTTGTCATAATCATAACAAGTATTATTATGAACATTTAGTGAAAGATAAATTTTTTGGAATACATACTATGTTCTCTGTATATCCTCGGGTGCAGAACTGCTGGGTCCTAATGAAGCTATATGTCTAAGCTTTTGAGGAACCATCAAATTGTTTACCACAGCAGCTATACCATTTTATATTTCCACCAGCAATGCATAAATGATAAATTTTTTCACATATTTGCCAGCCTTTCTACTTGCCACTAATTTTTTTTAGACATTCTTATAGATGTGTAGTGATACCATTATCAGGATTTAAATTTTCATTTTCCTGAGAAGAAAAAATATTGAAGACCCTAAAGACATTATTCCATCCTAAAAAAGAAGTTCTGAAACATATCACAACACTGAGTAACCTCAAAAACACTATACTTAATGAAAAAAGGCAAGCATAAAACATTCAATGTGGTATGCTTTCAATTAGGTGAATTATAAAATATCATTAAACCTCTATAGGCAGAGCTAATTAGTAGTTTTTAGTAGGCTGTTTGGTAGAGTGGGGTGGGCAGTGGTTGTGTAGACTGCATATGCAGTCTCTTGGGGATAATAATTGTGTGGAACGATAGAGAGGCAATGTCTATACCACATTGTAAATGCACTAATGCTGCTGAAGTTTATCTTGTTCATTTTTATATTGTTAATTTTATGTTGTGAAATTTTTGCCTCAGTTAAAGACAAAAGCAAGGAGGTAAATACAATAAACAATAAAAGCAAAAAACCAAACCAAAACAAAATTAAACATGCAATTACTGCAAAACTCAGAAATTGTACTCAATGTTATTTAATCCAAAGAAAGGAAATTACTAGGGTCACACAAATTCCTATTCATGATCCTTATTAATAATTGATCCAAGTTGATAATTATCCAAATGTCTTTTGTCAGGTGAATACTTTTTTATGTACATGTATTGCAAAAGTATATGCTGCAATAAAAATAATATTATTTATTAAATAATATTAAATAAAAATAATAATATTTAGATGCAGAAACCTAAGTAAATCACTAGAGAAATCTGTTAATTGGACACATCCAGTTACATAGATTATAATTCCAGTTATGCAATATTCTGATAATATTATAGACCTTGGGAATTGATTCATTATATCCACAGGCAGGGAAATAGGTTAGAAGAGATGTTGCAGATATAAAAGTACAACTCACTGTTTATTTTCATGCTGGAATTATTCTATATCTTTACAATAGCCATGTCAATATCCTGATTGTGTTATTGTGTACTTTTAAGAGAAGCTACCACTGTGATAACTGTGTAAACAAAATGTTTTTGGAAGCAGGGTCTCATTACGGAGGTCAATCTAGCCATGAACTCACTGTGTAGCCAAGGCTGGCCTTGAACTTAGTGATCTTTCTACCTCAGCCTCCCAAGTACTATAATGATGGGTGTGTGCCACAATGCCTAGCTCTAAACAGGGTAAAATATCTCTGTGGTTTTTTTGCAACTCATTGTAACTTCATGCTTTCCTATCTACTTCATTAAATTATTGAGCTTTATCATAATGTTTTTTAAATGATTATCATTTAATATGTTTAATTTAAAAACTTGTACAAAATTCTCCAATAAATATGAAAATGAAAACTCAATTTTTTCATGAGGGCTGATGAACCTCTAAAGTAATTCTTGGCTTATAGTTATATAAGTTATAGTCATAATTATGGGCTACCATTTATGAGCAGATATACAAAAACACTTAACAAAATAAGAGCAACACAAACTCAAAAATATATTTAAAATAGTAGTAACTCATGATTTGTATTAATTCCAGGAAAGTGAATTGATTCACATTACAAAATCAGCCATGCAAACCACCACAGTGAATAAAGAAAATGAATATAAATTTAATTATTATTAGAAAATAATTTAATAAATTTCACACTTTCTTAGTGTTTAAAACACTTAAGAAACATGTATATAACTAATATGTATATAGCTAATATATATATATGTTTATATATGTATATATGTTTATATATTTATATATACATGTTTAGATATACATATATAAACTAATATAATAAAAGGTTTTGGACTTATACTCAAATGAATTCTGTTTTTTAGCCTTTTATTCTTTATTTTTCTTATTTTGTATCTTTCTTCATATATGTTCATGATGCATTAAAAACTACAATCATCTTGTGGAACTAGTGTGCATACATACATATCACATATTGATAATTTTTTGCTTCTTTTTCTCCCCTCTATTCTCCTGTCTTCCCTGTTTTTAAAGTTTAAAAAGTGAAATGTTGCCAGGCGTGGTGGCTCACACCTGTAATCCTAGCACTCAGGAGGCTGAGGCAGGCAGATTGCTGTGAGTTGGAGACCAGCCTGGGCTACATAGTGAGCTACAGAGCAGTCTGAACTACATAGTGAGACCCTGTCTCAAAAAACAAAAACAAAAACAAAAAGTGAAATGTTAAAAAATAAGGAAATGAAGTAAGATTTTCTGGGGATATGTTTTGTGTGGGATTTGAGTATTTTCCCTAATGAATAAAGGGACTCTTGTGATGAATCCCTTTGTTCCTAGTAGATTAGTTGGGAAGTTAGGCACTAGTGGGAGTTTTTTAGGTCACTGTGAGCATGTTCCTGAAGGTAGTTCTCTTGGACTCTTTGTTAGTCCTCAATAAAGGATCATTATAAAGAATCCGACCATGGGCCTGGATCCCAGAGCAATACCTCCCATGAGTCCAGCGAGAGGTCTAGAGCCCACGACAATGACCCATGCAAGACTGTATGGAGGATCTGCACCTGGAAGACCCGTGGGCCCGAGGTAGAAGCTAGAAAGCCTGTGCTGGTGGGGGTGAAGGATTTCTGCCAGCAGGCTGAAGTGTCTACACCGGAGCCAGGAAGCAATGCTCAGGGCGAAGATTATAGCTCCCCTGAAGAAGCCAGCAGCCATCCCAGCAACATCAAGGACTCGAGCTCAATGAGAACAGCGGAGTTTGTATTGGGAAAGTCAGCCGAAGCAAGGTTCTCCAGGAAATCAATTGCATACAATCTTTCCTTTTACTTCTCCTTTTATGTATTGGCAACAATCCTTAAGTGGGTCTTCCATGCAGAGAAACACTCTGACTCGGTTCATCTGGGTATTCCAAGTTGAACATTAGTTTATCCACTACAGTAAACCATTAATATCCATAATTTTTATAATATGCAACAACTTTAATATTGGTAATCCAATTTTCATCTTGTATAACTTTTAAATCTAATTCTAAATTTATTTTACCTAATTATATTCATCATCAATATTTCAATTTTAACTATTTTGTTAGTATTTACTTGAAGCATTTATATGTGTCCTTATTGTGAACTGATTCCCCTTATCTAATTTTTAATAAAAACAATCCTTTTAGCAGGAGGTGTAGCTTAGTGGTAGAATACCCTCCTGGTATGCTCAAAACCCTGAATGTGATTCCCAGCTCTTCAAAGTGAGAAAAATAAATGACACTGTTTATCTACTTGTTGATCCTCGAATTTAAAACAAACCAAGTTTTCAGGAAACAAGAACAAATTATTACAAAACATAATAGTATAAAGCAATACAAATTTGTTTTTTTCTAAAATGTGGTACAATATGCCACCTCAAGATATATCACTTTGACTAATGATTAATTCTAACTACAGACACTTGGAAAGAACAGATGGCAAAAGGACATTCCAATCTTCTTTTCTTTCTGAAAACAGGAAATGAAAATTCCCATGAGAAGACAAATTCCTTTTACAGGAAAAAAGAAATACTGTTTCATGAAGACTCACAGAAAAAAATATCTACAAAAAGATCTTACTAAAGTAAATATCTTCCTTTATCCTGTCTGTATGATTTATTTTTTCATGTTTACTATTTCTTGAATTTAATACAAAATAATCTAAATTTTGTTACTTGCATCAATTTATTTTGCAGGTATAGCTGGGACCCTTGAGAGACGTTGTTTTGCTGCACTGTGCTTATAGCACTGGATTGTAGAACAACACATGACTTACAAAGCTTAAATAAAAGGCACCTCCAGGGGTTCGTTTGTTTTTCTTGAGGCATTAGGAGATAAACGGTTATACTGGTCTGTCTTTCATTGTTAGCCCAAATACCTGGTGCCCAGAACTTGAAATAAAAAAGGTTTATTAGACGAACAGTTTCAGAGATGTAGCCCCAGAGATGTAGCTTGCTCCAAGGCAAAAGCTTCATGGTAAAAGGGAATGTTGGAGAATAGCTGCTGGTTTCATGGCACCCAAGAAGCAGCCAAGAGAACAGCAGCAAGTAGAAAGAGCCTGGGCTAGAACTATGGACACCAAGGTCACAGCTTCTTGACCTACCCAGAAACACCCAGAAATGTGCTTTACTACTCCTCTAGGTGACTCCCATCCCATCAAGTTGACCATCACAGCTGTTTCCTACTCATTCCCGCTTTTAGGCTGTGCCAGTGTTTCGTGACTGGTGGACTTTTTCTACATTTTTAAAACCCATGAATGAAGTGTGAATAATTCTCATAACTGAGCTTTTCAGATTTTTGCGGGAATCCCTCTTCAGTTAATTCTCACTTTTCTACTTCTCTTGTGGAGTTGTTGGAATCTTAGTAATATGATGCTGATTTAAGAGCACTTAAATTAATGATAGACACATGTAATAATATGGTGGCCTCATAACCTTAAAATAAAGCTGAAAATTCCTGCCATCTAGTCACATAGCCATCCTTACATCACTGCACAATACTTTACTCAGTGACTCATGGAGATGCTGGTAGAGATAAACTTACTGTGCTGGCATTTATATAAATGTATAGTATGTATAATTTTGTATAGTACATAATACTTGATAATGATGAAAATATATTGTTGGCTTATGCACTTCCTATATTGTGCTTTTTGTTGTTGTTTTAGAGTAGCGGATACAAGTGCTTATAAAAAAGTTTTCCAGGAAAACTGTGCTTCAGTCTGCGGCTTCATGTATCTCATGCACATTGCATTTCTTGATTATATGAAGAGGCCATGCATGTTAGGTGATTGACCTTTACCATCAAATCTTCTGTAAACATACATTATGCAGCTTATACAGTTATGAAATCGCCTAACAAGGCATGTTTGATAAAGTATTACATCATTAAACTCTGTATGACTGCAGTCACATGCTACAAAAACTGATGACTTATTGAAAATCAACAGATATGTACCTTTTATATCATCTATTACATTATTCCTGTTAACATGTAATTTAACATATTCACATTCTGAGAGTTTAAATATATTTCTCATGATGTGACATCATCCTGTCTCCTAAAGAGATGTTCATTTCAACAATTTAGTGTCTGTATCTGCTTTTCTCCTTCTGTCCCCTTTCTTATGCCTAATATAAACGTGCCTTTGCTTATGTTCTTTTTATACAAAAAGCAGTGATGCATCATTCTATCTTCCCTAATCGTAATAAATTTCTTCATCAAATCTAACCATTTCTCTTCAGTGAGACCTCATCCTACTTTCAAGCTACTTGTGGTCTTTCTTTGCTAAAATTTCAGAATATTTATACATTCTTTGGAACAATAAAGCTCATACATGCTGTTCTCAACTAATTAAATAATTAATTAATTAATTTTATTCTGGTTGTTTCATCTATTTGAAGGAATTTGACTCTCCATGGAATAAAAAATTACCATATAATGTTGCTCTTGTTCAGTTATGTTTTGTTCAGATACTCGGATTAACTGTTTTCCTGTAATAGAGTTGCATTTCATGGTTAAATTAAACAAAGCGATGTTAGAGAAGCCTGGCCTTGTAAACTATTATGCAAATATTTTTTCTTCAGGTAGAAAGTTGTAAATAGTATGATAAGAATTTCATCCAATAAACCATAGTCCAACACTGAATTTCACATTTTATGATTTTGAAAAATAATTCTTGTTAGAAATTTACCTACAAAGCCAAGATTAAGATTCCATAGAAGTCTGAATTTCAATTATGCATTTTACACCTATATTTAACTTATTTTTCTATAGTTTCCTCGTGGTATCCTCTCCATGAGTCACAACCTGATGCTGTCAAGTAAAAAAATGAAAAGAAATTTTCAAGTAAGTAAAAAGACATAAATAGTATTAATAATATACCCCATTAGTTTTAAATGAATGAGATCCCAGATGTTATTTTACCTTCTCAAAAGGTGATGACTAAAGTTGCTGGGGATCCACTCCTTTAATATTTATTCACAATTCCAAATGTCACTTTACTTGTTGCACAATAAATAACTATTTGGCAACCTGGCATAACTCAGCTACCTAACTTGTCCTTCCTTCCCATTGTAATTTTCTATTCTCCTATATAACAAAATTTTGAAAAAACTATATATAGGAAATATACCTTTTATGCTAAATATCTGGGACTTTCAAAATACCGAGACTCTTCCACTGCGCGTTTCTCACTTAGTATATATAAGACTAAGAAGCCTGCAAACACAAGTAATTGCCTCAGTATGTGTCAAGATAATGATGTCTCAGTAATATAAACCATTCATAATGGACATCAGAGATTTGTTGTAAACAGAAGCAATTAAAAACCAACAAAACATATCCTCTATGGATGTACAGTACTGCTATGTGAGAGTCCTATTTGCAAAAATGTGCTGGTGCCTAATTTTTAAAACTTTTGGAAGATTCTGAAAGAACCCCTCAGGATTTTTTTTTTAAATCTTGGTTATGTGACCACAGAAAGATGAATTCTGTGTTTTAGGTGGTTAACTATTTAGAGGAGAAGCAATCCAGATAATGATAATATATAATACCAAGTAATGCCGAAATTGTGTCTCACTTTTGTAAGTGTAAGAGCATCCTGATTTTCATATTGCTTACCACATACCTGGAATGAATAAAGTTTTATTTTCTCAGAAATTTATTATACTAAAATTTGACTTTATTTACATGATACATTTTTGTGTATTCAAGTTGGCAAGGGTCCCTGTAGAATAACTGCAACTATTTAGAGAAAAGAATAAAGGAAAACTGCATTATATATTTTTATTGAGTTTATTGGTACATTTTAGGTATACAGTACAGTTATATTCATTACTGGGATCTTGTACCTTTACATGACAGGTCTTGGTTCTCATTTTTTCCCCTTGTCCCTGATCTCCCTTCACCCTCTCCTCCCCTTCCCATTTACAAACACTTTATTTCCATTTTTTCATTTTCTCATGTTTTTTTTCCCTTATTACCTTTCCCCTACTTTTCCCACTTATCCTACACCTTCAGCCCTTTTATTCCTATTTCATATTGTCAATTATATCATTAGGATCTTATGTACTATTACAGTTTTTCACACCAGAGAAACTATTCAGTATTTACAAATGTGTGACTTACGTATTTCACTTAGGAGTATATCCTCAATATGTATCCATTTTCCTATCAATGAATCTAATTTCTCATTCTTTATGGCTGAGTAGTATTCCATTTTATAGAAAAACCATATCTTCTTTATCCAGTTTCCAACTGATGGTCAAATGGGCTGTTTCCAAGTCTTCACTATTACAAACTGTGCCTTTATAAATATAGGCAAGCATATATCACTGTGACATGATTATTTTAGTTCTTTTGGAAAGATACCCAGCAGAGGGATGGCTGGGTCAAATGGAACCTCTAGTCCCTGCTCTTACATTTTAATCTTGTTTTTCAATCTTGGGAGTACCTCCTAACATTGCTCTGTGGAAGTAGGAATTTTGATCTGTCATTCTATTGACAGGTAATTGTTCACACATGAGCACACACATAACACAAAAAAATTAAAAGGAAGACTAGAAATTGGAGATCCAGGTCAGATTTACTAAGGAACAGATGAAATGCATAGATGCAAAAATTAGGTCCAACAGTTTCATTTCTAAACATATAACCAAAAGCATCAGTACTTGTGAGATATTTACAATCCTATATTCGTTGCAGTATTATTCAGAGTCGCAATATAAGGAATCAGACTAAGTGTACATCAACATATCAATTGAAAAGCAAAATGTATCTATATACACAATAGAATACTGCTCAGCTTTTCTTTTAAAGTAAACCTCATTCTTTGTAATATTTCTGAACCTGGAAGACATTATATTCTGGGAATTGAGCCACACATAAAATGACGTATATCTCAGTTATAAGTGAATTAATCTCACTTATATAAGGAATATAAACAGTTTGAAAGTAAAGATTAGAATACTAATTAACCAGAGTTGGGAATATATCTGTAAAATGATACAAAGTCTTAGGAAGAATAGTTAAATAGATCTATATTGCAACACAGTGACTATAAATTATAAATAATATATTGTACTCTGGAAAATTAGAATAAAAGATAAGTGTTTTAAGTAGAGTAAATAAATTCATTTACTAATACATATCTATTAGCTCTAATCATTTGATACTGTATGAATTTTCAAACATTTTACATGATATATGTATACCCCCATTTTGTCAATAAAAAATTAAAAAGTAAAGAAATAGCACTAGTCATATATAATACGTGTCTAGCAAAATGTTGGACCTGAGGCTGAAATTAACCAAAGAATACAGGGATATCTAAATAACATTTAGCACTTCATAATTTCTTACCATAATGCTAGAAATTTTATGTAATTCTTATCTGCTCAAAAACATAGGGTTTACATTATAAACTTATAATAAACTGTAAGTCAGATACTTCAAATAATTGCAACAAAAATTCTGAGAAGTTATAGAAGTTATACTTATTTATTTTATTAAAATAATACCTCAGTTGGAGGATGGAAGTTTAGGGAAGAAAGTGAGGCATCTATGACTGACAAAGACCAGAGATGAAAGGAACTACGCTCAGATTAAAGCTATAATA
Source organism: Fukomys damarensis (assembly GCF_012274545.1). Lineage (NCBI taxonomy): Eukaryota > Metazoa > Chordata > Mammalia > Rodentia > Bathyergidae > Fukomys > Fukomys damarensis. The sequence continues at coordinate 48,787,777 of NW_022900936.1, read as the reverse complement.
AATATTACACAGATTCTAAACACTAGTGCATAAAAGTAAATGAACCATTAAACTTGAGTGATACAGGTTTTATCATGGCAACTTGACAGTTTACCTAGAGAGGTTACCATCATACTATACAGGATTCAACTATAAAGGATTGTGATTTGTAAAAAGTAGTAAGAATTTGTTCAATACTTCACCCTTTTGCAGGCTTGTAGAGGTGATATGCTCTTAAACCATCTAAAATATATAAGAATTCTTTTGATTGCCTGAGTGAGTTACATGTTTGACTTGTGCTCAATATAAAGTTTCAATTCTACCATGCTACGCTTCATAACTATCATATGCTAACTTTTCCTTTATATTATATAAATATAAATTATTTGCCTTAATTTTTAACGAGACTTTTTGTTGTATGTATAATTACTTTGTTTTTTATGTAATGGCTATCACAAAAAGCCTGTCACAATGACCCATGGAAATGTCTGAGTGCAAGAGACCTCTGTTGGTATAATAGCATATTTTGTGGCATTCATAGAAGAAATGACTTAAGCATAAATCATGTAGTGTGTTCATCCTCACCTTCCCTAGGCTATTCCATGGATTCCTCGGCAGCATAGTTAAATGCTGTCATATTTCCCTAAAGCATTACTTATGTCATTTTCTACATCTTGAATTTCTTCTCTACAATAAGTATACAAAGTAAAAAACCTGTGTCAATTTACTTATGCATATTTAAAATTCTCCTTCTGTGATTAGGAAAGCATTTAAATTGTTTTTCGTTTATGCTATGTAGCCTAGATATATTAACAACTACTAATCATGGATACTAGAGGGAGCACACAGGAGTCAGGGAGTTATGAGAGCCCATTTTATAATGAGATTTTTTTTAATGGATACTCTGATGTTTCACTTGAATTTAGAATCCAGCCTAGGCAACTCAGCATTTTATTGAGACCCTGCCTCAAAAAAGGGTTGGGAGGTGGGGATTTAGCTCAGTGGCTCAGCCACCTGCCCAACAAGCACAAGGACCGGAGTTCAATTCCCAGTACAAAAAAAAAAAAAAAAAAAGTAATGGGGATTGGGATTGGAGATATAACTCTGTGAAGGCCATGGGATCAACCACAATTTCTGCCACCCTTCAAAAAAGAGACTTTGGATCTTTTTTAAACTTTGTGTTTCATCAGTATCTTCCACCTTATTCTGGTTGGTGAAAGGGACATTAAGTCCTGTTGTTAGGTGTTAACTTCTACTTTTGCCACTAGACATTCATTGACACAGGGTGCAATAACATAGTTCCTTTGACTGATGTAAGTGGAGTGGAAGTTCAGATTTCCCTCCAATATATTTCTCCTCAAATACCACCCCTGCAGTGAAGGTCACATTATAACTATAACCAATGAAGGCTTCAACTGACAACATAGAAAAAGCAGGTGGCTTTATTAAATGGAGGATTAGTAAAATCCTAACTTTCCACTAACCCTACCAAAGAACAACAAGACTGCCTAATTATCTTCTCTAGGTTATTCTGTGGATGAGATCTGATGTATGGTTCCTTTTTTAAAATCTCTGTACTTTTCTTTTCTCTCAAAATAGTTATTATCCCATCCCTAATTCTAAATGAATTATTGGGCATACCCAATAGTCTTAGGCATACCTAATTGTCTTACTTTAATATATCTTCATCATACATATAGTTATTGATGACATAATTTCTGAAGTATTTTTAGAAGGAATAACAAAAGGAAAAGGCATATACCTATTGTGTTTGAAAAACAAAGAAAATGTACATATTTTACTTACAGATAGTCACAAAAATGCTTTAATTTTTAAAGAAATAAAGCTTTCCTATGGCAAATTTATAAAGATAAATTTCCTTATTTATTTGCTTACCAACATGATTATAATTTGCTCTAGTTGTTTCGGTAAATATAATTTTGAATTGAAATCAGCATTTTATGAGATGAGAATATAAATATTCTAATTACTGGAAATTTTTTTATCTTTGCATGTAATTAGAGTAAATATCTGAATAGTGGACCATCTCGAAAAATTTTTGAAAACATTAAAATTATATTGTAATGTAGTTCTTTTTAAAATATCATTATTCCAAAATTTTGTAGACCTTATAAATTAAATCATTTGTATAGCCACACAAAATAATCCTCAATTATTTGAACAATGTTAATATTTCTTATTTGTGCAACAATATTTGACTACAATATAATTCCAATGCAATAACTAGACTATTTGGCCAAATAAAAGTGACAGAATTTAAGTTCAAACAGATTTAATAATAGCAATGAATTTTGATTTCATGCAGCCATTAACAAGAAAAGATCAAATATGTAAGGCCATGTGTTAATAGATCTACTTTATTTTTCATTGTGATATTGAAGAAATATACATACATATGTGATAAAATTATATATATCAAAATAGATCGATATAAAAATACACACAATACAATTGAGCATGTACAAAACTGAATCTGTATAAAATGGTTAGAGTGCACCAATTTCAATATTCTTGTAATATTGTATAACAACTTTTGCAGTATATCACCTTTAGTGAACACAGGCAAAATGTACATTTGATCTGTCTATATTACTTCTCACAACTGTTGGCTAGTCTACAGTTATCTCTCCACAAAAAATTTAACTAAAATTCTCCTTAATAAAAGAAACATTCAAAACCACAGGAATCATCCAGAAGATCCTTGATTCTTTCTTGTATGTAAGTACACCACATTATATATACATTGATGTATTCATAAATTCTAAAGATAATGATTAAATATAATAAAATTAAAAGAAGAGAAAACAACTGTATCATTAAGAGGTTAAAACAAGAGAAGGATGTTTCTGTTTGCTTTGCGATATTAAACTAACATCAGAGTTGGTCTCCATAAGTATCAAGGTCATAAAATAATGTATAAATATGAGCTTTTAAAAAAATCATTCAATAATTTTTAGGCAGTAAAAGTTGTTCATACATGTAAGTGAATAATAATACTTTGTGATACAGTGAGATAAAAAGCATCCTTCTATCTTAAATTCCTCAAAAAAGAAAATTGAGAAAAATATTACAGAGAAAGTCAGTATCTGTGGGGATTGACATCTGACGGGACCAGCAGTGAGCGGAGGGAGGAAGTTGAGAATCCTGTGTATGCAAGGTTTAGGGCCCTGAGCTGTATCCTGAGCTTTGAAGAAAGATAAAAGAATATACGAAATATTTCAATTTAAAAAACAATTACAGTAAAAGACACACGGCCATTGCATTAAACCTCCTCAGGATCCTTCCCATCTTAAAACACATTTATCCCATCATTTTTGGCACTTTCGGAAGCAGTTATGGAAATTGCTTTTCTTCAGTGTTTCTAGTTGTATTGTTTTGACTGCCTTAGTGTCCTCAGTGTCAAAACATTGACTTTTCTTGGTGATTTTGATTCTGAGGAAGAGCCAGAATGCGCATGATACTCGATTCAGATTCAGTGAATAGGTGGCTGATGCTTTTACTTCTTTTCTTTTGTCAGAAATTGCCGTATCAGAAGTGATATGTGACATAGAGTGTTATCTTGCTCAAAAGTGAAACAATTTACCCACTTCTCAGGCTTCCTATGCACATTTTTTAGCTATCATAGTAAGCCATTATAATATTCAAGGTTCAACATAGTGTTCCTTGCTTGGTACAAGGTCAGCTCCCACAGTTCTATTTTCAAGATAAAGAAAAAATCAGCATCCCCTTGTGCTCTACCTTAATTGATGTGCTCCCCAACCCCCCACAAAAAAACTGGGTGATTTCCTTTGAGAGCTCGGTATCTTGGTCTCAGGATCATAACCATAGTCCCAAGTTCATCTCCCATTGTAATATTTCTTAAAAACTTGGAATGTGAAGTGGCAAAAACATTGAACTCCAATAACACTGACAAAATTTCATGTTCCTAAGTTTTTGTCATTCGTGATTTATGACAACATTTAAAACTTACCTTCTTGATTATAACCCATAACTGACTGAACTCTAAAGTTGAAACTTGTCATATACTGTTACTAAAGTTCAGTGGTTCATTCATATTAAAGATATCTACCTTTTTGTTGGTTGACCGTCAGCAACAGAGTTCACATTTTTTATCACATTGTGTAGGCCTTTAATGCCTAAGCTAATGTGATCCTTGGCAGAGCACATCTGAGATTGAGTTAATATGTTTGCGGTACATTGACGAGAACGTATTTGAATTTTGAATGTTTCTTACTCAGAAAAATTTGAGAATGAGGCTCGTATCCTGTAAATAAAAGACTTAAATCTTAAATCCTGAAAATAAAAATAAAACAGAGCCAGCTAATCAACTTAAGTCTAGAAACCATCCAAGTAGCCTACCATTAACATAATAGCCTTCCAGAAAAAAGAAACACTCTATAACAGAAGGTACTATAATCTGCCTTTACAATGTCTTTTTGTGAAATCAATCTAACAAAATAATAATTATTAAAATGATGAAAAATATCTTTGGTAGCTTAAAATATTAAAAGATATAGGTCAACTAAATAGGACCCTAAATAACATAAATATTGGAATTAGTTAACAAGTACAAATATAGTTAGTGCAAAATATAGGAAAGAAATTGGTAAACATATTCAAAATAAGGAGTCTGTAAATTAGACATACAAATGGAAACAATGAAAAATAAAATGAGGTATTGGAATATATAATTTTTAGACAGAAAAAAACACATGACTGCGTGTAGCCAAAATTATTAGTCAATAATATATTACAATATAATATAATAATATATAATATAATAATATTATGTCAATAGAAAATATGAAGCTCAAGTACTTGAAGATGAGGGCTGGGGATTTAGCTCAGTGGTTCTGCCGCCTGCTGGGCAAGCGCAAGGACCCAAGTTCAATCCCTGGTACCAAAAAAAAAAAAAAAAAAAAAAAAAA
>NW_022900936.1:48763274-48782802 GCF_012274545.1 Fukomys damarensis | reverse complement strand
ACATGAAATTGAAAACATAGAAATGATGTTAGAACCCCAAAGACCTGTGTGTAAATATAAACATTTCAAATCTAACTATAATTGGCATTGTGGAAGGAGAGAATAAAAATACTAGACAGAAAAATATTTCTGATGAAATATCATCAATTTATGAAATATGAAAGGGATCAACTACTTCATGAAGCACATGAATTTAAGAAATTAATGAAATCCAAGCAAAATAGATATATTGAAAACTAGCACTAAGTACAACATATCCAAGCTGCTGCAATTCACAAATAAAAATTTTTTAAAAAAGATAAGACAAAATATATAGGATACACTCTAAGGGGAAAATTTAGAGCAATGACTTCACTATTTTTGAAGTACAATGGAAAATAAAAAAAACATATAGAAGTGATGAAAAGAATTAAATCAATCTACAGTTTTATATGTAGTATCTCTTTTATAGTAAAGCATGAAATAGACATTTGCAATCAAATATGTTTGCCGAAATTCATGCTACAAAAATACAACACAGTGTCTTTATTTTGAAGAACATAACCCCATGTGGATGTGTAGACCTAAGGAAAAGAAAATCTTCAGATAAATAATAAAGAGGATTTAAAATTTATTCAAAATATTGTTGACTAAGACTAATAAATTAATAACAGTTTATGGTGATATTTATAATATATGCAAAATGACAAATAGATGTAGAGGAAAAACAGAATTAACAAATTTGAAAATGCTTATATTACGAGGAAGTAATATATTTATCAATGTTGATTGTGATAAACTGTAATTTCTAGGTGTATATTTATGCAAATTAAGGCAAAGAGATATAGGTAAAAATACAATGGGGGAGATAACATCAAATTTTAAAAATACTTTGATTACCTTAAGAAAAGTCAAGACAGGAAAAAAATTTGGTTGATTCATATTTTGCTTAAATAAGCTTAACATCTTTTGAGTAGTATATCTATAAAGGTTTTTAATGCTGGTTTTATGTTTTCAATTTTTAAAAAAATTCTAAAAGAAACATATGTACTGCACTTCAAAAAGCAGTGTTTCATATATGAAGGGCTGTGACCATCACATTGAGCTCTGGTGTTTCATTCAGCCTTTCTCATAGAGTTCTAAAACTACACGTAATATGCCTTCCATGACAAAAAGATGTACTTAAGTTCACTAGATGTAAAATCTCATTGCTAAGAGACTGAATGGAACCATTAGGAAAATGTTGTAATTATTTTAATTAGATGGATTTTTTGTGGTTTCTTTTTTCCCGTAGTTTACTTTCTATGATTCACATACCTATGATTATAAAATAAAGTGCTCTCAAATTTGAAAATGCATATATGTGACTATTATTAGATTTCATGAATACATTATGCTACCTCATATTTCTCAGTCAAAGCATATAAAATGTGAAAAATAATACATTGCATTAATATTTTTCCAATAGAAAACTCAATCCTTCCTCAAGACATATTAAAATCTCATGTTAGAAACTTAAGTAAAATGTCTGTGAAGTTATATATTAGATTTTATTCTTTTCACAACAGTAAAAAAAAAGCTTTCTAGTGAGAAAACGTGAAGTTAATAAATGTTATTTTCAATGCATTTTGTGTATCTGCAATTCTCCATTTCTTTATGTATTTTCATTATAAAAAGGAAGAAAATTGACTTTATAGAGAAAAAACAAGCACACATTACACAGATTTAAAGCACATCTGCAGACTAAGCTATTTGCATTTTCTAAGAAATATGTGAATAGTCTATATATGGCATTTTCTTGAAATCTATTTGGAAATCTTTATTCTCTATTTCTCTTCCCTCTCCTTTTCCTCCTTCTTTTCCAAAATTTATCTTTTCATATATAGGCAAAGCCTACTGAATTCTCACTCTTTAAATTTTTATTTTATGGACTTTCATATACACTTTTACCCTTATGTTAGGAAGTCTATAGTAAGATCACATGTAAAATATTTTGTTAATGACTTGAAGATTTTGTTACTCAGAATTTGACTCAATGTTACATTTTTTCAAGAGGAGGGAACATCAGATGTTTTCTTGTGCTTTTTTTTTTTCCAAGAAAAATTCATTGATCCCAGAACAACAAATGGTTTGTAGCACATCCTGTGCCTCCTCCTTCCAATCCTGTACAACTTCCCTCTAGCAGTAGGTAACTGCAGACGTGTAGAGGGGTACACCTCTGTAATCCATGAGTTCTGTGGCTTTTCCTCAGCTGTCAAGCTTTGCTTCTGTGTTTCTTTTCCTCATTGTAGTAGCAGATCCATCTGAGGCTATGAGAGATGATCCATGAAATCATCAGAGACAGTTTGTAGAGCATACAGAGTGAAACAGGGACTGCAGCAGCTACAAAGAAAAAAACCCATTCTTTACTTTAAAAATATTAGAAATAATTGCATCAGTGAACTAAAACTGCTATAATCTAATTATGCCATGTAAAATATTAATCATGTGCTATAAAAACTCATACTGGTCTCATAATGGAAAACATGGCCATGTACTCTTTCCTGGTAAAATTAGGGAGATATGTTATAATATATGATATTTTGTTTATTGTTGCATATTTTCTGGAGCAAGTAGAAATAAGTGAGAATATTCTAAATATCCACAAGATCTTCTAAATATCTATAAGTCTTTGTACTTCTATTTTTTTCTGTCCTCATTTTCTATGGAGAATCTTTCATATTTCTTTATCCAGGAGTAATTATAAAGTACAGTAAAAAAATGAACACATCATTTGAAATAGTCAAAATTTTATTTTATTAATTATTTAAATAGGTTTTACCAGGTAGGTATGATTCCATTAAAAAACAAAGCACAATGTATGCAATATGCATATTATGTGATTACTACAACTCAGTGCCAGCTATCCTAGAGCAAGAATCAGGTAGGCATTTTAAAGAAGGAATATTTTCATTCATCACAACAGTAAAGGAATTTACTTGCCTAATGTTGAGGAGAAATTTCTAACAAAGTGACTAGTCATTCTTTCAGAGCATTTGTTGTTCAGAACTATAGCATTCCCTTGAACCAGCACCCCACACAAGATCAGGAAATTGTTATGAATACGTAGTTGGCTGTGATGTGTGGCTGTGCATCTCTTTTTAGAAGCACATATAACATTTACATATGGGATTACAAGCTATAAAATGCTTATTATTTGTCATACATGTATGCCATTTGGCACTGTAAAAATAAGGTAAAAGTTAGCCTTTCTTAGGGCAATAAACCAAATATAAAGAGGAGAAAGCATACACAGTCATTAACAGGACAGTTTGGAAGTGACATGGAAGGCCTCTACAGGAAATGAAGACCGCAATATGCACCTACAGTTGGACACTTACATACTGAATTGGGCAGAGGGTAGTAAATCATGAAAATGTGACAAAGCAAAATGACTTAAGCTAGAATAGTAATTGTGCAGAAAAGTGGCTGATTAAATAAGGTCATTTGTGGCAAGGTTTGCTTATGCAAGTTTCCCCTGGCCTTCAACTTTCTATCTTTGATCAGAGGGATGTAACTTCTGATCTGGAAGAGGAGCATTTTTTATATAAACATTTCATCTCCCAAATTTAAAAAAAAAAGCATCAAGGAAGTCAGAGTGATATTGCATTTACTACTTTTGAAATGCTTTTAACGAAAGAATTATCAGTCGCTCAGAGTGATGTATTTTAGCATGGATATTCTTTACTCTTCAGCACAAATGAATGCAAGAAAGGTCCACAAATGTTCATTTAAATTGCTTTTAAAGAATACTAAATCTACCATTTTCTTGATATGGTTTCCTCGAGATGAGTCCATTCTGCACATAAGAACTAAACTCCAAGAGGAAAAAAAAAAAAGGATGGCTTACTTAGGAACACATGTTTCAGTAACATATAATCCCTATGAAATTTGTGATCACTTTTAGGTTAACCTTAGCTTTATGCTGATCTAAGCTCTAGACTATAACTCACAAAATTAGAGTCTATGTCCAAATCACACTATTAAATAAGTTCGTGGAAGCACTAATCAGTTGAGATCATAGCCTAATCAAGTCCCTAGTTCTGAGTTCTCTACCCTGAGACCTTAGGGCAGCTGCACACCTTATTAGATCATGGCTATCTTTGGTATATCTAATTTAAGCACAGTTTTCACTTAAATTTCTCCAATTAAATAAATGATTTGAATCTACTAATTAATAGCAATGTACGTAGAATAGACAAATGCCATTACATTAATGAAATTTAGGGATTAGATGAGAAATATCAGAGGCACATTTTAGGATGAAAGTTCAAGATGAAAAATCACGCAAAATGAAGAGAAAAATACAAATGTTATAAATGAATAAAAGAGTAAGAAACAGTGTAGAGATAATATTTAATAATCAATCACATCATTTTTGATCAAAGATATGTCTTTCAAATAATATAACCAACTTGTAAAGAATAATGCTAATAAATGGCTGAAAAGAGTAGGATAAAAACTAGTGGCAAACTCTTGACCTTCGGAGTCATGCTGTCACAAAGAGGAAATCATTTGAAACAGAGCTGCACTGCACAGCTACACAGTAACCCTGTTGTGAGAGTGAACTATCCTAGACTTGTAACTGGATTTTGCAACTGCATAGTGTCAGGACCTTTTAAATGTCAGAATTTAAAGAGAGCTTTGAGTCCCTTCTATTCGCCCTATATGACTGAATCTCAATAAATGAATATTTGCTTGTTTTAAAATGTCCTGAATTCTCCTTTATGATCAGAGATTGTATAGCCATATTTTTTAAAAGAAAAAGAAATAAAGATAAAGGTTAAGGGAATTTAGTACAGAAGAAGAACACTATTGGAATTTTGGCCTTCTACTAACCTCATAGTAGAAAAGAGTTAAGTACTTTTTTTTTTTTTTTTTGGTACAGGGAATCGAACTCAGGACCTTGTGTCGTGAGGCAGGAGGTGGAACCATTGAGCTAAGAGTTAAGTACTTTTAAAGAGACACTTCCTGCACCAAATGTATATTAGTTTAATATATGATTCCCATTGTTGGAGAGGGGCAATAATTAAAATTTAATAATATAATCACTTAGAAACATATCTTTAATATTCTGACTTGAGTCTGTTAATCTTTGTCTCCTGCTTTTTTTCTTTCTCCAAACAAATCTAATTCATACATATTCATGTGAACTTACTGAACGCTGACCTTGAAATTTAGATGATTAAATTTTTTGCACAATCTAAGGTTGGCAAGAGAAAATTTCAACAGGATTTTCATGAAACATACATTTATTTTGAAGAAAGGAAAATTATTTTTCTCTTTCAAACCTGTTTAATATACTTCAATATTTCTCCAAGAATTGAAGACTCAATTGTTATAGAGTCTCTCTTTGGAATATTATCTGTATTTAGGGAAATCTTAATGTCTATAATGAGATATGAAAAAATAATGAAAAGTAGATAAACTAAAATTTGAAAATTAATTTTAAAGGAGATAATTTAATCAGAAGAATGAGAAGAATTCTGATGGGTGAGTTTAAAGTGCATATCACATCATCGCATGCCTCATTATTTTAGCAGTTAGCCAAATTCTTTCACTTGACCTAAATCAAAACATAGACATCACTGAAGTAGATGGATCTTTAATGGAGTGGAATAAATTAAAAAAAAAAAAGATGAGTAAAAAGAAAGTGATGCCAGTGTAACATTTATGTGAATGCTTTTCCAGTAATTTCTAGGTCCTAAAAATAGTATAGAATGATGACACACTTATACTATTTATTTTTATTTCAAAATAAATTAAAACTGAAAATAAATTTTTAAAAATTTAAAAATTTGGTAAGGAAATAAATTTGAGAATTTCATTGAAAAAACACCCAAATTTTTTAACCTTTTTTCTAAATCTTTGTTGGTAATCAAAAATTATATGACATTCATGAGAAATGCTAAATATGACCTCATTTTGGATTTTAATATAATGTATTAAAGGGAAAGGAAGAGGCAAAAAATTAATAATGGAAGCTTTTATTATGGGTTTGAAATAATTTGCTTTCTTTAAATTTAGTAATCTTTTTATCTATCTGCAAAAAAGTGATTTGAATATATGTTAGACAAAAATAAGAGCAAATTGTAAAAAATGTAATCTAGAAATATTACTAAGAGCACAATTTGCTTTCAAATTTCTTATCCTTAAATATATAATGATTTTAATAACATTTTTTTAACTGAAGTAAACATGAAGTACTATATAAAATAAATATAGCACATAAATATTCATTTTAAGATAATTAACTTCACAATGATATTATAGTAAATTTTTTGATCTTAAAAAAGTCATTCTTTGTTTTCAAAGGAAAACATGAAATAATTAAAACCAACACAGATTTTTACATTTCTTTCACATCACCCTCATATGGAACATGATTTTATATATAACTGTTAAAAATTATAATAAATTTAAGGTAACAAATAGTTGTAATATATGGTTAATATAGATAAAATTTGTTTGTAAAAGTTATCATGAAACTGGAATAAGTTTATATAGCTATTTTATTTGCATAATATTGACCAGATATGTATTACCTTATACAATTTTGGTGACAACTTGCTGTATCCTGTATTATTTTTGTTTTAAGAGAAGTTGAGTTAAACGTACTTCTCTATTTATAACACATAATAAAATTTACTCCACCCTGGATGGTAAAGTAAATGTATTCTAACCTCGTTAGCATTATCATTGTTTTTATGCTTTAAAAATACCTACTAAATTAGCCAAATTTTCAGCTTATAATATCATATATGTTCTCATATCTTCATAGGTTTACCTATTTCCTTTATACTATCTATCTAATTGTGTATTTTATTTAAAGTAGCTTTACATTGTATTGATTATTAGGATTTTTTTTGCTTATAGTATAGAATATGTTATCACATTACTTGGTAAAGTGAAGTTTCAGTTTACCTTTAACTTTTTGTTGATGGACTGATTTAAGCTAACTTTGAACATTTTGAAAACTTTAATTCTCTACTTGAAATTATTTTGTCCTTGATTTGGAATATAACTATTTTTGTTAATGACCTTGTATATTTGGACATTTTCATTGATTTATATTTCTTGTAAATAAAATATTTTCTCAAGGAACAGTTTTAAAAAATCTCTTGCAGATTTCACTTCCAACACCTTATCAACCTGAAAATATTTTATGCCCTCACATTTGGTAAATTGTTTCTTATGCTTTAAATTATTTTTCTTTGATATTTGAAAAGATCACTCCACTTTAAAATATCAATATTTTTTGGCCATTTAATATGATGTTGGCTGTTGGTTGTTGATAGATAGCCTTTATTAAGTTGAAATACAGACCATCTATTACAATTTATTGCAGGGTTTTTATCATGAATGGGTGTTGAATTTTGTCAAATGCTTTTTCTTAAGTGAAATAAATAAGTCACACGTGTAAATACTGAATATATTCTCTGGTGTGAAAAATTATAATTGTAAATAGGATTCTAATGGAATAATTGATAATGTGCAATAAGAAGAAAAGGGCTAAAGGTGTGGGGGAAGTGGGAAGGGGAGGGAAGGGGAAATAGGGAAAAGAAAAAAATATGAGAAAATGAAAAAATTGAAATAGAGCTTTTGTAAGTGGGGAGAGGAGGAGGGGGTGAAGGGAGGGCAGGGACAAAGGGAAAAAAGTGAGAACCAAGACCTGTCATGTAAAGGTACAAGATCCCAATGGTGAATGTAACTGTACTGTATGCCTACAATGTACCAATAAACTCAATAAGGAAAAAAATCAATATTTAAAAAATTCAAATTCTCATTACTATAATTACAGTGCATGATTATTTCATTTATATTGAGGAGTTCATATATGTCAACATGTCCTCATGTTTTCCACTTCCCCTTCCCTATACTTTCCCTTCATCTCCTGATCTTCCCATTTGCAAAAGAACTTTCCCATTGTTTCCCATGATCTCTTTTTATTGTTCATTAAATTATTTATAATGTAGATTTCTCATTTAAAGGAAACAATGTGACATATAAGCTCATGTGTCTGATTTAATTCACTTTCTGTAATATATTTTATTTTATATTTTTCAAATATTATAGAAGCATATTATCTTAGCAACATTATTTCTTCTTTGTGAATAATTTTGATTATTTTTTAATATAAGGACTTGTAAAATCTCTCACTGCAGCTTTTCTTCTTATATCTATCTGGTTAGTTCTATGCTTTTTATCAATCTTTCAGCCTGAGATTTATCTCTGTCACTCTATAAATTTGCTTGCTTTTTGTATCAAATATTGTTCCCCTACATTCATTATTTTCTTTTCTTGGTGCTTGCAATGACATAGAAATTTTAATTTTAATTCTTTTCTATTGTTATTGGTACATGTTTTTAATACATACTGATCACATTCCTATGCAGAGTTCGTACATGTACATAACATAACTAATTCATTTCCATCCCATTACCTCCTCCTCCCACTCCTCTTTCCCTTCATCTTTGATCCCCTTCCCTTCTGCAAAGAGGGATTTTATTACTTTCTGTTTGCTGTTATCTTTTTCTTACTTTAATCTGTATTTATATTTTGAGTTTCACATTTAAGAGAAATCATGTGATATTTAAGCTTGTGTGTTTAATTTATTGCACTTAACATTATGATCTCAAAGTACATCCATTTTCTTAGAAATATCTCTAGTTTATCTAGTTTGTGGCAGAGTACTACTGCGCTAGGTATAAAGGCCACATTTTAAAAATCCATTCACCCATTTATCGACATATAGGTGATTTCCAAGATTTAATTATTATATGTTCTCCTATAAAACTGGGTTTCCATGAAGCCCTGTAATGTGATGTTATTAACACTTTTAGAAAAATAGCTGAAAGGGCAAGAGCTCTGTTCAGTGGAATCTCCATACTGATTACCACAGTGCTTTTTCTAGCTTACATTTACGTGAACAATAAAGAAAGATTCTTTTTTCTCAGGAGCCTCATCAGCATTTTTTATTATTTGAAATATTCATGATAGCCATTCTTTCTGGATCAAGGTGCAGACACAGTGTTGTTTTAATTTACATTTTTATAATAGGCAGAGATGTTGAGCATTTCTTAATGTATTTATCTATTGGCTACCTGTACTTCTGAGAATCGTCTCTTCATATAAGTCACCCACGTTTGTATTGGGTTCATTATTTTGGGGGACTAATTTTCTTGAGTTCTTTATATGTTCTATGTATTAGTCCTCAGTCTTTTTTTTTTTTTTTTTTTTTTTTTTGTTTTTTTTTTTTTCTTTTGTTTTTTTTTTTTTTTTTTTTTTTTGTACCAGTGATTGAAGTCGGGTCCTTGTGTCCTTGAGGTTGCAAGGCAGGCCACCGAACTGGTGAGCTAAATCCCCGGCTCAAGTCCTCAGTCTTACAAGGAGCTAACAAAAATATTTCTGATTCTGTAGGTTGTCTTTTCACTCCACAGTTCTTTTTTTGTGCAAAAAATTTTTTTTAATTTGATATGATTCTATTTTGTTATTCTTGACATTATTTCTTGTGCAACTGGGATTCTGTTCAAAAGGTTATTTCCTATGCCTGTATCTTCAAGAGTTTTACCTATTTTATCTTTCAGCAGAGTGTTTCAGTTTTAGCATATAGATCTTTGATGCATTTAAATTTTGATTTAGTATATGGTGATAGATAAGGACCTGTCTTTAATTGTCTGCATGTGCATAGCCTATTTTCCCAGCACCATTTGTTAAAGAGGCTATCTTCCCTCCAGCATAAGTTTTTAGAACTTTTGTCAAAAATCAGAAAGCTGAAGGTGTCTTGATTAATTTATGCATCCTTTATTGTATTCCATTGCATTCATGGCATTGGTCTGTTTTACCCCAACATCATGCTGTTTTTTTTACTGAAGTTTTGGAGTATAACTGGAGCTTTGAAGTGTTAGATTGTGACACCTCCTGCTTTCCTCTTTTTGTCTAGATTTTCTTTTGCTACTCTGGATCTCTTTTCATGCCATGTGAATTTTAGGATTTTTTTTCTTTTTTGGGGGGAGCATTGTATTGGTATTTTGATTGAGATGGCATTAATCAGTCAACATGTTTTAAAAATATGAACACTTTGACTATATTTGTTTTATTCATGAAAAAAATTATTTTTCATTTTCTCATTCCTTTTCAATGTTCTTTGTCAAAGTACTATAAATTTCATTACAGAGCTCTTTCATTTCTTTGCTTAGGTTCATTTCTTAGTATTTAATTTTTCTTAATGCTATTGTGAATGGTATTGTTTTTCTAGTTCATTACTGGTGTACACAAACACTATTCATTTTTGTGTATTGACTTTGTATAGTACTATCCAAATAAGTTTGGTTATTAATTCTAGGAGTATTTTGCTGGATTTTTTGTGTCTTATATGTAGATGATCAAATCATATGCAAATAATGATAACTTCACTTCTTCTTGTCCTATATACAGGCTTTTTCTTGCCCGTTTTATATGGTTAATACTTTGAGTGCTATCTTTAACAAGTGGAGATAGTGAGCATTCTTGTCTTGTGCTTGATTTTAGAAGGAAAGCTTTCAGATTTTCACTATTTAAATGATATTGGCTGGTAATTTGTCATAAGCGTCTTTTTCAGATTGAGGTAAGGTCTTCTGAGATAACTTCTTCATGGTCTGTATTATGAGTAGCTGTTGGATTTTGTCAAAATCCTTTTCTGGATTTACTGAATCATATGATTTTGTCTTTGCTTTTATTGATGTGATGTGTTGCATTTATTGATGTGAATTTGTTGAACCATCCCTGAGTCTGAGGGATGAAGCAGTATTGAACATGAAGTATGATTCCTTCATGATTTATTGCATTCTGCTTGCAAATATCTTTATGAGGATTTTTGTGTCTATGTTCATTAAAGATTTTGTCATTTAGTTCTCTTTTTTGGTTGGGTCCTTCCTGGTTTTAGAGTCAGGACAATACTAGCTTCCTAGAATGACTGGCACTCTTTCCTTTTCAATCTCATTAAAGAATTTAAATATTATTGGCATTAAGTCTTCCTTGAAGTTCTGGTAAAATTTAGTATTGGTGAATCCATTGAATCCTGGGCTTTTCTTACTTGGTGGATTTTTAAAATTATTATTACTCTTTTAATTTCTTTGTCTATTATTGAGGTATTTGTATCTTCATAGTTCAGTTTTGGTAATTCATGCATCTAAGAATCTATCAATTTCTTCTGGATTCTCATATTTATTGGAATATAGGTTATCAAAGTAGCTACTAAACTGGATTTTAGTCCATTGTGATTTACACTTTTTCAATTGTAATTACATTGATTTTTTTTTTTTTGGTAAAATTTACTGTTTTTTTTTCTATTATTTTATTATTTCAAAAAACCAGTTCTCCAATTCATTGATTCTTTTTTTCTCCTCAATTTCATGAACTTCAATTTTTTTCTCCTCAATTTTATGACTTCCTTCCTTATACTAGCTTTAGTTTCATATCCCCCCCCCCAGGATCCTGAGGTGCATTATTAGGTTACTCATGGGGGGGGTGCTCTGTTTTTCTGATGTGGGCCTTCAGTGCTATAAATTACCTTATTAAGATTGCTTTTATTGTGTTCATAGTTCTCTTGTGTTGTACTGGCATTATCATTTGATTCTAGAATAATTTCTTCTTTAGTTGCTTTCATAACCCAATTGTTATTCAAGAAATTGTTATTTAATTTCCATTTGCTTGCATTAGCTTTGTGGCTTTCTTTTCCACTGATTTCTAGTTTCATAGAATTTTGAGCTGAAAATGTGCACGGTATAATTTTGCTTCTTTTGCATTAATTTATGCATGATTTATGGGCTATTCTGAGGTATATTTTGGAGAAAATTCCATGTGCTATTAATATGTCAATTTCAATGTATTTTTCAATTTTTTCAATTTTGTTTTTTTATCCTAATATTCTGTCTGAATCAGTTCCCAATCCCTACTTATTTAATTGTTCACTTAAGCATCATAGTGATGTACTCATGTATAGTGTTACCTTTGATTCCTCTTTGATAATATTTATTCTAAATATTTTATTATTTATTTTTTCTCTTAATTTCTATACATTCTTACTATATTTATAAAAACATATTAAGTCCTTATGTATCTACTTTTCAAAAATTGATTTTAGCTGGGGATTTAGCTCAGTGGTTCTGCCACCTGCCTTGCAAGCTCAAGAACCCGAATTTGATCCCTGGTGCAAAAAAAAAAAAAATTTTATTGGTACATTTAAGGTATACAGTATAGTGACATTCATTGATGGAAATTTTTTGTACCTTTGCATAAACAGTCTTGGTTCTTATTTTTCCCTTTCCCTCTCCCCTCCCTTCAATCCCTCCATCCCTCCCCATCTACAAAGACTTTGTTTCTCCATTATTTTTCATTTCTCATATTAATTCTATTACCTTCAACTTTTTAACATTAATTGCTTTGATCATTTTGTGCCTGTGACCTCCTGTTTTTCTGAAGGTATCAAGTAATTGATCGGAAGTATATATTAGAGGATAATTATAAAACTTTGATGGTAACTGTTACCCTTCTTGGTGAGTTTAAATTTAGGTGTATGTGTGGGGTGTGTGTTTGGAGGATACTTAGTACTGAGAGTCGCCCACGTTCTATAGGGATTACATCCAAGGCTTCCCCATGGTAACTACTTGAACCTCCACTGTACTATGTTGTTCTTCACCAAGAATTTTTGTTTTTTTAATCATAGCCTATATATTTATCATAGCCTATATTTTGCTAAAGCAAACATGTGCAAGAGTATGTGTGAAAAAGAAGGATATAAGTGTCACCCTTTATTTCATTGCCTCCCCAAGAAAGCTCAGGATTCCTGTTTTTGCCTTACTGTGCATTGTGGTGCAAAGAAGACTAAGAAGCATAAGGCTTTACCCAAACATTTTACCTAATGGCATTCTGTCCTATGTGCTAATCTGTAGTTTTTATCCTTCATCAAATCACAAATTAATTTTTCTTTCTCAGGAGACTTTCACAGTCTTAATTTAAGATTTTATTTACTCCAACTCTATTTATGTTGTATTTTGCCATTCTTTTTTGTTTTGTTTTTTGTTTTTGGTACCGGGGATCGAACTCAGGTCTTTATGCTTGTGAGGCAGGTGCCGGATCCAGTGAGTAAATCCCTGGCCCTGTATTTTGCCATTTTTAAAAATTTCAATATGAGTGAGAATAGCAGCTATAATATCAAATAATCCTTGTTTTAAATTTTTAATTGTTTTTAAAGTGTCTTCTACATGAAATAAAAAATCTCAAATACTATTCCACTTAGTGTGTATACTTGATAAGTATTGCGAAATTGATAAATTAATGCATAAATGCACGAAGGCATAAAACATGAATATTTAAACCTAGGGAAATTTATTTCATAACCGAATGTTGAGTCCAGATTATAAGTTTCACCAATGAAATACACATATTTAAGTTTTATAAGGAGATACAGGTAGGGATGAGAACCACACTGTGCTCTCTTAATTCCTTTGGAGAAGGTCTCTGTACCATGCTTCACCTTTCTAGATATGCTCTCTCTTACTCGCTCCCATCTCCCCTCTCCTTTGTCTTTTCTCTTCCCTCACTCTTCCTTGCCCACTCTCAATTATACCTAAAGTCAATTAAATGCTGCACATGACCATATCTGGCTTTTCCCCAATTATACATACACGACCCCTTATTGCATTGATGAATTTGGCTGGGCCATTTGTGAAGCCCGATGTTTTCTTTTCTGTATAGTAAGTTGTCATTTCAGTTACTTCAGCCACTTCTGTTTTCCCTACTTCTCTTTCTTCTTATTTAGTTCTAGTTTGGTTTTCTAGTTCTTCATTTCTGTGGGAAGTGCGATTCAGACATGGGATTGTGTCACGCGCACCTCGCCAGCAAGGAGCACGCAACGCTCAGGATTCTTCTGAAGCACGCTTTATTGGAGGTTCTTCTGCATTCTTCAAGATGGCGGAAAGACCCCGAGCCGGACGCGAGCCTGCCTTTAATAGCCTCTCGGGTGACGTGGCCCATTTCTATTGGTCAATGCCGGCCTGCGTCATTCTGACGAGCCAAGCGCCTCTTCTGCGCAGGCGTGAACCGCCGTCACTGGCGGACTCGCATCCGGGATTCATGCAGGGCATGAAGAACCCGGAAATAATGGCGTGTGACATCTCCCCCTTCCTTAAAATAACTAGAGCTCAGGAGGAGCCTGTCAACCACCCCGGCCGGAAGGTGGTCGAAGCAGGTATTCCATGTGAGCAACTGTTGGATCACCTTAGCTCGTGCAATGAGGAGAACCTCTGAGCAGTGCAAAGGCTGATCAACAAGATTGTAAAAAGACATGCCTGATTCTGGTGCAATGGACTAATCCACAGAGGTCAGAGGCCATGTCCAAGGAGGTAGAGAGATGCAGATATTTATGGCTCCCGAATGAGCAAGGCATAGGCAGATAATGACCAACGTTCAAGCTATTGTAAATTGGCCAACCAAACAGCAGGCGAGTATCCGGCTTCAAGGGCAGCAAAAGCTTGCATCAACATGATATTATCATTTTGTCTCTGTCGTCTCAGCTTACATAACCACCAAAATCCCAAAAACACTGCCAAAGCCAACAAAGCAATCATTGATCCCATTCCAGCCCACTCCTTCAGAATAAATACAGCACTTGCAATCCAATCAAATATACCTTGTGCAAAAACAATGTCTACTCGGGTAGAATTAACATGAGCAATGGCTACTCTCAATTGTCTAACCAAGTGATCAAAACGTCCCGTCCAATTTGATGTCAAATATATAGAGAGTTCCCTAGATAGATTCGCAGCTCTTGACATATTATGATATTGTACAGGTGTAACACAGAGTCCTG
Organism: Fukomys damarensis; assembly: GCF_012274545.1. Classification (NCBI taxonomy): domain Eukaryota; kingdom Metazoa; phylum Chordata; class Mammalia; order Rodentia; family Bathyergidae; genus Fukomys; species Fukomys damarensis. The sequence goes on along the minus strand of NW_022900936.1, from coordinate 48,767,933 downwards.
GCATTCTCCACATACATCCTATTTGGGCCAATTGCCATAACACATCAAGTTGCTCTTGCACTAAATCAACCCTTTGATTAACAATCATTAACCCTCCCTTCAAATGAGCATTAACAGAGGTTTGCATATCGAGCGCAGAGGCTACATTGGCTGACAAATTATTCAAAGCGGTTGCGGTTTGTACCGATGTGGAAAGAGAGACGGCGGCTGCGGTCGCACCAGCGGCCGCAATAGTTATCGCCGATACTATTGCTGCCATAACCCCAAAGTCTCTCTTAGATCTTACAACACTCAAGGGATTTGTCACTTCCGTTGGCACAGGAATGAATCGAAGCATTCAGACGATCACAGCATGAGGAAATTTGGTAGCGTCCCAGCAGGATGCGTACCAACAAGTATCATTGGCACAATTCAGTTCCATAGTCTGTGAGAGAGTCACGTTAGCCACAAGCCAAAGAAATGGTGGCCACACACAAACTGGAGTGGGTGCAAAGGTGATGTTGAGTAGACCATTGAAGTGTTGCTGAACGGCACCACCCGGTACTTTGAATTCTGGCGCTGGGGTTGGTGGTGATGGTGGTGCAAAGAACTTCAGGGCTTCGTGTGTTCCACCAATAAAGCTACCAATCCCCTGAATCCCGCCGCCAATCATGGCGAAGGGACGCAGATCAGTACAACTACCATTAACTCCACAAAGCATCCACAAATCAAAGGGATTAACCCAGCCTTCAATACCAGGCTGTTGGTTAGTGAAATTATCCCCTGGCTCTGACTGATTGAAATCCGAACCCATGTAGGGAGAGAAAGTGAAGAACTGCGGAACCGCCCATCCAACCTCCCTACTTTGACATTCAGTCCAAGGGAAGAATACTTCTTTATGGGTCCCCTTACAAAATGGTGCCCACTTGGGTTGGGGAGGCCCCGTAGAGTTATCTGTCATAGCGGGCCATCTACCAGAGATCCAAGAGGCATTCACTGTGAATCTATGATGCGGGGGACTTTCTAACCAAACAGCAGACTGATTGAAAAGTCTAACACAAGGTGTTATATCCGAAATATTCTGGATATAGGAAAAGCATAAAGATCCTGACAAACTGATATTTCGATTACCTTCTATGGGACTGGTCATATTATCTAATGGCAAATAGGCCACTTCCATAGAGGAATTGGTGGCAAAAAAGCGTGGGAAAATGGCAGCATCATGCATAACAGGCAATGGTAGAGGAAACACAGATAATAACCCCCAATACTGATCAGCCAAAGAGGTGGTGAAATACACCAGACATATTATTAAGATCAGCTGCTTCATCTTGTTCTTCCTGCTCCGTGTGGTCTTCCAACCCCGGTGGCGGCAGAACTCTTCTCGTCAACCTTGTCGGTACCCACACCGGATTCGGTTGATCCTGTGGAAAAACACAAAGCGCTCCCCTGGATCTGATTAACACTGGATCCGGGCCTTTCCATTGATCAGATAGAACATCTTTCCATTTAACTAGATCTTTCTCCTGAACAGCTGACCCCATATGCCGGTCCGCTGCTGATTTTCCATAAACATCCAGATTTAAAAAATTTAGAGTAAACAAGGTTAAAGATATGGAGCTTTTGGGTCCCATATGGGGACCTATTCCCCCTTTCTGTTTATAGAGGTAATGCTTAATGGTGCCATGGGCACGTTCCACAATGCCTTGCGCCTGAGGATTATAAGGCAGTCCCGTGCGATGTTCCACGCCAAGCCGTAGACAGAACTGCTGGAAGGCTGTGGAAGTATAGGCCGGATCATTATCAGTTTTTAGGATGCGCGGCTTACCCCACGCTGCCCAGGCCTCAAGGCAATGTGTAATGACATGCAGGACTCTTTCTCCGGTTAATGGTGTGGCATGGAGAATGCCTGAACAAGTATCAACAGAAACATGTAGATATTTAGACTTACCGAACTCTGGAACGTGGGTGACATCCATTTGCCAAACATGTAGGGGCTGCAGCCCTCGAGGATTCACCCCGACGCTAGGCGCGGGTCTGAAATTGGCACAGGCCTGGCAACGGAGCATAATTTCTCGCGCCTGCGCGCGGGAAATGTTGAACCGGAGCCGTAATGTCTGTGCTGGTGTATGATATAAAGCATGAAATTCTTGTGCGTGCTCCAACATGGAGCAAAATATCTGTTTAGTGGCTGCATCAGCCATGGTGTTACCCTTGGCCATAGGCCCAGGCAATAGAGTATGGGCACGCATGTGTTGTATAAAAAATGGATGGGTGCGCTGCAAGATGATTTCTTTTAAATCCATGAGAAGATCAAAAATAGGGCTTTTAGAACTAATAATCCCAACCACTTCTAGATACTTCATGATATTGGCTACATAATGAGAATCTGTCACAATATTAAGTGGTTCCTGAAGTTTTTTGAGGACCACGCCCACTATGGCACATTCCACCATTTGTGGTGATTTGTAAGGGAATGAGACCTGTATGGCCTTATCTCCTATAACATAGCTACCCATCCCGTTACCGGAGCCATCAACATACACTTCCAATGCACCCACCAATGGTTGAGAGGCTGTGATTTTTGGAAACACCAAATTACTATTAGAGGCAAACTGCAATAGTGGGTGTTTTGGATAATGGTTATCAAAGCGTCCAGGATAGGCACAGAACAATATGGCCCAAGCATCTACCGTAGCACAGAGCACTTCTAATTGATCTTTGGTATAAGGACATAAAATCGCTTCTGGGAATTTTCCAAAATGTGCGATTGCTAATTGTAGCCCTTTCATAGCAATCTGTGCTATCTTAACGGGGTAATATTCTAACATCTTTCCCGAGGAGATCTGCAAATGCACCCATAGCAGAGGCCCCTTTTGCCATAACACCGCTGTGGGTAACCCCACGGTTGGCAAGATGCATAACTGAAATGGCAGGTGTTCCTCAAGCCGCAAAAGCTGCGCCTGTGTGATGGCCTCTTCGACCTTTTCTAATACTAATGAGGCTTCTTTAGTCAACTTACGGGGAGAAGATATGGAGGCTTCTCCTTCAAGAACCTGAAATAAGGGCTTCAGATCATAGGTGGAAAATTTCAAATAAGGGCGAAGCCAATTAATATCTCCTAACAACTTTTGAAAATCATTCAATGTGTTCAAATTCTTTCTTGCAATAGTCACCTTTTGTGGTACGATTTTTTGAGGAAAAATCTTTGTCCCTAAAAATGAACATAAAGTTCCCTCTTGAACCTTATCTGGGGCCAGAAAAAGCTTTCTGGACTTTAACCGATCTGACAAATAAGCAAAGCCTTCATGCAATTGATCCTCATTCTTATCACAAAGCAGGATATCATCCATATAATGATACAATAACATTCTTGGATACTTCATTCTAACCGGTCTTAATGCCTCTGCTACAAAAGACTGACATAAGGTAGGACTATTAGCCATCCCTTGAGGTAGGACTCGCCATTGATACCTACGGTCTGGCTCTTGATGATTGATGGATGGTAAAGTAAAGGCAAAACGAATTTTATCCACTTCAGCAAGGGGAATAGAAAAGAAGCAATCCCTGATATCTATTACAATAATATTCCAATCTTTTGGCAAAGCAGAGAGCAAAGGCAATCCCCTCTGTAATGCTCCCATGAGCTGCATCTGATTATTAACAGCTCTAAGATCATGCAGGAGTCTCCATTTTCCTGACTTCTTTTTTATGACAAATATAGGAGTATTCCAAGGAGAGGTCGAGACTTCCAGATGTCCTAGTCTTAGTTGTTCCTCCACTAATTCTGTGGCTACTACTAATTTTTCAGAGGTAAGAGGCCACTGAGGAACCCATATTGGATCCTCTGTTGTCCAAGATATGGGCGACGTTTCCTCAGTGGCCCTTATGAAAAACCCAGACCTTGCCTGTCTTTGTTGGGGATTAATTGCAACGGCTCTGATCTGCCTTGCAATCCTTTTCCGAGGCCTTTCCCCGGAACACTGCCCATAGATTTCATCATCGCTTGACTCTGAGGAGAATAATCATTTACCAATTTAAACTGCATCTGCTGTAAGAGGTCTCGTCCCCATAGATTGACTGGCAGGGGCAACACATAAGGGGTAAAGACACCAGTTCTACCTTCTTCATCTTTCCACCTTAAGGGCTGCGCACTGATAGACGGGGAGGCTTCATAGCCTAAGCCCCGCAAGGACTGTTCTGCCTTCCTAATGGGCCAAGCCTGGGGCCACCATCTTGAAGAAATGATGCTGGTGTCCGCTCCTGTATCTAAGATCCCTGTAAAGGACTTTCCTTGGATGAGCAACATTAGGGTTGGTCGATCATCCATGGCTAAAGAGAGAAAGGTGCAATTGCCTCCGGTGGAGCCTAATCCTCGTTTCCCCCGCGGAGAAGTCCCATTGGGAAAAAGTTGATGCAGACTGGGCAAAAGTATTAATTGTGCAATATGGTCTCCGGGGGATATCGAGGAGATTCCCCTAGGCGAGGAGCACAATATTTGAATTACCCCCTCATAATCACTATCAACAACTCCAGGATGGACAATGAGGCCCTGTAAAGTTGTGGACGATCTACCCAAAATTAGTCCCATGGTTCCTTCTGGAAGGGGGCCATTAGCATCAGATGGAATAGGCTGACATCCCATTAAGGGAGTTAATATCGCTCTGGAGGTGGCACAGA
>NW_022900936.1:48762437-48763263 GCF_012274545.1 Fukomys damarensis | reverse complement strand
CGAACCTGGAGTGGCTCTCCTTGGCTTGTCGGCGGTCTCAGGGATATTCCCCTGCTCTGGAACGCCCCATACATTTGCGCGCCCTGGGGACAAGGGCCCCTCTGCCCGTTTTTTGGCGGCTCACCCGCATTCTTTGATATGATCTTCCCTTTAATATCTTTTACAGATCTGCACTCATTAGCCCAATGTCTCCCTTTGCCACACTTTGGGCAAATGTCAGGTACCTTCCTCGGGGAATTCATTCTATTGGATTGCTTACATTGCCTTCTGATATGACCCTTGCGGCCGCAATTGAAGCAGGTGACGTCGTGCGATCTCTGCGCGGCAAGCACTGCTGCTGCTATGCCTGAGTTGGTTAGTGGGCCACCTATTTCCCTACATGCTTTCATCCATGCATTTAATCCCTTCCCTTTCCAAGGGATAATTGCATTCCTGCACTCCTTAGTACACTGTTCAAAAATCAACTGTTCCACCAGGGGCATGGCTGCTTCTGCATCCCCGAAAATCCTGCCTGCCGCTTCCATCATTCGGGCTACAAAGTCTGAGAATGGTTCCGTGGGTCCCTGAATCACCTTAGTTAAGTTCCCTGAGACTTCCCCCTTATTCGGGAGGCTCTTCCAAGCCTTAACTGCAAGCTTGTTTATTTGCTCATACACTTGAACTGGGAACGCTGTCTGATTGACGCTCCATTGCCCCTGCCCTGTCAACATATCATAATCCCAATGGGGCTGTCCCTGCAATGCATTATTCCTCGCCTGCACTGTGCAGGCATCTTGAAAAATAGATTTCCAATCTAGATATTGTCCCATAGAAAGGCAAGCCCTTA
>NW_022900936.1:48759863-48762062 GCF_012274545.1 Fukomys damarensis | reverse complement strand
TTAAACCTGTTGGAGTAAACAAATTAAAACACCCGCCCACACCAGACAGCGTACCTCTCGGAAAGTTGGTGGATCCTCCCCTCCTGCTGCTCAGTTCTGAATCCTCCTGAAGTCAGGGGTCTCCGCTGATGCCGGCGATGATGGTCGTCGCTTCCCGGGTTTCAGCACCACTTGTCACGCGCACCTCGCCAGCAAGGAGCACGCAACACTCAGGATTCTTCTGAAGCACGCTTTATTGGAGGTTCTTCTGCATTCTTCAAGATGGCGGAAAGACCCCGAGCCGGACGCGAGCCTGCCTTTTATAGCCTCTCGGGTGACGTGGCCCATTTCTATTGGTCAATGCCGGCCTGCGTCATTCTGACGAGCCAAGCGCCTCTTCTGCGCAGGCGTGAACCGCCGTCACTGGCGGACTCACATCCGGGATTCATGCAGGGCATGAAGAACCCGGAAATAATGGCGCGTGACAGGATTGTGTATCATTAAGTAAGAAAGAGAATAGCATCTTCTGCCTTACTTTTGTTTGAGTTGATATGCATCTCACAACTAGTCCTTTTATTTTCTTCTATTGGAGCTCTCTCATAAAATATTAACATTAGATGGGGCTACTCTGTGACTATAATAAATCAAGACTTCTTCATAATAATGCTTAAATCCAGACAAACATGAACATTGTCTAAATCAGAAAGATGACCAAAAATACCTTAACCTAATATGGCTGTCCACTTCCTTATAAACCACAGTGTCAGATGTTCTCTCATCTGCTCCACATACATCTAACTCAGTGACAACATTTTCCTGAATTCACGATTTACCCAATACGGAGCAAATGTCACTTCCTTGAGTCCTTTCTGTGATTACCAAAGAGAAGCCCAAATATATAAGTCATTTTAACCCTCATTTAAGGAGTTGCTCTATAGTTCCACAAGGAGTATATTCACTTTTGCTACAATGAAAAACAAAGTCAGTTTTTTCAAACGCAGTTTCATTAGTGTTCTGTAGTAGAAAGCATTAAAAAGAGAGGAGTGAGACAGAGAGGAGAGAGAGAGAGAGAGAGAGAGAGAGAGAGAGAGAAAGAAACATAAAGCTACTTGAAGGAATTACTAAAATTAATTCAAAAGAACAGTAGTAAAATATCATGTTGTAAAAATTTATATTTTAGTACACATTTTGCAATATATAATGATCAAATTCCACTTTTTCTTGTGTTCTGTCAATAGCTGGAAAGTATGTTCTCAATATTTGTCTATGAAACAATTCTGTATGTAAAATTTTACTTTCTTAAATGATGCATCCAATATATGGTCTTTGTTGCTTTGGTAAATAAATTGTTCTTCTTAAATATGCTTCTAATTTCAGATCCCATTTAAAATTAAAGTAAATTAAGATAATGTTGACCTTGAAAAATCGCTTGTCCCTTCTTGCAGATATTTGTGTCAGAGCACGAGAAAGAGTGCTAGGGCTTTCTGACTTTTTATTCCATATGTATAAATCTGTTAATAAGCAAGCTTTTTGCCTAGCTGGGTTGATTGTCTAAAACATAAGATAGGCAGATGCTAACATGAAATGGTGGTTTAGGCAGAAAAACTTTTGCTTCTGTTTTCATTTTGGCTCATAATAATTTTGACAATTCTTGGGATATTATTTTGCCTCTGTGTCAAATTTTCCTGCTGTGAAGCAGAGAGAGCTGATCTGACTGATTGGGAAAGTCTGAAGATGATTAATGCTAAAGAAAGGTTGCGAAGAAAAGTGCCACCCAAGTTCAATACATTCTTATTTTAATAAATCACATTTTTCTTGGTGTTCATAACAGTAGCCTACTTTTTATGCAGCAATAACTGATTCAGGCTTCATTTTAGAAAAAAGAAAGAAAAAAAGAAAATTAAGAAGAGGAGAATTCACAACACAGCAAAGAGAAATTATTGTAATATGAACTCTGACACAGTAGAATTCTTTCATGGTCTGATACTTTTTAATCTTGAGTCATAGATGGAAAAATAATGGAGAAAATTAAAGTACAACCACAAGGTAAGTGAGATTGCTGGATTGATCGCACTGAATTCTGGAAGACAGAAAGCCTAGATTTTCCCAGACTTGATTATTAGGGCTCCAGCTGGTGGCTGAACAGTCTCCTAGAACACAAATTTTCTTTCCCCAATTTTTATTTCAATATTAAGCTAATACTGTATTAAACTAATCTAT
>NW_022900936.1:48759062-48759467 GCF_012274545.1 Fukomys damarensis | reverse complement strand
CACTTGTATAGTATAGTATGTATAATAATATATATATTATAATATATTAAGTATTAAACTGAGCTACAGTTATAGTGTTTTTTGTTGCTTAAGGACTCAGATTATTTTGTTTCTGATAGGGTAAAAACTTGTACATGCAAATAAGAATATGAAAAAAACATGAATTGCATTAGCTACTTTTTTCCCTCATAAAAATTCTACTGGGCTTATATAATGCAATCTAGTTTTTGTTGTGTTGCTATTATTTTTTCAATGTCTCTGTCAGTTTCAAAGAGCTTTGAATAAAAACAGCTGAACAATAAGATTCATAAATGCAATATTGATCTTTACAATTTTTAAAGTGTAATTAGTGAATATAATCTTTTTATGAAAGTGATGCTTTTTCAGTCCATCTGAATTATAAAA
>NW_022900936.1:48748555-48758876 GCF_012274545.1 Fukomys damarensis | reverse complement strand
TATGTATATATATATATATTTTACTTTGCTATATGTGTAATTTTTAAAAGTAATTCAAGGATGAAAATGTTGACATTATTCTGTTTTAACAATAAGGAGAGGCAGTTGAAAAACAGCTGTGTAATGAAGGATTTTAGGCTAACATAAATGGTAAGATTTAATGAAACACTTATTGTGAAACATCATATATCCATTCAAAGTTGTGCTCATAATAAATATCCAATTAAACTGAAAATATTCATAATATCAAATTAATATTTCACCAAACAAGCAAAATTGAATGCTCTAGATGCAATATGATTGCAACTGTAAATATATTGAAGCATCAAATCTAGATGAATAATAACCTAGTCTGTATATTAAACATTTAATATGAAAGAGAAAAATGAGGAAAGAAGGAAAGAAGAAAGGATAGTAGGAAGAAAGGAATTCAGATAGGCACGCAGAGAAAGAGGGTAACAATAAGCGAGCTACAAGAACAAGAAATCTCAAACATTATAGATTAAGTGGCATAGTTAGAAATAATGTATACTATGCTGTTAGAGATCAAAATTTTCTGTGACATATAGTTTACATTACCTGAAAATCAAAATAATCAGTTAAAAATCCAACATTTTATTACTTATTACCTCTAAATATATGTCTTAGTGGTCATAATTAATTGTTAATATAACTCTAAAGCACAACAGTTATGAAATCAAGGACTAATGCACAAACTGTTGAAGTTACTACAACTTCCTGAAACTATTGTTAGTTCCCATTTTGACAACTCCATCAATGGTTACCTCAGTTTGAACAGAGACAGATTTTGAAGACATTGATGAAATCAGCACGTAGATCTTCAAAAATCTTTAGTTATTCGCCTTTTAGATGTCTTCCCAAAACAGCTAGTCATAATACATGCATGTCCATATTTATAACAACACAATTCATAATGTCAAATAACTATAATTAATATAAACATTATATTCACAAATATGAAGTTAAAATAGTAAAAGCAGTGATAATGAAAATATGGAAAAGGGATCTAGAGATGGAAGGAGGATTGTGTGCAGAGTGGGGAAGGAGAATAAAAAAGACTCAAGATATTTTACATACTTGTACCTAGCCCTATGATGAATGTATATGTACTGCAAATGTGTACAAATAAAATGAAATTTTAAAATTTAAAGGCTCTTTAAAAGTCTATTTCTTAGAAATTACATAAATGACCCAAAATTTTTCTCAATTTTAACATTTTATATTAACATAATTTAGGATGATGATGAGCATACTAAGGATTTTTCTTCAATTTGAATAGAAATGTATTATTGTCAATATTCTACCATCAACCTGTCATGACTAATGCTTCGGGCTTGATATAATTCTAACTTTATTATAGAAAAGAAATGTCCTTTTCTGGTTTTATTGTTTTGCCAGGAATAGATGTTTTTGGTATGGGATTGAATTTGGGTCCTTGTAATTGCAAGATAGGCGGCGGAACCACTGAGCTAAATCACCCAGCCCTTAGATGTTGATTTTGATCAAATATATCTTTATCTTAATTTAATCCCATTTTGTAGCTAATGAATTTAATTTGATCATGTTTGAATTTGAGAGATAAACACCTACATCTGATACCAAAATATTTAATTTATTCTGTGAAACCTACTTTAATATACATATATAATAAAAGTTATAATATATAATAAAAAGTTCAATATATAATTTAAAAAACATTTTCCTTTGCAGGTTTATAAGAAATAAGCTGAGACAAAAATGTAATGAGAAAAATGTTCTGTGTTCTGAAGCAATTTTGATAATACAAGCTTAATCTATTGCTTAAATGTATTTTGGCAATCGCATATAAAACAATTTGGTCTCAGGGTAATTATGACCATATTGAAAGATCATTTGCTGTTGAATTGGTTGTTACTATCACTTAGTAAATGATATATTTAAATTTTATTTTTCTAATTGATTCAGTTTTGCTCAATTATATGTTGAAAATAAGTGTCATAATGTAATATTGCTTTTAAGATTATTTGCATCCTTTTTAGCATAATCATCCTTTGTTTTTGAAATATATTTGACTTGTACAGCTATATCACACTTTTTATTCATGAGCTCCATGTGCTTGTGAATTTTTTAAAGAAATACGTCCAATAATTGCAAATGTTTCAAGACTTATTTTCTGGAATTTTTACTTTATCCTATTTTTCCCTAAACATTTCATATTTTATTTTCTCTTCAAAATTTTCTAAATTATTTTTGGTTTTTATTTTTATTCTCTTAGTAATCTAGATTGATGTTGCCCTGGAAGAATTTGTTGTCTTTATGTAATATTTAAAATGTTTAACAATTTTTTGTATATACATTTATATCACATTCCATGATTTCATTTGAACTCTTTTTCTTTGTGTATCATTTTATTTCATTTGTTATTCATGATTTGTTTTCTTTTTATTCTATTTTTAGAGTGCTTTATTTGTTCTTTGCCCTTGCATTGTCTGTGCTTAATAAATTTTTTACTATTTTGTTGTCTTCATATTATTATTGAAAACTATGGACTGTAATTTCAACCTTAGACAATCTCATTTAAAAAGTCTCTCTCTCTCTCTCTATATATATATATTTGAAATCTTAATTTTACATTTATTTTATGGCACTTTTAAAAAGTCATTTAGAAATTTAACACTGTTGTCTCTTATTATTTTAGGAAATTTTATATTTCCGTATATATTGCTCTCTACATAACAGTATTGTAATGTGTCTAAAAGATACACAAATGCTACATATTTTCATTATATTTTATACTCTTCTTAAAAGTTCAATTGTTATTTTGGAGTATTTAAATATTTTACTTTAAATTTTATGTTTTTCTTGAAGAGTTCTACTATTTTTTTTTTATTTTACTGTTTCCACTTCCAAAACATTTTTATATTTGTTTCTTATGCATTTTATCCTCTCAAAGTTCAAGTTTTAATAATTGATTTAAAATTTGTTTTTATTATAGTTGTATTTCACTTTTCTAAAATTTATTGTTTAATAATTATTGTAATAATAAAATAAAACTTTATTTTAAAAATCATATACATGAAAATAAGACATCAGTATCAGAAGACATCAGTATCAGAAGCAAATATCTAAAATATTGAGGCAAAATATAATTTTTAGCAACCATTTTAATGTACTATCTCATTAGATGAAATAAAAAGCTATCAATATGTATTGGTATAAAAGAAGCTACAAATATATTGATGTCTATATTTGTGATGAATCAGTGAAAAAGATAAGGTTCCTGCTTTCATAAACTTTATTTGAGATTAATGAACAAATTGATAATTAATCATAAGGGCCTGATGAGTTCTTGTATGTATATGAATAAGCCTGTTGATCTTTCGGGCATGCTGTCACGCCTGTGGAACTGAGTAAATATGGCTGATCGAGGAGGTATTCATTTATGTGGTTGCCATTTGACTTTGCCTCAACTGACAATTGGTCGTGACCAGACCATGTATCTAAATAGTAAAGCTAAATTGAGTTTGTTCATGTGGAAGTCTCACAGTTCTATAAAAGCAATACTTCTTGTGCTCAAAACTGATAGGCGGTCTTACCAGATTCCAGCCATGTGGTATTTGGACTTTCTAGCCACCACAACTCTGAGCCAAATAAACCATTTTTCTTTATAAAATATCCAGTTAAAGCTTTATTATTATAGCAACACAAAATAAAGTCGGAGTCATAATAAGAGAATAATACAATTTATTTGGGTAGGAATAAAAATACTATAGAGTATAAAATAAGATCTGAAACAATGAAAAGAGTTCAGATAATATTTTTTTCAGCTATAATTGAGTTTATTGGTACATTTTAGGGATACAGTACAGTTACATTCATTGTTGGAATCTTGTACCTTTACATGACAAGTCTTGGTTCTCATTTTTTCCCCTTATCCCTGCCCTCCCTTCACCCCCTCCTCCCCTCCCCATCTACAAACACTTTATTTCCATCTTTTCATTATCTCACATTTTTTTCATTTCCCTTATTACCCTCCCCTTACCCATCTCACCTTCCCTACACCTTTAGCTCCTTTCTTCCCATTTCAGATACAGATAATATGTTTTAATTGATTTATTTAATAAGTGCTAACAAATTTGTAAAAAAGTTCTTAAATTAAATTGTTTACTTCTATATTCATTGTCTCACAGTTGTTTTTCTGTGTAGTTAATGTGGAAAAGCATGTTGGAAATGTGATATTTTCTCTGTGAAAGCAACCATTTAAGATGTTATTAATAATTAAAGGCAACTGCTGAATGAATGAATGAATATGATATTCTTAGTAAGAATGAATGCTGAATAAATTTTCATGTATGAGTGAATGAAAGAATATAAGTAATGAATTAACATGAATATGTAAGATATTATTAATAATTAAAGGCAAAGGCTGAATGAGTATTATATTTTTAGAAGGATGGTTAATTTTGGTCATAATTATGACTGGATTGAGAGTGTTTAAAACTGGTAAAGTATATTCATGTGTGTGTGTGTGTGTGTGTGTGTGTGTGTGAAAGTGATTTTGGAGTAGACTTTGCAAACTGAGTGGGGAAACTTGCCTATGTGAATTGTGCTGTTGAACATGCAGGGTGACCAAATAAAATCATTTCCAGACTCTACTCTTTAAATTCACATGTTCACCAGAAGCACTCCAGACAACTTTCAGCCTTGAACTTGGTTTATAAGAGAAAAGCCCTATAGGTACCAAAATACATATTGGTTCATTTTATAAGAAAAATGATGACCCATTCAAAGGAGAAAAGAAAGGGCTAAGTCTAACATATTTTTAAAAGACAAGTGATGGAATCTGTTCTACCTAAAAGCAGTCTTTGAAACTTTTGAATTTGTCTTTTTTAAGATCAATTTTCATCTGAAATTTACTGTATTAACTAAGCTAATTTATAGACATAGTATCTTCCAAGGATTTGAGATATTATAGGTCTGGAAGCAAAGAAACATAAACAAGTTTAGGAAGTAGAGACGTGGACAACTTGTGTAACATTGCATTCCAAGGTCACAGACTTCTTGAAAGTACAATTTATAAATTATGATATTTTTGTGTCCTTTCTATCTTCTCTATTCCTTCTACTCTACTTCATTTATCCAATCCTCAAAGCCTTAGATTCTTTATTATTAAGAAATTTAGAGGAGCTAAAGGTCTGTCTTCTTCTGTCCACTTCAGGTTGAGGTGGGGAACCGATGTTGCTTATCTAAGGATCAAACTCCTCACTGTAACTGATCTAAGGACGATATAGGAATATGACTCTTGTTGTTTGATGAACCTTTGATGGTCTGCAAAAGAGGACAAGGGTGTTAACAAGTCATTGATGCTTAAGCTTCATTTTATAACCGTATTAGAAAGTCAAGGGCCAAAAATTAAAGTAGACTACTGAGTAGTATCCTCAAATTTGTAGCAGTTAGGACAAATTTGGCCACATTTAGCATAAATATTTTATTTTCAATCTTAAGCAATATTTTCCAGAGGTATTAACCCAGGAATAATAGGTAAAGTTTAAGAACATGCAAATTCCTTTTATCTTCTGATACGGAAATCCAGTGTCCTCTTTTAATTATAACAATAATCAAAGTATACACTTTAAAACAATATCTACATTTTTGTGACTTTTGGACAATTGCAATTTTTACTACAGTATTCAAAATTTGGTTCTGGCCTCTCTTTTTAGGCTTGTAGGCCTTTTACAGTGACTAGCTCTAAGTAATATAGACATATAAAGTCTGAAATAGATAATAGAAAGTTGGCTCATAGTAAAAGTAAAAATGCTTTGCAGCAACAATATTTATGATATTTTAGATCCATGGGCAGTCCTGTACAGAAGGCCAAACCATTGCCTGAAGTGTACTTGAAGATACTTTCAAGTAGCATAATGTCAATACATCAAAAAAGGCTGAATGATATATTTTTAGTAGAGCTAGTGAGATTGGAAATCTTGAACATTTTTGGCTATAGGTTGAAGTGCTAGAGGTCTTGAAACTGCCAGTAGGAGTGGATGCTGTGTTTGGATCCTCTTTAAATATTCATCATAGTTTTGTTTCATTTTGTTTTCATATTATTCTTAATCATTTCATTTCTTTGGTGAGGCTTTGTGCTAGATATTTAAGATCAAGTCAAAGTCAGATACGATTTGATTAAAATAAAATTAATGCTTCTATGTATCCATCCATCTATCTTTTTGTTAAGGTGAGTTAAGGCTCATCAAAGGTTATTTTTAGGCCACATCAGGAAGCCTGTACCTTCTCTCCTGTTTATGCTACAATTGTGTAGTTTGGCAGCATGGATCATGATTTTGAGTGGTCATGTAGCTTCCTTTGGAAGTAGGAGGCACATTTTCCTCTTTAGTGACCCCTCCTGTTTCAAAATTTACATTGTTGACTCTTTTCCTTTGGGATTCAAAAACCCATCTTCTCAGAAAATTGGGGAGCTCAGTCGAATTGCAATATCTTTTTAGAAGTATCCATCATTCCCTGCATCCCAGAACACTTGGATTGGCAAGGGTCAAAATAATGGCTGTGCTCTCAGCCCTGTTATCTTTAGTCTCGAGCTCCATGACTGAATGTTGTTAAACACTCAGAAAGTCGGTTATACCAATCTTGAAATGGAAGAACTGACTCTTAACCCTAAATATTATAATTCCTTTGGGATGACAAGGCACTGTCAAACAAAATATAACTAAAGAACAGTTTCCATTTTATCAATCATGGTGAGGATTAGGAAGCAGAGTTACAGTCTCTCTGTCTCTTAGATTATGGCTTACCATTTAACATATCATTTAGTTTGTCTTTTAGAAGTTGCATTCCTGCATAATGTTTGCTTTATTTTTTTATTTTATTCATAGAAGTCTGAAGTATATAAAGATTACATTCATCATAGGGAGGTGGTTCATGTAACAAATATATATTAACTCTTTCTATGTCTCTGTCTTTTTTTCTCCCTGCATTTAACTCTATCGTTTGGATATGCAGAATGTTAACAAATAATGTGTACACAGTTGACAAGTGCAGTGTAAAACAAACATAACAAGACCTAACAGAGCATTTGAGGATAACAGTCTTTATGGCATTATTGTTTATGACAATTGTTCCTGACTTCATTTTCTTTCACTTTTGCATTATCTTTTTATCAGCTTATCTATTTTTGAAGTTAGTTTTGGTCTGGTTTCTTCCTTTGAGAATAAATCATTTAAAAAACTGAATTCTCTGCCTCAATTTGTTAAAGTTCAACTTTGATGTACTTACTTTGCTCCAACTACACAGAAACAATCACCCCCATTGCTATTACTATAGCTGTTACAACTACAACTTTGTATTTTATGAGTTTGTAAAATATAAAAAAATATAATTATTACTATTCTCTTTGGAGAGTAGGCTCCATAAAATATTTGGTCACTCTAATTTCCCTTCTAAAAAGCAAATTTCTGATAGAAAAGGAAACAGAATTGTAACCTATCTTGACTGCCCTGAGAGGCATTTTTTCTGTTTTCTGTCTTCTGGAGTTAAAGTTCATCAATAGTAAAACTTTTAAATTTTGAAAATGTTATTCTGCATCTATCTACACTACTACACATTATGATCTGTTTTATTTGCTTTCATTGACTTCAACTTCTCCTACCTAAATAACTGGAGAATTGATTCCTCTTGTACATTTAGTCACTTTTTATTGCCCTTGTGTTAAAACTTCTCCAATGCCACTTTGGTATGTTCAAATTTAACAACACACTAAAAAAGTAATAAAATTTTCTCTATTCCTTAACAGTATAAAAATTTTAAATAGCTGTTGTGTTTTTTAATTTTACCTCCTTAATTTATAATCTTTTCTATTTTCTATAAAACAAAATGCTTTTTGCAATGCATTTTTCCTGTTTATCATTCAAATTAATTATTTATGTTGGTTTTTAAATATTGATGCATACTTTTAAATTTTGCATTGATATATCCTTAAACTTATGAATATTTCATTTACACATTTTCTTGCATTTTACTTTATACTTTATTTTATTTGAAAGTTTTAATTATGTTGTCTTTAGCTTTTATGTAAAAATTAAATATTATACATATTACAAGGATATGTGGTGCTTTACTACATGTATATTCCATGTAAAGATTTACTCAAACAAAATATATTAATATAAAACATGTATAATTTCTTTATGGCAGAAAATCTCAAGTAAGAACCAAGATACATCATCTAAAGGCACAAATTCCCAATGATAAATGTCATCATATTGTATATATAAAAAGTACCAATAAACTTAATGAATAAAAAAATTATTCTGCTTACTCTTTGAAAGATGCAGAACATTGTAGCCTATCTATAGTCACCATTCTGTGCAATATCACACCACAGCTTCTTAATCCTGTAGAACTGTACATTAGTACCCTTTGATCAGTTTTTCAATCTTTCCCTTTCCTTATCTTCCTCACCTACTAGTAATAATCATTCTACTCTCGACTTTCGTGAGATGAAATTTTTAAAGGCCATAATTGAGTCAGATCATGGTGTAATTGCCATTTTTTGTCTATCTTGCTTTATTGACATAATAACCTCTGGTTCTATTGATGTCTATATCAATTATGGGATTTTATTTTTTATGAATACATAATATCCAATGTTTATATGTAGCATATGTTTTTTAATGCACTGAGATTTTTTTTCCATTTCTTGACTGTTGGGAATTATGTTGCAATAAGTATGGGGGTTCAAATATCTTGAAAAATATCAAGTACTTTTCCTTTGACTATAAAAGCAGTGTTAGGATAATCTAATGATAGTTCTATATTTAAGTTCTTAAGAACATTCAGAGGGGCTTCCAAAATGCCTGAACTAATTTACATTCCCAGCAAAAGTGTACAAAGTTTCCCATTGTTCTACAGTCCTACATAAAAGCTTTAGTCTTTTTATTTTAAATTCTGTATATAATCATTTTAACAGTCATATTTTGCAAATATTTGTGCCTATTCTGATTATTGGCTTTTTGATCTGCTGGTTAATTTTTTCTGTACAGAAGAGATTAGTTTGATGAATCTTATCTATTTACTTTTCTTTTGTAACCTGGGCTTTTAGCACTTTGTTAAAAATTTTGTGTTCATTCCAATGTCTTGATGTATTTTTTCTATGCTTATATCTAGTAGTTAAACATTTTACATTTAAGTCTTTTACAAATCTAGAGGTTCTTTTACCTTGTGATTAGTAAAGACAGGTGTATAGTTTCTTTCTTTTGAATGTGACTATATAATGTTCTCTGAACTACTTTCCAAATAGTCATTGTTTCTAGAAAATCTGTTCTCAACATCTTTGCAAATAATCAGTTCACTATTGTTTTTCTTTCATTAAATTTATTGGTACTTTTTAGGTATATAGTACAGTTACATTTATCATTGGGATCTTGTGCCTTTACATGATGTATCTTGATTTTTATTTTTCACCATTTCCCTGCCCTCCCTTCACCCGCTATCTACAAAGACTTTTTTTCCATTTTTTCCTTTTCTCACATATTTTCTTTTCCCATTTTTCATTTCTCATACCCTTGTCACTTCCAGTGCTCCTTTAGCCCTTTTCTTCCTATTTCACAATATCAATTATACAATTTGAATCTTATTTACACTTTTAGTTTTTCACACCAGAGAAACTATTTAGTATTTACACATATATGTCCTCTTTGCTTCACTTGAGTATAGGATCAATATTCATCTTTATATGTATAAATGTCTCTAATTATTTATTCTTTAAGGCTGAGTAGTATTCCATTTTATACAAAAACCACATCTTCTGAAAACAGTCTCCAGTTGATGGACAATTGGGATGCTTCCAAATTTTAGCTATTACAAACTGTGCCACTATAAATATGGGTGCACATATATCACTGTGGAATGATTCTTTTAATTATTTTGGAAAGATACTCAGCAGAAGTATGGCTGGGTGAAATGGGCCCTCTAATCCTAGTTTTAGAGGTGTCTCCATATTAATTTCCATAGTTGTTGCACCAGTCTGCACTCCCAGCAACAACGGAGAAGGATTCATTTCTCCCCACAACCCAGCCAACATTTGATATTGGTTGATCTTTTGATAGTAGCCATTCTTTCTGAGGTGAGGTGGAATCTCAGTGTTGTTTGCATCTGCATCTCTTGAATGACCAGTGATAATGAACATTTTTAATCTATTTATTTGCTGCTTTTAATTCTTTGAGCAATGTCTGTTAATTTCAGAAGCCCATTTTTTAATCAGCTCTTTATATTTGCAGGGTCTGATTTTTTTTTTTTTTTTTTTTTT
>NW_022900936.1:48739328-48748430 GCF_012274545.1 Fukomys damarensis | reverse complement strand
TTTTTTTTTTTTTTTTTTTTTAGTTCTTTATATCTTCTAGATAGTATACCTTTGTTTGAGGAACAGCTGGTAAAAATTTTAATCCACATTGTAGGTTTTCTCTTAACTATGTTGTTGGTTTCTCTGGTGGTGTAGAAGCTTTTTAATAAGATGAGATCCCAATTGTTGATTCTTTGTGCTAGTTCCTGTCTACTTAGGATATGTTCATAAAATATTTTCCTATGCTGAAGTCTTCAAGAGTTCTATGTAATTTATCTTCCAGTCAGTTTAGTATTTCTATTTTAATATTTAAAATTTTAATCCATTTCTATTTTAGTTTAGTGCGTGGTGAAAGATAAGGGTCTAGGTTTAATCTTTGGCAGGTTGTTATCCAGTTTTTCCAACACAATTTATTGAAGAGACTATCTTTCCGCCATTCAGAATAGTTGTCTCCTTTGTCAAAGATGAGGTAGATAATTACATTTGGAGTTGATTTTGCATTCTAATCTATTCCACTGAGCCCTAGGTCTGTTTCTTTGTCAGTACCGTGCTTTTTTTGTTTTTTGTTTTTTTTTCTTACAGTGGCTTCAAGTATAGTTTCAAGTTGAGGATTATAATACCTCTGTCATGTCTCTGTTGCCTAGAATTGTTTTTGCTATTCTGTCTCTTCTGGTTCCAAGTGAATTTTTGGATTTTTTTTTCTCTAATTCTGTAAAATATACTGATGGGATTTCAACTGGAATTGCACTGAATCTGTAGAGCAGTTTTAGAAATATGGCTATTTTTACTGTGTTGATTCTTCCTACTCAGGAGCAAGGGATGTCTTTTCATTCATTTATATTTTCTTGGATTTCCTTTTTCAGGGTGCTGTAATTTTCAATGTAGTGTTCTTTTGCTTTCTTTGTTAGATTGATTCTTATTTATTTTGTTTTTTGGATGCTACTGTGAAAGGAATTATTTCCCTAATTGCTTTCTCAGTAAGTCTGTTATTTGTGTACGAGAAAGCCATTGATTTTGGAGTGCTGACCTGTATCCAGCTACTCTACTGAATCTGTCAATTAAGTCTCGAAGTCTTGGCAGAGTTTTTTTGGGTTTTCTCTGTAGAGACTCATATCACTGGCAAACAATGACAGTTTAACTTCTTCATTTTATATCTTTATTCATTTTATTTATTTTATCTAATTGCCATTGCTAATGTTTCTAGAACTATATGTAACAGGAGGGGTAATAGTGAATATACTTGACTTGTTTGTGATTTTAGTGTGAAGGATTTCAATTTTTGATCATTTAATATGATGTTGGCTGCTGGTTTTTCATAGATAGGCTTTATCAAGTTAAGATAAAGATCACCTATTCCAGGTAGGTTTGTGGTAACACATGCCTTTAATCCCAGCACTTGGGAGGCTGAGGCAGGAGGATCTCTGTGAGTTTGAGACCAGACTGGGCTGCATAGTGAGTTCCAGGTCAGTCTCACAGTCTCAACTACATAATGAGACCCTCTTTTAAAAAAAAAAATCATCTATTCCAATTTTCTGTAGATATTTTTTGAAATAGTGAATGGTCGTTCAATTTTGTATAATGCTTTTTCTTCCTCTATTGAGATGCTAATAAGGTTTTTTGTCTTTGACTCAGTTAATATAGTGTATTACATTTATTGATTTATGTATGTTGAACTATCTTTGCATCATTGGCATATGTCCGACTAGGTCAGGCTGTATGATCTTGATGACCCTCTGTATTCTATTTGCCACTATCTTATTGAAGATTTTTGTATCTATGTTCATTAAGGAGATTGACCTGTAATTCTCTTTTTTGGTTGGGTCTTTCCCTAGTTTCGGAAACAAACTAACACTTGCTTCCAAGAATGAATTTATAAGTATCACTTGCCTTTCAATTTCATTGAAAAGTTTCCAAAGTCATGGTAATAGTTCCCTAAATATTTTCTAGAATTCAGCAGTGAATCTATCATGGCTTGGGCTTTTCTTTGCTGGTAAATTTTTACTAATATTTTTAATTTCACTAACTGTAATTGGGGTGTTTATTATTTTAATATCTTCTTTGTTTAACTTTGGTAATTCATATATATCTAGAAATCTGTCTATTTTTTTCTGTGTCTTCCATTTTATTAGAGTACTGTTTCTTGAAGTAGATATTAATGACTCTGGATTTCTTCTGGACATGTTGTGATTTCAGCTGTTTCATTTCTAATTCCATGGATTTGAGCCTTTCCTTTTAATTGACAAGGTTTGCTAAAAGTATATTGATTTTATTTATTCTTTCAAAAAAACAGCTGTTCAATTTGTAGGCTTTTTGCATTACTCTGTTTGTTTCCATTGCATTGATTTCTGCTCTGATCTTTATAATTTCCTCCCTTGTATGAGAGTTGGCTTTGTCCTGCTCTTCTTTTTCTAAGAGCTTAAATTTCACCATGAGGTTAAGCTTGCTGTTTTCCTATTATGGGCATTCACTACTATGAATTTCCTCATAGAACTGCTTTAATTGCGTTCCATAGATTCCTGGATTCCATAGATTATTATTTATTCCATAAATTATTCCATAGTTATTTATTTATTCCATAGATTATTATTTACTTGTAAAAACTGTCCAGTTTCTTCTCTAATTTCCTCTGTAACCCATTGGTTGTTCAGGAAAGTGTTGTTTACTTTCAATATGTTCATGAAGTTCTTGTGGTTTCTTATGATATTGATCTCCAGTTTAATTGCACTATGGTCTTCTTCAATTTCCTTGTGTTTATGAAGTCTTCTGATTTCTTATGCTATTGATCTCCAGTTTAATTGCATTATAGTCTGATAATACACACATATGGGATAACTTCAAATCGTTTGCATTTAACTAAACATGTTCTATGAGCTATTAAGTGGTCTATTTTGGAGAATGACCCATGTGCAGCCAAAAATAATATATATTCTGATTTTGTGGGTTGGAACACTCTGTACACATCTATTAAGTCCATTTCTTCAAAAGTTTGGCTCAGTTGTGGTATTTTGTTGATGATTTTTGTCTAAATGATCTGCCTATTTGTGACAGTGGCATATTGAGTTCCCCAATTAAACTTGTATTAGTGCTTATTTGTTTTTCACATCCCTTAATGTTTGTTTTGTATAGTTGAGGGCATTAGTATTAGGTTGATAAATAGTTATGGTTGTCCTCTCTTCCTCTTGGACTGTTCCCTTTACAAGGATGTATTAACCTTCTTTGCTCCTCTTAATTAGTTTTGGTTTGAAATTTACTTTGACTTTGAATAAGAGAGCTACCCCTGAATTTTTCTGGGCTCCTGTTGCATGGCGAACTTTTGTCCATCCTTTCACTGTCAGTCTATGTGTTTCTTTTCTGAACTAAGTGCATTTCTTGTATGCAACATATTATAGGATTTTGGATTTTGCTCCTTAATCCAGTCTGCCAGTCTATTTCTTTTGACTGTTGAAATGAGGCTAGTAACATTGATGATATAAATGATATGTATTGACTTATCATTGTCATGTTATTGTCATTTTGTTGGCTTTAAAAAATTTTCCCCCCTCACTTTAATTTCTTGCTGTGCCTGTTGGATTTGCTATTTTGGGCCTCATGGAGTTGTTTACTTCATTGTTTTTCCAGAATACTGTTTAGAATTCTTTGCAGTGCTGGTTTCATGTTCATACAGTTTCTCAGGTTTTTTTTTTGTCATGAAACTATCTTATTTCCCCATCAATTTTGAAAGATAGTTCTGCAGGTTACATTAGTCTAGTTTGGAGGTTGTTTTCTTTAAGGCTTGAAACACCTTACCCCAGGCCCTCCTTGACTTGAGGGTTTGTGTTGAAAAGTCTGCTGTGATTCTGAAAAGCTTTCCTTTGCATGTTATTTGCTTGTTTTCTCTAACTGCTTATAGGACTTTATTCTTTTGTTGGGTTTCTGTGATCTTGATTATTATATGTCTAAGTATAGATATTTTCGATTATGGCTTGTTGGAGTCCTATATGCCTCCCTTATGTGCATCTCAAATTCTTATACTCTCTTTTGGAAATTTTATGGCATTAATTCTATGAACAGTTTTTTTGTGTGTGTTGTTTGTACTTTCTCCTGCCTTTTCATGGACTCCTATTAATCTTCTGTGCACCATCTAGGAGCTGTTGGATTGATTTCTCATGGTCCCTTACTTTTTTAAAGAGATCTTTCTTTTCATTGTCACTGACCACTATTTGTCTTCTATATCTGATATTCTGTCTACAGATTGGCTCAATCTGTTGTGAATACTTCAAAATAGAGTATTTAATCACCTGGATATTTGTTAGAATCTGTTTCATGGATTCCATTTCTTTTATATGTTGGACATTCATGGTTTCCATTTCTTTTTCATGGGCTGGGCATTCATGGCTTCTATGATGGTCCTGCACTCATCTATTTTTATCTGTTTCTCTTCTAGAGTCTCTAATCACATCTTTCATTCTGCTCACCATCTCTGCAGTTATCTGGGAAATTATTTCTGCTTTGAATTTTTCTAGAGCCTCATTCATCTATTTTCTTACTTCCTGTGCTCTCTGTTCAGGGAGTCCAGCTGATTGATAGATTTTTCCACCTCGTTTTCCTTAGAATTTGCCTTTGCTGAGCTGGAAGTCTGTGATTGTGTCTTGTTTAAATGTCTCTCATTTTTATTTTTGTTGTCCATACTGTCCCTCATTTAATTCCTGGGTTAATACGTCAATCTTCCAGATATAATTGGTCTTCAGGTTTTGAGTCTCTAAAGACTCTGAGGCAATTTCATTTTCATTATGCCAGGAAGGACAGCTGATTACATCTTTCAAAACACCTTATCCCAAGTTTTACATTCAGCAACACAGTAGCATCAAGCACATCTTAGAAAATGACCATTTGTAGTTGTTGTTTGTTAACCTATCACCTTTAACTATGTGAATTAAATAAAAATCTAGGACCTGCCCAAAATATGTTTATAGTGACTAAACTTCACTATAGCAACTTTACTCTTCAGGATGGGGACTTAGAAGAAGTTCGGGAAAGAAGTGTGTATAGGTAGAAGGATAGGGGAAGGTTAGAAGTGAGGCCAAAGGACACAGGAAGAAACTGTGAAACTGTTGGGAACAAAAGAAAAGCATAGAATGAAAGAACAAAGACAAGAATAGAACAACCTAACAGCAATAGGGAAGTTATACATTGTATTTACTTTCCTTTGAAACTAATGACAATCAAGAAAAGGAAAAAAAAAAAGAGAGAAGAAAAGAAAAAGAAGAAATCTTAAAGAACAGAAACTGGAATAAAAAAGAGATATGAAGAACAATTTGGGTGAGCAAGAAAGGAGGAGAGAAAGAAAAAAAGAAAAGAAGAAAGAAAAAATGGATAATTTGAATAGAGTAGAAAAAAATTGAAAACAGGAGGAAAAGAAAAAATTAATTTTAAAAATTAAAAAAATAAAAATGAAGGGCCTCCTTCAGGGTACGTCTCTGCTGTCCCAAAAGATAATGTGAGCAGCAGTGTGCAGATCTAAGTCAATTAGTCTCAGCAAGCCAGCAGGTGACCCCTGTGGTTCAGGCTGATTTCTGGTGCAAGGCCCAGATTGAGCTACCTGGCCTTCTGTGAGGTCGAACTCTGCAAGGTTCTACTGCAGGTTCCAGCAGCCCTTCCCCTAAGGATAGTCCAGGTTCTGATGGGCGGTGGTGATCCCTCTAATTTACCAACCAAAGTGGTCTGGTGTTCCTTTATTGCAAAGATTCTCTTCAGTTTTCTAGTGGGCTTCAATTTTCATTAAGGAGCATGAGAGAGGCATTTTTTATGTTGTTCACCTCTGCTCTCTCTTCTGGAGCTCAGGACAGTGGCCTTTATGACATAACCCCTGTGCTGCTGTGGTGTGGATCCAAGTACTGGCACAAGCAGAAGGCCAGAGGTGGGGTGGAGGTGAGGGGTGCTGTGGCGGTGCTCATGTGACTCCACTCCTCACTCCTCCATGCTGCTTGTAGGCCAGTGGCTGTGGGGATGGGATAGCAGCCCAACTCCACACTGCTCAGCTTGTTCTTACTGATCCATGCTGCTCAGACAAGGCTTTCTAACAAGTAAAAGTTAGTTGACTATTGTGATAATTAACTGATTATATCAACTTTAGCAAGAAATACTCAACTAAACTGGGTTACCATAGTTGTGTGTTTGGGTGAAGGGATTTACTGAAGACTGAAGACCCACCCAGTGGGTGAGTGGCACTAAGCAATAAGCTTGATGTGATGGATAAAATGGAAACAAGAAAAGAGATTCTTTTCTGTTTTTTCTAAAGAGCTACAATCTTTAACTCTACCTTGTACATCATCTGGCTTTCAGTGCAGACTTCAGCTTTTCAGCACAGATCTTTCAGTTGTCCATTGCATAGCCTTTAGTCTCCTAATGGGATATTACAGTAAACTGCAAGTCTTCAACTGGATCCTTCAGATCTGCTGTGTGCAGACAGCCCTTTTGAACTCTTCTATACCTGAAACTGTAGTCAGCCATTTAAGCCTACATTGTCAATTTGTATATCTTGCATTAAATCTATTTTCCTAGTAAGCATTGGCTAATAAAATCATAGTTTCATAGACTTATTTCTATATCTTTAATCTGTTCTATTGATCTATGTGTCTTTACTTATTATGCCATCAGAGTAGTTTGAGTATTTCAGAAGTCAAATTATATAATAGCTTCTGTTTTTTCTCTTCAAGATGGCTTTCATTTTAAGGGTGTGTGTGTATGTGTGTCTCTGTGTCTGTGTGTATCAGTGTGTGTGTTCCCTATAAATTTTATGTTTTTCATAAATTTATTAAGGATATCTTTGTACCTTTGTACCTTGACTTTAACCTGTAGATAGATTGGTATAGTATACAATTTTAACAATTTCTATTCTTCCAATCCATAAGCATGATTCATTTTTGTATATTTTTTAGTCATTTTCAAATTCTTTTAGTAATTATAGAACTTCCCAATCTTTGACTAAACTTATTTCGAGATATTTCATTTTCATGTAATTTTATTTCCATTTTACTTATTTTACCACCTTTATGGAAACAAAATTTATATAGTATATATAGTTTATCATTTGTATAATATATGACTTTTATGTATATTTAATATTATATTTTGATATAAATTTAAAATGTTTACTAAAATCAAGCTAATTAATCTATTCATGACTTTATATGGTTCCCTTTTTTCATTTTATGGCAGTTCAAATTCATCTCTTACTAAATTTCTAGTATCCAAAGAAATATTATTAAATATAGTTACCATTATATTTAGGGTTATTTTGCATGAAAGGATTTTATCACCAACTCAGTTACATTTTTATTTCTTCATGATTAACTATAGGAAGATTGGACATTTCCACTGTCATATCTGTTTTAATGTCTCCTTTCTATTATTGTCATTTATTTTACTTTTATATTTTTCTTAACCTAACAAGAGATTTCTCTGTTTTGCTTATCTCTTCCAAAAACCAGCAGTTAATTTTCATTAATTTTTTTATTATTGTTTCACATATTTTTGTTCTGATCTTATCACTTCCTTTCTTATATTTTCAGGAATTTTTGTTCTTTTTACAGTTTTTTATGGTATAATTTAGTTTGCTTGAGATTTTTTCATATTATTTAGGTAGCTGCTTCTATCTATGGATTTTGTTATTTTGTGTTTCTGTTGCAGTGGTAATTTTTATTTCCCTATTAATTTATCCTTTGCCTGTTTACAAATGCTTTTAATTCCCACATTTGAGCACTTTTGAATTTTTGTTACTATAAATTTGTAGTTGCCTGACTCTGTAGTAAAAATGATAGTTTACATAATTTCATAAGTAGATTTCTGCACCTTTTTTCATAGTCTAACACATGATCTATTATGAAGAATGTCAATTGTACTTTTGAAAGAATGTGGATTCTGTCATTATTTGATGGAATCTTCTATATTTTTTTTAATA
Organism: Fukomys damarensis; assembly: GCF_012274545.1. Classification (NCBI taxonomy): domain Eukaryota; kingdom Metazoa; phylum Chordata; class Mammalia; order Rodentia; family Bathyergidae; genus Fukomys; species Fukomys damarensis. The sequence goes on along the minus strand of NW_022900936.1, from coordinate 48,740,512 downwards.
AGGTCTATCTCCTCCAGTAGACTTCCCAAGCCTATTCTATTCTTGTTGATTTTTTTTTTATCTTGATGATCTATCTGTTGTTATAATGGTATTTGGAGACTCTCTCCTTCACTTATTATTCACATTTTAATTATTTTATTATTATTTGCTTTATATATTCAGATGCTTCAATGATGAGTACATATTTATTTAGGTCCTTTCAATTAATGGATCACATCATTATATAACAGTATAGTATCTTTTTGCCTTGCATTGATTCAAATATGTATCTATTTTGTATAATATGCATGATCTCCCTGCTAGCTTTTGATTATCACTTTCATAGAATATACTTTTCTATCCTCTCACTTTCACTCTATATGCTTCCTTAATTTCAAAATGGGAGAACAGATAAATCAGGATAATTTGATCCTGTATTGCAGGCTATTGTTATTCATATTTATTACAGAATAAACTAATTATTTATTTTAACATAGATTTTTCAGTTTGTGTCAACAGTACTCTTCTATTATTGCTGCCTATGTATTTTCTTCTCATAGCAAAAATTTTTATTCATTCCTCTGTTCATATTTTACATCATAAAATATTGCTCCTTTCTCCAAAGACTCCCCAGAACAGTTCATTATGGTGATCTCTGATGTTCTTGTTTCCATAAGTCAAGGGAACTTCACTGGCCTCATCTTTACTGAACTTCTCAGTAGCATTTAACACAAAAAAATATTTCTTTCTACCTAGAAATCACTTTTCTGTGTTACTCAACACTACACATTACTGCATTTTCCTCTACTTTGCTTAAGGTTCCTTCTGTCTCTCCTTTGCTGACTGCCTCATCTGAGTCTTAGTAAAAAAATGTTAGTAGAATTATTTCTGGTCTATAAGTGATGTGCAACATGAGCTAGAATATAAATAATCATTTATTTTAAAAGTTTGAGATTTCCAGACTTTCAGTTACTCTATCAAAATTTAACTCACAATTAATTTCTTTTTTCCTTTTGTCAAAAAAAATTTTTGATACTTATTGTAACCCTGAATTTGAAAAACAATAGTTTTAAATTATGCTTCTCTATTTAATTTAAAACAAGGAATGTAAATGCTAAAATCTAGATTGATTATTATTTAACAATTTCTGATTATTTATAAGGAAACTGAATTTTTGTTTGAATAAATTGTTAATATTTCTATCC
>NW_022900936.1:48715411-48739205 GCF_012274545.1 Fukomys damarensis | reverse complement strand
AATTGTTAATTTCTATCCATATTTCGATAAGCTAGTAGGCTTCTTAAATTTTTCTCTTCACAACATTAAAAAAAGAATTCATCCTGTGAATTCTTGTGTCACTGCCATTTGTTAGATATTGAGAAAGCAAATTTGTGTATGCTATAATTATATTTATTCTACTTGGACATATGTTTTACCTCAAGATATATCTTAGATTATTTTTATAACAAATAAAAGTAATCACTTTACATGAATACTGTGTTCTAAATGTTGTTTAACACTTCAAACACATTACTTTTTTTTAAACACATTAATTTTGCTTTCACAACTCATTTATTTGTTTTTGGCTTTTACTATTATCTCTCACTTTCAAATCGTCCATTCTATACTGTTTTGTTTAGAGACTGAAACTCTGCAAACTCCATCTCCATATTCTTTGGGAGCAGTTTCCTATTAGGTTCTGAAATTAGGTTATGAAAGGCAGAAAAATGGGTCAAAGTAATTTCTTCAGTTTGTTCTCTTGCTCTTACTTATTTTGCTTTAGTGATGGCATTAGAATCCAACCCCCACTTAATGTTGAAATAGTCACATAGCAGCCACTGAGATGTTTTATAACCATATGTGTTATGTTTTTGAGTAATCTGAGTCACTGCTTAGTTGTGTAGGAGGCACACAAGATCACACAGTTCAAAGGTATCTATATTTTTCAAGTTTTATTAAAGTATAATGCATATGCATGTGAAGATGAATATAGAGGAAAGTAGACTGTAGGCTGCTGTATTTTAATGAAGTGAATAGTTATGAAACCAGCATCAAGATAAAAAAAAGAAAACAGAGCATTACTCTACATTATACTACAAGAAGCCACAGCTATCCTTATTTTAACTCTATAAATTGATTCTGTTTATATTATACATGTATAAATTAGTCTGTATTTGCTTGAATACATATTTTATGGTTCAACTTGATGGAAAAAAATAGACGTATTGCAAAAAATTGATAAATGTGACCATAATTGCTGGATAGGCATGCTTAAAATCCTTAGTTGAAATACTAAGGCAAGCACATAGGTATCAAGAAATGGGGTGAGGGGAAGAAGAAAAGAGATGAAAAGAGAGGACTGAGATGTGTTATTACATGTATCCACTGCCCATGAAAAATGCAATCGTAATGTACTGAAGACTTATAATAATAAAAATTGAAATTAAAAAACTGAAAGTAAGCAGGGGTATACGATCCAGTCTAGCATCAACACCTATTCATGATAAAACCCTGAAAAACATTGGAATAGATGAGCTTTATCTTAACTTGATAAATGCTATCTATGAAAAACCAACAGCAAATGTCATACTAAATGATCAAAAACTGAAAATCTTCACACTAAAATCAGGAACAAGACAAGGATGTCCATTGTCACCACACTCATATTCATCATAGTTTTGAAAATGTTAGCCACAGCAATTAGACAAGAGAAATAAATGAAAGCAATAAAGATAGGAAAAGAACAATTTAAATTGTCATTATTTGCTAATGATATGATACTGTACATAGAAGACACAAAAAACTCTGCCAAAAGACTTCTAGACTTAATTGACAGATACAGTAAAGTAGCTGGATACAAGATAAACACTCAAAAATCAATAGCCTTCTTGTACACAAATAACAGAAAAACTGAGAGAGAAATTAGGGAAACAATTCCTTTTGCACTAGCATCCCCAAAAAATGAAATATCTAGGAATCAATCTAATGATGGAAGAAAAGACCTCTACATTGAGAACTATAGCACTCTGAAAAAAAGAGATCAAAGAGCATATAAGAATATGGAAATTCATTCTTTGTTCCTGGGTAGAAAGAACCAATATAGTGAAAAGGACCATACTTCCAAAACTTCTATACAGATTCAGTGCAATCCTGATTGAAATCCTAACAGTGTATTTCACTAAACTAGAGAAAATAATCCGAAAATACATTTGGAACATGAAGATACCTAGAATAGCAAAAGCAATTCTAAGCAACAGAGACATGGCAGGGGGTATCACAATCCCCAGCTTGAAACTATACTACAAAGCTATTGTAATAAAAAAAATGGTACTATCAAAGACATTTACATGAGGATTAGTGGAATAGATTAAAAGATGTAGGGGCTGGGGATTTAGCTCAGTGGTTCTGCCACCTGCTTCACAAGCACAAGGACCCGAGTTCGATCCCCAGTACCCCTCCCCAAAAGAAGATACAGAAACAACTGCAGAATACTCAGCTACTTCATCTTTGAAAAAGGAGACAATCATCCTCAATAGGGGAAAGACAGCCTCATTAATAAATACTGATGGAAAAATTGGATTTCAACTTGTCAAAGATTAAAACTAGACCCCTATCATTCACCATGCAGTAAACTAAAATTCAAGAGAATTAAAGATCTAATTATTAAAAATGAAACACTAAATTTGTTGGAAGATAAATTAGGTAGAACTCTTGAAAAAATTGGCATAGGAAATAACTTTATGAACAAGTCCTCAGTAGCATGGGAACTAGCAAAAAGAATCAACAACTAGGATCTCATCTTATTAAAAAGCTTCTGCAGTGCAAGAGAAATCACAGGGGGATCTAAGAAATAACCCACAATGTGGGAAAAATTTTACCAGCTGTCCCTCAAAAGTCTACTATCTAGAATATATAAAGAAATCAAAAAAATCAGACCCCCCCAAACATAAAGGCCAAATTAAAAAAAAATGAGAATCTGAAATGGACATTTCTAAGCAAAAAAGTAAAAGCAGCAAATAATCACATGAAAAAATGTTCAACATCATTGGTCATTCGAGAGATGCAGATGAAAACAACACTGAGATTCCATCTCACCCCATAAAGAATAGCTACTATCATAAAATCAACCACTAACAAATGTTGGCAGGGTTGTGGGGAGAAAGGAACCTTTCTTCATTGTTGGTGAGAGTGCAGACTGGTGCAACCACTGTGGAAATCAATGTGGAGAAGCCTCAAAGAACTAGGATTAGAGATTTCATTGATCCAACCATCCTTCTGCTGAGTATCTTTCCAAAAGAATTAAAAGAATCATACCACAGTGATATATGCACACCCATGTTTATAGCTGCACAATTTATAATAGCTAAAATTTGGAAATAGCCCAATTGCCCATTAACTGGAGACTGGATAAAGAAGATGTGGTTTTCCCATAAAATGGAGTACTACTCAGCCACAAAGAATGAGAAACTAGAAACATTTACAGTGAAGCGGATGCACACTCAGGCCATATACTTAAGTGAAATTAATAAGTCACACATGTGTAAATACCAAATAGTTTATCAGGTGTGATAAACTAAAAGTGTAAATTAGTATCAAAATATATAATTACTATTTTATAATAGGAAGAAAATGTCTGAAGGAGTAGAGAAAGGGGAGTTATAGGGGAAAGATAAAAAGAGAAAAAAATATGTGAAAATGAAAAACATGGAAGCAATATCTTTGTAAACAGGGAAGGGTGTAGCAGGTGAAGGGAGGGCTGGTGAATGGGGAAAAATAAGAATCAAGGGAAGTCATGTAAAGGTTTGCACCCAATGATGAATGTAACTGTATTGTGTATCTAAAATATAACAATAAATTTAATAAAGAAAATAAAAGTCAGTCTTTTGGCATAATATTTTTTTTTCTCAATGAAGATTTAGTACTGTCTTAAAAACTTCACATGAATGCAGTAAGGTTCATCCAAATTATCAATTTATTTATTTTGATAGACTGTGAGCTAAAACAAAAAACAAGAATACAATTTTTTTAAAGGTGAATCTAAATAAGCGTTGTAAGGTGTAATCCATTTTGTGTCTCCTAACAACAGAGTATACCACTAAAACTGAAATATAGAAATTAGAAAAATGAAAAGAGAAACTCTTGGAAATTAAGCATTACACTTTAACTCATTTCAAGGAGTTAATAAAATTTGAATATATAGTATGAATGACCATGAAGTGTAATATGTACAATACTGAGATGTAGTAAAAAATAAACTTCCACACATATAAGTTGTGTGTGTTGGGTAATTTGTCCCTGCAACATGGAAATATCTGAGAAAGACTATTTTATCTTGAGTGAAGTAAGTGCCTTAATTATACCTAACCATTTTGCCCAAAGTATTTTGTAACTAGTTGATGGGATGAGTTTAGAAAATCTGGCTAGAGAAGCCTTAGATTCTTTATAAACTAAGATTGATGGGTGATTCTTTTCAGAGCTCAGAAGACCAGAATACTCTGAGAAATACTGTCAGTAGGGGCTTAGTTAGCATGTTTGTGTTGGAAATAAAAACTATTAACAGTTGGACTTGATACCATCTGTGTTAATTCTGTGGCTGAAAAATTGTATACATTTTGTCCATGTCCTGAGAGTTTGCCAGAGAATGAAAGTAAGAGTGGCAGATTAATTAATCCGTTGAGAAAATTTCAAAGCAGCTCAAATTTCAGACTATGGCACAGGTGCCTCTGGATGTTTTCAGCATGTTTATAGGAAGAAACAGGAGCAAATGACCCATTGGAAATTATCTCAATTTTGTCAGAAAGGATGTGTCTAAAAGGCTGGAGCAAAGTGCCCCTGGCTGCTGAAAGAATGTGCATAAAAAGAAGCTAAATACTTTGGATTAGAAAAATAATAAAGATGCCTTGAAGGCATTTCAGAAGCCTACAATGTCCCTCCAGAATAGTTCCAAGGGTGTGAAATTATAAAGTTTTCATTTGAGAAGAGAGTCCCTGAATCTCTACTGAATAAGTGCTGCCTAACGAGTTGGTGTTTTGGGAATCCCCTTTACACTCTTCAGCCACTTACATTCTCAGAGTCCTCTGCAACCATGATTCAGGGGGTGGGGGAGACTGGCTACTGTGTGAGCTGGTAGCAGATCTTGGCATCATCCATGCTGTGCTGGTTTTATGATTAGGCAAAACTCAAGAGCTGTGGAGAATATTTTAGAACAGCTGGAAGACCAGGCAATTTGTGTCTGAGTGGGCAGTGCACAAAGCTGTGGGAGAGAAATTGATGGTGAAGTGGAGAGCCTAGGAAATTGGAGAGGCCAGGAGTGTGGATTGTCTATTGAGGAATGAGTGGATCCTGCCCCAGACAGAGACCATAAGGTATGTAGCCAGCAGAGCCACAGGAGCAGGGCTACCTAATCCCTGTGGAGCTTATATTTACCACATCTTGCCAGGTTGCTGGGCCTAGGGCTACAGGATATAATTTTCACCCTGCTGGGTTTCTCTTTTGCTTTGGTCTGATTCTTTCCTATACTGTTTCTTTCTTTTGGAATAGGTAGGTTTACCCTGAATCATTAAACATTAGAAGAGTTCAACTTTCATCTTCAGCTTCCAGGGGCTCACATCTAAAAGTTTGCCTGAGGACACTTTTGACTTGAATTTTCCAGCAATACATAGAGTATAAAACCTTCTACTACTCTTAAAGATGGAATAAATATATTTTCCAAAATGATATGCCTTTGAAGTTTAATTTATCTGGCTGACTAAAGATGTCAAGCATCATTTATTTTTATAGATTTACTTTTGAAGTAAATTATATGTGCATTACAAAAAGTATAGTGTACATATATACATCTCTAAATGTTATAATCCTATGACATGTGATAGTGGTTCTCAATGTTTATACAAATACTTCCCACAAGTGTTTTCTGTAGTCCTTATACTTCTATTTTATTATTGTCATCTTTTATTCTGGGGAAAGTCCAATTCATTTTAAAACCACTTATTTTTCTCTAGGCTTCCTTAAATAATCATAAGTTAGGTGTTAAAATAAAAGGAACATCACGATACTTAAAGGAAATCAGATTTAAATATTATTAAAACAGTGCTTTCTCATCTCCTGAATTAAGGAATATAACCAGGATCAAGCTCTAAATGATTGCCTCACTCTTGCACTTGAGAACTAGTAAGCATATACCTCCTGTATTCTCAGAAAGAGATGAGCAAAAAAGTAAAAGACAACTCAAACCGAGGAAGCAGGACTAATAAAAACAAGGTTCTTCTGATTATATATTTTCATGGAAAGTTGAACTTTAAATATGATGATGCATTAGATAGATAAATAGATATAGATATATCCTATATTGAAATTAACATATTGTTGCTGCTCTTTTTTTTTTATAATTCCTGTATAGCTCCTTCCTTTTCTTATTTCATCTTCTTTTATCCTTTGAAGACATTGAATCTACTCTTTTGCTTAATAATATTGTTAATTTATTCTAGTTATAATTTTATTTAATACCATAGGGCAAATGTCAAGCATTCCTAGTTATGGGACAAAAAATAATGTTAAAGTATCCTCTATAGGTTGCTTAATTTCACACAAATATATAACGAGACAGACATTTGCAGATATATGACGGTTGGTAGATGGAGCATTGCTTTTAATTTTTCTGGAAGACAAGTATTTCAAATAAGCCTTTCTTCATATTAACTAATGAGAACTTGTTCTCAGTTAAAAACTACTGCTATAAACAGCACACTCTGAAAGTTGCACTAGATCTGGAAAGTATCTGTTTTTGGAATACTTTATACAAATGGTGCGCATACCACTTAGGCATGAAGCTTTTAAAGAAATTTGCATGTGTGGCAGCAGGGATGGTGTATGTCCCATTTCTTCTGAGATAGTTTTATTGATCTGTTAAGGCACAATATCTTGTGTAATATCACTTTTGGTAACTGTATAAATGGTAATGGTTACTAAAAAAACATCAATTTCAAAGAAAGACAAAGTTAGCTATCTGAAAATATGCTATTAAACAAGCTTTCTCTTACCAACTTGTATAAAAATGAGTTCTTCAGAAACTAGTTGTAGGAATCTTAAAACTTTAATTTGAAATATTGTAATGTTTGGGAAGTGACTCTAAATTTTGAAAACATGGCATTTGGAAAACCTCAGTACTAGAAAAATAGTTGAAAGCATTCCTGAGGCAATATTTCTTATATTTTAGGAATATCTATGTTTGTAAATTGAAATTGAAATAAAAGTAGAAATTTTGCTCATTTTAAAAGAAAATAAAAATCTTATTAAAACACTGAGATTTTTTTGAGTTTTTTGAATAACTCCTATGGCTTAACAATATCAAATATTACATTCACAGTTAATATTTAAAATAAAATCTTTATAGCTTAATCATCCTCTGAAAATTTATTGTGTACTCAGTACATTCAAGGCAAATTACCAAACACTTCATAGACTTTAATAATGAAAAAGGAGGTTGGTAAAAATTGTGAACATTTTACTAAATCATCATTTTTTATAAGTCCTTGCATTCTGAGGTAGTATGTTTTTCTGGATGAAGATACCAATGTTCAGAGAGAAAAAAGGAAGTAGCTTTAGGTGTTAAAACTGCAAAGTAATAGTGATGGAATTTTGATTTAGGTTTATTTGATTTTAAAACCTGTGCTGTCTCTCTTACATTATATTAATTTGGAAAACAAGGCCTATCCCTAAGAAACATAGTCTAGTGAAGTAATAAAAAACATGGATTGTATCTATACTTAAACATCAAGGAAAGGAAGAAGGAGAGAACTAATGTTTCAGTGGTGGAACCAATCATTTCTTTGGCTTTTTTCCATTAGGAGCATTTTTTTTAATGAATAGAAGGCAAAAATTTAATGTGACTGTGCAAACAATGTCATCAAATGTACAGGTTATCAGGATGATAGGGAAAGTCTGTTTGGGGTAGTTGATGAATTTGGAAAAGTAAATTTATAAGTTATTCTTTTAATATAAGGAATAGTAATTTCACCCTTTACAAATTTGAATACAATGAAATTGTAACATGTATCCTAAAGAACCAAGTGAAATAAAAATAAATTTGATTATAGGGATGATATTTTAAAACAGACAAAATACACATGCCATGGAAAAATAATAATTGCTTGTGTTATCACAGAGTGTAGTCATGGCATTAACCTGACATAAACTATAAATAACAGAGACACCATACAGGGACAGAATCTCTCCAGAGGACATTAATGGTCTAGAATCGTGACTGCAAACCTATGGCACTTGGGCCACCAAGAGCAAGCAAAGTCCTCTCTCTTGACCCACAAGCCAAGTCACCAGTTTTTTTTTTTTTTTCCCAAACTAAAACCTCAGTATTCAGATTTAAATGTAGTGTTAACGCTTTACTATAAATAAATGGAATTTCAGTTGCAGTTTGGGCACTTGGTTTTTAAGAGGTTCATTATCACTGGTCTTAAATAAGAATCATCAATGAATCAATGCATTTTTGTATTATTTCAGAGGATGAAAATTAATTGAAGTTGTTAGAGACTTATTTGTAGGCTTGAGATGATTGCAAAATTTAATATTGAAACTGTAGTGGTAGAAAACACCCACAGAAGAAATGCTCAACAGAGTTTTGCAAAAACTGATAGGCTCATATCATTGATTGAGGTCATTAGAAAGAGTAAATGTGGCAGTGATAATAAGATTTCAATGAACAATGAGCAGCTGCTATGATTTTTCTGGAGGCAAGTTAGGCTAGAAAAAAATTTATTTGCTGAGCATCTAATATTTATCAGTTACTTGCTCACTATCTCCTCAATTAATCCCTCCAAAAAAATTTTTTTGTAGGTACAAAGACCAAAAAATAATACCTAAGCACCCCATAGAGTCACAGAGCTGATAGCTTCCAGAGGTGAGTTTTAGTCTTAAACCAGCCTGATGTGAAAGCCGTAACTCTTTCATTCTTTTCTACTACCTTTTTAATTTTACAGGAGAACAACTTCTAGCTGATAGATATGTTGAAAGGCAGTTTTCATGGGAAGAACATTACTGCACATTAATACACTTGGTTTAATTTCTTTAAAAAGTATTTTGGGTAACATATCAGAATTTCACATAGTGCGTTTTTTCATGCTAAATTAGTGTTGTTGACATTTGACGATATAAACTTAAAGTTTGCTTGGAATCAAATATGTAAACAGTCCTAAATAAATCAAAATAGCTTTTTATGATAATGAGAATAATTAACATTTGTAGGCCATTTACTTTTTTTCACATTCAGTTTATTGGCACACTTTAGGTATATAATACAGTTCCATTCATCATTGGGATCTTGCACCTTCACATAATGTATCTTGGTTCTTATTTTTTTCCCCATTGGCCTGCCCTCCTTTTAATATCTATTTACAAAGACTTTGTTTCCATTTATTTCTTTTCTTATGTATTTTTTCTTTTTCCTTCTTTCCCTTCCCCTACCTCTTCTGTTCCCCTACTCCTTTAGACCTTTCCTTCCTATGGCCATCATGCCTCTTTGCCTTTTAGGTTCTCCACCTCTATGGAGTCATGAGATCGTGACTTTCTTCATATCTGTGCATTCTTTTTCCTTCTAAAGTAACATAGAATCAGCTTCCAGGGATCAAGCCATGGACATCATGAAGAGATAGTCTACCCAAAACAACACAAACCTATGTGAACAGGATGGTTGTGATTCTTTATAACTGAGGAAAATTATATATAACGGTACCACCAAAATTTTATGCGAAGTCATTAATATTGGTTATCTGAAAAACGAGAGAGGATCAGAAGTGACAGGAATAATTTTCTCTATGTTTATGATCATATAATACCTAAATGTTTAAAAGACAAAAACCAAGCCTATTTAAAATGAAGGTTTGTCTTCATACTTGATGAATAACACATGTGGCTCAGGAACATCCAGGGTGCTTGTGAAGGAATACTAAGCACCCAGGGAGCCAAGGAGAGAGGGCTGGACATGCTCACCCTCACAGGCCAGGAAGAGCAAGGGCTGTCTCACTGATCTTTCCTCTTGCTATAACCTCCTTGTATTTTTTAATTAATTTTAAGCACTTATATGCATTATCAGTCTTTAAAATAATTTAAAAAGTATATTAATCTTAATGTGCTATATAAATGTTCCTGCTCCAATTTTCCAAAGGTATGTAATCATTATATGCTATACACAATGTACTGATAAACTAAATCTTTTAAAACTTTAAAAAACTGGATTCCACTGTTACCTTGTTTTCACAGATAAGTAAATCAACACTGAGAAAAATGATACTGGGAATATGAAATATAGATATATTTGAATGCAAGCATTTTGCCTCTAAATTGAATAGAATAAATGATTCTACTGCCTGATACCATGTTACAGAGCTCTGAAACTCAGGTTATCTGGGTTTCAGTTTATTTTCTGCAGGCACCCAAGGTCTTGTACTAATACAAAGGGATTGAGCATAGTTCCAATGTGCTTTTCAATAGCCATTATAGTCATGCAGATTGAGCCCCTCTCCATCAAGGCTTTATTGTGTAATCCATCAAATTAGAAATGTGGAATTTGGAATTCTGTGTACACTGCACTTTGCCAATTTCTTCTACACATCATGTTCCATGTGGCAATAAATGCCATAATTTCTACTGTGCTATCAGGAAGTAATAAATAATAAAAATGCAGGCAAAATCTGAATCAATTGAATGCATCCTGTAAAATAAGCATTTTAAAATTTCTTGACATTATTTTACTTATATTTATGGGGATGTACATTTTTTCTTCTCTATCCGCTTCCTTGTACATGCAAGACTTACTATTCAGTATTTTACTAACAGAAAACAAATGGCCTTTGGTAAGCATAGAAATATATTTATAAGTACAAGTAAAGGAAGGTAAGAAAGATCTGACTGAATGGTAATCAGAGCTACCACAGTTTTCCAAGACATAGAAGTGGCCAGAAATATTAGAAATCAGTACAAAGTTTTTATGATTGCTCTAATTTTCTTTAATGATTTTCACAATAATAGATTTCTGATATCATTTATAGTTGCCACACATAAAAATGCATATCAAGACACTGACATATCAGGCTTCAAGGTAAAATTTTGACCTAATTTGGTTTGATTTTTAAAAAATTAATCTTTCAGTTGAATCCCTAAGAAAACAAATATTTATTGTATGGGAGATACTGTTTTCTTGGTTCTTGCTTAAAAATAGTCTTATGATATTCTTCACTTTCAGTACTTAGTGGATGTCATCTGAACTTCCTTGTTTTTAATAGCACACCTCTTAATATATTTATTTATTTAATGTGTGGTGTTACTGTTAAGCCCAAAGTATTAAGCATAAGTGTACTCAAAATAAAACATTTACTGAGACATTACAGGTGAAAGCCAGAAATGCACCAGGTCCCAGGAAAAATTCTGCAAAGTTAAACAGCAGATGGAAATATGTCCACTTTACTTGTGGCTTTTAACTAGATGTCCCCCCAAATCCTCCTGTGGTTATAGCTGGGGCCTTGAAGGTGGTTGGATCTAAGGTGTGTGCTCCTGGGAGTAAGGTTATTTGGTACTGGATTAGTCCAGTAATTTGTTCATTGCAATTCTGGGTGTACATAATGGAAGGTCAATCCTGCCATTTCACTGCTTTCTACCTGCCTTGCCATGAACTGCTTCTTCCCTTCCATGTGCCTTAGCCATGGTGTCCAGTTTTGAATCTAGCTGGCTACAGGTTGAAGCCTTCATAAACTATGAGTCAAAATAAAGCTTTCCTCCTTGCATCTACATTAGCTGTAGAAAATATCAGTGGTATAATATGAAATGGGGAAAGTTTTACAGTAGGAGGAAAATCCATATAGAAAAAGACTTGTTAGTTATAGATTTGTTGAGGTTAATTGTTCTGTAAATTGATTTGTAAACCAGGCATGGCATCCCCTTGTGGTCCGCCCTGGAGTTATAACTCAAAACTTTCAACATACTCCCAGGAATGAATATGAAATAGTATTTGGCCCACAGCATCAAACTAATATATGATACATCTCTGAGCCTTCATCCACCTGTCTTTAAAATTAAATTTAGGAGATCTTAGAATTTTTGTTTTTATCATCATCATGAAGTCTGCAATGAAAAGTTTTATGTTTCCATAGGAAAAATTTTGAATATATTTTAAAGGCATCTTTCATGTCAAAGCATGGAATGTTTAAATAACTCTCAGTAATCATGAAATAACAAAATTAGAAAAACAGCAAAGCAGAAGTCATTAATGAGCCTAATCATTTAAAATCTAGAGTGAATCTTGTACCTACCTATGTGCATCTGAAGGAAATGGTGAGCTGAAAATAGATTGACTCCAACAATAAAACATAAAAATAAATGGAAAATAGTGCTTCTTTCCTTAAAATTATGTTTGTGTTTCTATTCATAGAAAAGAGAAGGTAAATACATATATCGGAAATATTGTATTAAAGTAAAAGTTAGATAATATTACATTTAAACAAATGTATTTAGATGTGGATGCACAATCGTTTTTTTTTGTTTGTTTGTTTGTTTTTTTGTTTGTTTCCTGGTACTGGGGATTGAATTCAGGTCCTTGTGCTTGCAAGGCAGGCCACCGAACAGCTGAGCTAAATCCCTGGCCCCATATGTTGTTTTTACTAGGGCGAGTAGTCCCTGGCCTCCGATAGCTAGACCTCCCAGAGGAAAGTATCCACCATCCCAGTTTCTCCTTTAAAAGCAAGAGTTACTGGTAAAGCACAGAAGGCTCTAAGTCACTCTCAGAGGTTGACAAAAGGCCAACCCTGTAAATCCTGTTACATGATCTTCTAGTTGCATTCACTGTATTCATAGGCTCTAAGAGACAGAAATGAGGAAGGGAACATGACAGACTCAGAAACTCTGTATTTTCTCTTTGGCTATTTCTCTATTAGTTCATAACAAAGAACCTTACCATTCTAATTTTCTCTCAAACTTTACTAAAAGTCAATAAACACTTCTTTGTGTGATCCATAATATTTCCTCAGTAGTCACTTGACAACTTGGCAAATGACACAAAATATTATACTTACCTGAATAGACACTTCTCATATGAAGAAGTACAAAGAGACAATACTTGAAAAAATGTTCACCAACATTGGCCATTTGAGAAGTGAAAATTAAAACAACATTGAGATTCAATCTCATTTCAGAAAGAATGTCTACAGTCAAGAAATCAACCAATAACAAATACTGGCAAGGCTGTGGGGAGAAAGGAACATTTCTCCATTATTAATGGGATTGTAAAAACGATGCAACCTCTATGCAAATCAGTATGAAGATTCCTCAAAAAGCTAGCAGTGGAAATCCCATGTGACCCAGCTATTTCCCCTGTAGATATCTCCAAAGAGGTTAAAGACATCATACCACAGTGATGTATGCATACTCAAGTGTATAGTAGTGCAATTCATAATAGCTAAATCCTGGAAAAACCTTAAATGTCCATCAACAGATGAAAGGCTAAAATAAAAAGTGGTAGTTATACATTGTGGACTAATACTATGCAACAAAGAAGGATAAATGTGAGACATTTTTAGGAAAATAGATGCACCTTGAGGCCATAATTATAAGAGAAGCAACTCAGACACACAAGCTCAACTGTCACATGGTTTCTCTTATATGACAAACTTAATATATGTAAAGTACAAAATGAAAGGAATCTGGGAAGTAAAGGAAGAAAGAAAGTATAACATTCAAGGGTGTATGATGTATCTAAAAGTATGTTTAGTATATGTGTATGTATTTTATTATGTATATACATATCTTAGTATAATTATATATTTTATATTTTCTTTGGCCAGTTATTTTGGTTTTCAACCTGTATATATGGTAATTAACTTTGTAGGCTCTTATAAGATAAATAAATTAATTTAATGCTGGAGAAATAAAAAGAGGTTGGGGAAAAGCAAATTGAAGTGAGTTGTGTACATGTTACCAATCCCCTAAATGAATGTAATCAGTATGTACTGCAAATATGTACTGACAAACATCAGAATAAATACATTAATTAATAAAACAGCCACAAAAAGTATTACATTTTCCAGTCTCCCAATGTAAATGTAGCAATCACAATCATATTTGCCCTAGTTATTGATTTTAAATGAAAGGGATGGTAGTAAAATGATGTAGTTTTAGTTAAATGGTTAAAAGTAAATATACCTTCTCTAGGTTCTCTTTCTAATTGTTGCTGCAAAACATATCACTTCCAAATGTAATGATTAAAAAAAACATTTTTACTACTTTTGGAATATATAGATTAGAAATGTGGATAGAGTCCATGAAGGGCAACTTGTCTTGGATTTCAAGTAATAAAACTGGCTGTAATTTCAAAATTCATCAGAGCCTCTGTAACAGAAGACAAATACATCCTTCATGTGACCTGGATTTCCTCGCAGCACTATGCTAGAACACCCATGCAGAAACATACTTAACCTTAAAAGTAACATCGTGTCACTTTTTCCATATTTGTAATCATTCAAAAATTCAAGAGAAGGAGACAGCAATTCACCTTTTAATTGGAGGAGACTAAATGTCCTATTAAAGGAAGAACATGCAAAATGGGAAAAATTGTTGAGGTCATTTTTAGAAAATGCTACTTTCCACACTCTCCTGTTACTGGCTGAGTAAGGATAACAAACTTGGAAGTCTGTCCTTCTACTAAACACATAGATTTCCAATAAACATAAAAAAAACAATTTCAATTAAGTCACTAGATTTTTGTTTTGTTTTGTTTGCATTACTATAGGTGATCTATTGGGAATTGCTAAAGAGAATATTTAAAGGAGAGGAGAAATAATATATTAAGTATTTTCAGGAGACAAAGTTAAAAATTTAATTTACTGAAGAGGTGACTTTAAAGATGTTAAGACAGTGAGAGAGTTATTCATATAGTTATTAGGCGAAAGATGTGCATAGGAACCTTCGGTAGAGTGTCAGAGTGTCAGAAAATCTGAGACCATTGTGGAAGAAGCAGAAGAGAGAGTTGTAGAGATAAGAAAAAGAAACAGAGCTTTATAAGTCATGCCAATGATATGAATTTTTATCCTGCCTGAGAAAGGATAGCTCAAGACATGATCTGGCTGTTTTGGTAGGCATTGTTGTATAGAGAAGAGACTTACAAAGGAATATGGAATGAATAAGAGAGGTCCAGAAGAAGGCTTTTCTACTGTGCCCCTCTCTACTGTTGGAATCTTTGCAAGAGAAATTAAACAATAGCCTAGATGAGATGAGTGGGAAGGGTAGAGTTGTGAAGTTCTCAACGTTTTGCATACTTGATGGAATTTGAAAAATATTTTTAATTGCAATAATCTCCACATAAAAGTTACTCATTTAACTAAGTTCAGTAATGCTACATTTATTCACATGGCTGTGCGGCCGATCTCCATACTATTTTCTTCTTGCAAAACTGACACTTTATTTGCATTAAACAGTGACCTAGCTGCATTTTTTATTGGTACACTTTATATATACAGTACAGTTACATTCATTTTGAATGTAAACTGTGTAGACTGTGTCAAGATTTATTGGAATGACCAGATGAAACTTGAAGAAAAGAAGCAGAAGTCAAAGATGACACAAAGAGTTTGTTGTAAATAGAGACATTTTCCGCTATAAATGGAAATGTGTAAGACCTAACAATGTACAGATTTGAGATATAGAGGAAGAGCAGAGGTTGAACCAATTAGAAAATCAAATTTGGGGATTTCCATTATGATTGAATTAGCAGTGCCAGATAGGCAGTTTTGCTTATATTTATGTACACATGTGCATATGTGTACGTATTTTAATTTTAGAAAAGAGATGTGGAGATAGACATGGCATCACATGCCTGAGATTCCACGACTTGGGATGCCAAGGCTGGAAGATCATTGCTGTTTTGATGCCAGCCTGGGCTGCACAATAGGTAGTTCAAGACAAGTGTGAACTACATAGTGAGACCCTGTAACAAATCAACAATAACATCAGAAAGCCAAAAAAAAACAAAATACAAAAGAAAAAAGAAATAAAGAAAAGAGACCTGGATTATGTTTTGAGTTATATAGTAAGCAGCTGCAATGATAAATTATACTGAAATCCATAATACTAGGTGGGATTTCTGATGAATTCCAATATGGAGACTTTTGGAGGACAAAAGCTATCAGTGAAAGAGACTGAAAAGATCTAGAACACTGATGGTGAACACTTCAGACCTTTCAGTAATAAAAACAGCCCATTAGAGCATGAATGCATGGTTTTGCTATCACTAGTCTAGAATATATTCTCTCCTAAAAGCAAAATGAGGAAATATTTTGAGAATTCAATCCGTTATGCCTGTCTGTGTGGAGGGAAAAAAATGGGTTCTAAAAATGATCAAGAAATGTAGTGATTTCAACATCATTGATGAACTTGAGCAAAATAGTCTCAATGGTATGGTGATATCAGAAACTTAGTTATAAGTGCTTTCTGCAATTGAAAACAAATTATTTGGAAACAGTGAATATGTACACACTATAAAAACTTTCTCATAAAGAAGAGGGGAAGATAAATAGGTTTTTGTTTAGGAAGAGCAGTCAAGTCTCAGACAGGCACGAAATAATGTATGAGTTTATAACATTGTTCACTTTGTAAAATAGGACCTTAAACTATGTTAGAATTATCACAGTATTTTATAATAAGTTGCAATTTTGATGAATAGGCTTTGTGTGGAACACTGGCTGTTGATGATCTTGTGGCAAAGTTTTAAGAGTTATTGAATATATGATGAATTATGCATTTCAAAATTTCCCAACCCTTTTGCTGATGATAATAACTGTCAGAAATTTGCCACTGATGTATCAGAACTTTAAGAAAATAAACACAATATGTCACCTGTAGGGGAAAGGTAACATTACAACAATAAATGAGAATGTAACTGCTTTTTGAAATTGTTCCCATTGAGTAATTTCTCTCCTAGGGTCAGTATAGACCCTTCCTTAATCACACTGACACCAGAGTAGTGGCTGTTCAGTTAACAGAACTTTGCTTAAAATATGTGAAAATAAAAGAAAGTATAGGACAATAAACAGCTATAACTGCAACTTTTGACATCTACCTGATGAAGAACTAGATCTCTTACATCTTTGACCCTGGAAATCCCCAAAATTTAGACAGTTTACCTCAACCCATTTTCTACTGAAAGTGCTTGGATTTTTTTTCCCCATATCTTAGATTCCTCTTGGAGAAGCTAACTACAGTCTAAGAGGAAAACATTTCTGCCACAACTAAGCTGCAAGAAGTTAAGTATAAATAACAATAAAAACAAAAGCTCTAGTTATTCCATCGTCAGCATGCAGTAGGTGAATGTCTTATTTCCTACATGATAATATTATGATTTAATTGCATAGATACAAAGATCACAAAATTTTTATCACTTTTTTCAAAACACCAAGTTTGTTTCTCTTTATCTAGAAAGTAAAATGTTTTAACATGATAAATTACTACATACTATCATAAGAGCCAAATTAAGTATTATTTCAGACAAGATTTTTCTGTAATAAATTAACTTTCTGGCATATCTTCTGACGTTAACACATAATTTTCTAAATCAATGTGTAATTAGGGAATTAAGCATTAACATGGAGCAATAAAAGTATTAATTAAGGGGACCTTAAAGTCAATCATATTTAATATTAATTCTGTCCCTTCACCCATAGTATTACACCTTTAATCATCATCTTTAATAATTTCTTGGTAAATGTAAATTAGAAATATTATTTTAGTGCTCACAATATGATCTGCAACCTAAAAAATGATCAGCAAATTATGTCTGCCAATGTTAAATGCTTTTTGTAATAATGTGGTATCTTCCTCCTGTCAACTTATGTGCATTGGCCAACTTTTTCTTGCTGAGACCAAACATTCAACATATAAAACTTAGAGGATGAAGCAAGTGTTTTTCTCTCACAGTTTCAGTGGGTTCAGTCTAAAAATGATCAAGAAATGCAGTGATTTCAACATCACTGGTGAATTTGAGCTCCAAAGCAGAAACATTGTGGCAGAGAAATGCTGTGCACCTCTTGATGACTGGAAGCAGAAAGGACTGGAAAACCTATCAGCAAGAGATGAACCCACCAACAGCAAGTCCCCGGAAACCCACTGCCAACTGGTCCCTGCCTCCTAACTGCACATTCAACTATGAACATCGGAACATCCACTGATGAATATAGTGCACTATTATCCAATCACTTCTCCGTGAAG
Source organism: Fukomys damarensis (assembly GCF_012274545.1). Taxonomy (NCBI): domain Eukaryota; kingdom Metazoa; phylum Chordata; class Mammalia; order Rodentia; family Bathyergidae; genus Fukomys; species Fukomys damarensis. The sequence goes on along the minus strand of NW_022900936.1, from coordinate 48,721,205 downwards.
GTCTTCAGTTGAAAATTAAGACTAACTGATGTATCATTGTTCTTAATGTTTTCTCCTAAAGAGTTTCTCGCTGCAAAGAAGAGCAATTATATTTTCTATGTGATTCTAGAACTAACAAAAGCTTCTCTCCCTCATTGTATTCAAACAGTTATGGACATTAGTGGGGTCCCATTTTACAGTTTTTAAATATTATATTAGTTGCATCTCCTACATGATAATAATTTGTGGATTGATAAGTCTCTTCAAAAGCCACTGAAGTACACTACTTTGCTTCCTCTGCATTTATTTTAATAAATGTGTTTACCCAAAGGAGACAAAACATGTTTTTCACAAGTCTCACAGATTCATTTTCAAGGGTTTCCCACACTGCCAAAGACATTTAAAAATAAATGATTTATATAAATTCTGAGGTGTGAGAACTCTAAGGTAACTATTTTTACAAGAAATAATGACATGAAACTTAAATTCAGAGGGAGGGATGCTTTTCAATCATATGCTGTCATTCCCAGCAGTCACCCTTAGGATTCATACATTATAGTGTATTTCATCTTTTCTACACCCTAAGATAAAGTGAATCCTTAAGATGACTCTAGTCAGAGGTTGCTCCTTTTCCTCAATAGCCACTTCTCAGGACTAGAAAAGACCCACTATCCTAACAGGCTGGTGAAGCACGTGTCTGACTCAGGTTTGCACTGTCTGGAGAACTGTCCTCAGCACTGTTGCTTCATCAGGCGGCCAAACAGGATATGCAGAGGAAGAACAGCAGGAGAGGTCTCAATTGGGTGATTTTTGTTTGTTTGTTTTTAGTTTATTAATTCTTTCAGGCTTTTGTTGTTGTTGCTAAAAATCTCTTTGTGGGTATGCAATCAATAATTACTCTCTGCTACTGCAGTTGTAAGTAATTGGAAGACATGACCATTTGAACAGGAAATATATGTCTGCTTTGGCTTGCCTCACAGTGAGACATTAACTCTCTTGAAATTCTCAGAAAGTGTAATTATAGACCTGGGGTCAGGAACAGAGTAGCATGTGGAGCAGGAAAATTGATATAGTTCAAAAATATGGCAGATATTTGAAAGTTCAGGGCATATTCAGTGATTGCAGGGAAGCACCAATAGAGAACTGGATAAAAAAACAACATGTCACCATAAATTAAAGTCAAAGCATTAAGCTGTGGAGTCTGTATGTAAAAGATAAACTTGGTCTGCTATATGTAAAATAAGTATATAGAGTACCAGCAGAAACAAACTGATAGAATGCTAGGGCAATAAAAGAAAGATGTGATTCTGAGGGAATATCTACTCTAATTCCTTCTGTTCCAGTACTGCAGCAGAAAAGACAAAAAACTGATTTTTTTTTTAACCAACATCTAAGTCTGCTAATTAGCTACATAATTCTGGCCTGATGCTCATTGCCCCATTAATGGCTTTTCTACATTAACTCTCAATATAGGCAGGCAACCATGAGGTATGGAAACATCCTAAGCAATTTCTAAGGTTTTAAGGCATTTGAACTGAAAGTGTAATGTTATTGATGAATTAAAATAAAATCAAACACAAGAAAAGACCTTCAGTCCACAGGCAGAGAATTATAGAAGAAGGTAAAAGAGGTAATAAGGGGGTGAGTGATTTTGTTTATAGACTTCACTTGGTTGACTAACGTGCAATTACAAGACATGTTTGTAGTTTGTCGTTTGTAAAAATAATTGGTGTGTGCCACACAAGGATGTGTTCTAATAAACAGATCTGCTCACGAAGCAGAAGAATGATAGTGTGGAATAGCAGCATAATTTAGCATAGTGAATGCTAGATGTGGCCATTAGCTGCAGCATTTCTTATGACACACTATACTTAGAACGACTGTGCACTTTGGATAAGCAGTGCTAAAGGTAAATGGAGTGGCAGCTTGTAGTGTCATGGGTCCAACTGAGCTAATTAATTAGTCTGATAGTCTGCACTGCTGCCTTAGCAATGTCTTGGCAAAGTGCTATGGAGAAAGATACAGAGAGCTAGTTTTTTAAGGAAGCCACAACTAGACAATATATGACTTACTTGATAGAGCTCAAAGAGCAGAAGATAATATGATTTTTCACATAAATTAAAGAACACAGGAATCATCAGCTCATGTCATAGTTATAACCGTTTTGGTAAATTTGTTATGGAACAAATGGCATAATTTCAAATCCTTATATGGTGGTAAATGAACTGATGCAATAAGCCAAATTATATCCCTCTGTAGCAAAGGTCCTTGAACTAAGAGACACATTGCAGACATCTGGGACAAATGAAAACTACCACCCCAGAAAGTCTCATCCCAGAAAGTCTGTCCAAGGTAATATTTTTAAAGCTCCTCAAATATTTCCAATGTGTAGCTAAGGTTATTATCCAAGATTTTATTGTACTTTGACATATTATCTGATTAATTTTATTTAACTCTTACTACAGGTTAGAAATACCTGCGAAGATTAAGAAACAAACCAGATTATTATCATATTAATGCCTGAGTTTGGAAGTATGCAAAGTTATAATTAATTTATTAAAAATAGCCATAAAAATTATCGTTATTCACCAAGAACCCTACTCAACAGTAAGGAAACTAAAATAAGATTTCTCTGTTATAAAAAAAAATAAAAGTAATACTGAAAAATTATAGTTAAATAAATTTTATGTTTATGAGATTGAATAATGTTAAAGTTTGAACTTTGCATTTTGTTATGAACACTTCCTCTGGGAATATTTGAATAACAGTAAAAACGAATGGAGAAGCCTCAATGAGGCCAATTTTTGTATTTTGGGGGGAGGATAAATTACAAATCAAACAAGGGCAAGATTGGAGGGCAGAGAGCAGGAAGTAAGAAATAATTTTGCTTTGCCATGAACTCCTTTTGTACCACTAGAAAATTATTTGACTTTAGAGTTATAAATTAAGAAAATAAAGTTTGCTCAAACTGTTATACAATATTATTGTAAATATCAAACCAATTTAATCAAACATAATGTTAGAAATTCAAATTCTTTGGAGCAGATCAATATTTGTGAATGTATTTTCATGATTATTACAGAAATGATAAATCAGACTAATACACTTTGTTTGCAACAAAAATTTGTCATTTTATTTTTATATATTTAATTTTGGTTACATTATATTTTAAAGGTTTTCATAGTGATATATGATAGAAAAATTTTCAGTGTAATCAATCAATTGACTTAATGTAATTTCATTCAAGATATGGCTATTATGTGAATCATAGGAAATATGAATAGAAAAATGAGTCATAATTTCTGCCCTTTACATACTATAGTCCTAAAATATATAAATTTTGAGATATAAATATAGATGTAGATATCAAATATTTGTCAGTTCATCCACACCCCCATACACATTTGTCTGTAGATGTATCTACCATCTATCTGTCTAATTTTTTTTTTCCTTTGAGACAGGGTGTGTAGCACAGGCTGGTCTTGAATTCCTGCTGATCCTCCTACCTCAGCCTCTAAAGTGGTGGGTATTAGGTGTTCATCACCATGCCCAGGTCTATCTATCTAACCTTAAAATGCAAATATTTAGAGAGTTCTATGAATTAAAAGACTAAGGAGCTGAAGAAAGTAGAACTATTTCTTTTTATCAGATGCAGACTTTTTAGATAAAATGACATTCAAAGTGTTTTTGAAAAATAAGTAGGGTTTTTATAGACAGTAGAGAGAGACTATTAGAAAAAAATTAGAGAATGCAAGGAAAAGTGAAATTGCAGAGTATGCACATTGCCAAAATGCCCATCTTGAAAGATACAACAGGTAGTCTTATTACATTGCGTGAATTCATCTGAACATTCTTCAGAGCCATGAGCTGTTTTGTTGCTTTCAAGTAATGTTAGTTGCAACATTTAATCTGAAATTTTAAAATTCTTATCCCAGTATGTGATTAGGTAGATCCAATATTTTGGTAACACTTGTCTTATTTGACATTGAGCTTTACTCTGCCCATCTAAGAGAATTTTTTTAGCACTCAGTGAAAGAATTTGGGGATCTGAATGAGAGAATCAGGTATAATGACTTCTTAAGGATACTTCATTAATATGAAAATATGGGGAAGCATATTTAAATTCATTAACTTACAACTTTTCTGTATATCTAAGTGTATTATATAGTGGGGTTTTAACAAAATTTATTAAATTAATGCAAGACTTTTGGATACATATACAAATTATGTCATCATTATATTTAAATGAAAAAAGCGATTATTCCTAGAATGAAGTTGCTGTTTAAGGAATATCAATATTTCATCAATGTGCATTTCCTCAAATTCCTATGAGGCAGGATTCTCATATTTTGTGGATTTATATATAAAGAATCTTTAGAAAAAGACACAAGCCAGATGTGGTGTTCAATGAATGAAATTCCAGAATTGTGGGAAGATGAATTAGGAGGATCACAAGTTTGAGGCCAGCTTGGGTAACTTAGGAAGATGTAACAAAACCATATCTCAAAATATAAAATAAGAAGGTAAATGTGGCTGGGAATTTGTGTCAGTGCACAGGCTCTGGTATTGAAAGGGAGGGACCGAGGAAGGGAGAGACAGAGAGGCAGAGAGAGGTCGAGAGACCTTAATTAAAATGTTATCCATCTAAATAAATAAAACTGACAAAATAAAAATACTATGAAATATTGTTAACAAGTACCCTGCTCTTTAATGTAAATACAGAAGAGGTTAATCTCATAGACATATTTTCTATAGAAGATAGTAATTAGAGAATGTAAATCTATTCAGTACAAAAGAATAAAGCAGACTACCTATAGAAACATTAATGTATCCATTTTTTATTTTTAATATGTGTTGTTAATTTAAGAAGTATTTGAGTATTTCTTTACAAAATATTTCTTTTTAAAAAGTCATATAAGAAGTAGCATCTTTTCTCCATTACCACCCATACCTAGTTTCAACCCCAGTTGGAGCTTTTTCAACAATTCCTTTTTTGAAGGTCTTCAACTTTGCAGCTAAATTCCTTGTGCTATTTTATAGTTTATTCATCTGTCTATAATATTAAAATTTTTAGAAAAATAAACCGAATTTCAAACTTCTTTTATTCTAGCACCACTTCTATTCACCACTCTCTAGTAGACTTCTTAAAATTTTTTTCTTTAACTTTATTGGCTTTTAAAAGTTGTTTTATCCTCCTTATTTGATCCCTGTTGATTCGCCACACAACACAGCAACACGGCCAGAGTTCTAGTGGCAGAGCAGTGGTGAGTGCAGCTGCGACTCCTGCTTAGTGGCTCTGAAAAAGATCCTCCAGTGCTCTGCTTCCCGGTTTAGTGTCACGCGCCATTGTTTCCGGGCTCTTCATGCCCTGCATGAATCCCGGATGTGAGTCCGCCGGTGACGGCGGTTCGCGCCTGCGCAGAGGAGGCGCTTGGCTCGTCAGAATGACGCAGGCCGGCATTGACCAATAGAAATGGGCCACGTCACCCGAGAGGCTATAAAAGGCAGGCTCGCGTCCGGCTCAGGGTCTTTCCGCCATCTTGAAGAATGCAGAAGAACCTCCAATAAAGCGTGCTTCAGAAGAATCCTGAGTGTTGCGTGCTCCTTGCTGGCGAGGTGCGCGTGACAAGTGGTGCCGAAACCCGGGACAGCGACGACCATTATCGCCGGCATCAGCGGAGACCCCTGACTTCAGGAGGATTCAGAACTGAGCAGCAGGAGGGGAGGATCCACCAACTTTCCGAGAGGTACGCTGTCTGGTGTGGGCGGGTGTTTTAATTAGTTTACTCCAACAGGTTTAACTTTGTCGGTCGCC
>NW_022900936.1:48713729-48713954 GCF_012274545.1 Fukomys damarensis | reverse complement strand
AAAAAAAAAGAAAAAGGGGGGGGGAAGATCCTGTTGATACAAAGCCACATTACAGGATATAAGAATTCATTATAATTATTATTGCTATTTTTCTGGTATACAAAATGTATTTATATTGTTTGACCATGCAGGTTTTCCAGCATATTGTTTATGACAATAACCCTTTGGTCCAGGTATTCTCTCTTCTCTTCTGCTCCACCTACTTATGGTTAGTTCTCCTCACCA
>NW_022900936.1:48695898-48712937 GCF_012274545.1 Fukomys damarensis | reverse complement strand
TGGGCTGGAATGGGATCAATGATTGCTTTGTTAGCTTTGGCAGTGTTTTTGGGATTTTGGTGGTTATGTAAGCTGAGACGACAGAGACAAAATGATAATATCATGTTGATGCAAGCTTTTGCTGCCCTTGAAGCCGGATACTCGCCTGCTGCCTGGTTGACCAATTTACAATAGTAACTTGAACGTTGGTCATTATCTGCCTATGCCTTGCTCATTCGGGAGCCATAAATATCTGCATCTCTCTACCTCCTTGGACATGGCCTCTGCACTCTGTGGATTAGTCCATTGCACCAGAATCAGGCATGTCTTTTTACAATCTTGTTGATCAGCCTTTGCACCGCTCAGAGGTTCTCCTCATTGCACGAGCTAAGGTGATCCAACAGTTGCTCACATGGAATACCTGCTTCGACCACCTTCCGGCCGGGGTGGTTAACAGGCTCCTCCTGAGCTCTAGTTATTTTAAGGAAGGGGGAGATGTCACGCGCCATTGTTTCCGGGCTCTTCATGCCCTGCATGAATCCCGGATGTGAGTCCGCCGGTGACGGCGGTTCGCGCCTGCGCAGAGGAGGCGCTTGGCTCGTCAGAATGACGCAGGCCGGCATTGACCAATAGAAATGGGCCACGTCACCCGAGAGGCTATAAAAGGCAGGCTTGCGTCCGGCTCAGGGTCTTTCCGCCATCTTGAAGAATGCAGAAGAACCTCCAATAAAGCGTGCTTCAGAAGAATCCTGAGTGTTGCGTGCTCCTTGCTGGCGAGGTGCGCGTGACAGTTTAGGGCTGTAGCTCTGGATCCCCATCCTCTCCTCTACTGGGGTTTTACCCGGATCCTTATTCCTACAATCTCATCAATGGCTCAATCTGGTTTTGGTGTATTACTTTTTCTCTGCCTAAATTATCCACAGTGACTTGTACTTGGAATATAATTTATCACTCACTCTAAGCTAGAATATCTTAAAAATTAGATTAAACTTAATAGAATCTTTGTGTTTTCAAAAATGTAAAGTTTGTTTATTCATCTTATTATTTATTATTTTTTTCATTTTCATTTTCTATTTTCTACCTGGCTAGATCAGAACTTAACTAAATAGAAAAGTTTAGTTTAGGCCTTTAAAATAATGAAAGCAGAGAAAATTATTACTTGTGCAGTTTTTGTAATAATTCAGTTAGGAAATAATAATACAAGCCCCAGTGAGATCTTACAGAATATAGAAGGGAATTAAAAACCCTAAATTTAGAAAAGTACAAGGTAAAGGGAAAGAAAAAGAAAATGAACACGGGAACATAGATTGTGAAAGCAAAGAAGAGAAATTTAAAAGAATAAGAAACAAGTCATAAATCATTATTCCCAGGACATTTAAAAATATATGATATTAAAAGAAATAGCATTTACTGACAAATGTATTTTTTCTTCAACAAAGGATATTAAAAATAAATGTAGAAAAAAAGTCCAATTACAAAGTTTCTTAAGAACAAAATATGTGAATTAAATTTAGAAAATAACTCTGCTATTATGAAAATAATAAATGTGATATCATGCTGTAAGAAAATCTGTCTTCCATCATTTATTTCTGACATTTAGTAAATCGATTAACCAATTTAACCCTTTAGATTTTAATGAGATCATCAATAGAATCTGATAAATTATACCCATTACAAAACGTAGTTTTTATTTTTTAATAAATGCTAAATATTTCCTTTCTGAACAGAGTGACTAATAGGACTCATAACAAGGAATACTATACATATGTCTATAAATTTATAAATTATGTTCATGTATATGGAAGATTTTTGTGTTTTAAAAAACCTGAACAGAGTAAGAGAGCAGCTATCATGTATATGAAAGAAATTAAACAGAAGATAATAGGCACTATAAAAACTAATGGAGCAAGGTAGTGTGACATTGTGGAATCAGTCAAAGCTGAGCCATAGCTCAGTGAAGAATAAAGATGCTTTCTTTTGATACACAAGAGAAAACAGATAAATTGGCAAAGACAGATTATATGTGAAATGTAAACAAAAGCAATTTAAGCAGCATCATATTACATACCTTCTGGGTTGAGAATTGAAAATAGCCATTTATAGCTGGGGATTTAACTCAGTGGTTCCACCACCTGTCTCTCAAGCATAAAGTCCCAAGTTCTATCCCTGGTACAAAAAAAAAAAAAAAGAAGAAAAGAAAAGAAATTACAAAATAGCCAATTATAAGAACTTTCAAATGATGAAGGAAGAATTGGGTGAATAAATATACTGCATACATATGCATTTCATAGTGTATCAGAAGGGTGTAACAGTGAAGTAAGGGGCCTTTAAAGTAATAAAAGGAGAGAAAAGTATATTCTAAATTGTATTCGATAATGTAACCTCAATTATCATTTAGATACTTCTAAATATCAAGTATCTTTTAGAAATGTAGATTTATACATACTCATAGTAAAATATGGTAGCAATAGGAAAAATTAGAAGGTATAATGTTTGCTGGCTTCAGAATACTTTTAGATATTAATTCATTGGTTAAGTTTTCCATTGTAACTATTTTTTTTTTAATTTGGCATTTTGTTAAAAGTTAAGTGTAGCATTTTAAAGGACAATATGAGTAACTAAATATTATTTTAATTAAACTTCCTTAGATAGTAAAATTGAATCTATTTATCAACTTACATGCATATTTATCATCATAATGTGTGATAAATATTACTGGAAAGTATGATATTAAGCAATTGATTGGATTCCTTATTGGCAAAGTTTTAGAGAATATGAATTATGCAAGTTTAATTCCAATTTTTATCACATTCAACAACATGAACTATATTGATTTATGGAAAAGTTTCTCTCTGTGACAATCAGCCTAGGTACAAACAGAACAAAGAAGACTTGTGAACTCGGTCATAGGCACTTAGAGATAAAGTGGTGAATGGATTAAGAGCCTTAAAAATCAGTCCTGATTTCTTTGTCCTCTTGTCTCTTCATTTTTCCCCCATATCTTTCATTTTTTCAGGTGGCAGTATTTCTTATGCCTTTCATTTTTGTTAGTACTATCCCCAGTGGAAAACTGCTACTAATAAGTGAGCATGAAGACTATCAGAATTTTAAATATTTGTTACTTGTGTTTACTGTACCTTTCTACTGCTTGTGTAGGTTTTAAAGTTTTAGTTGTGGTTCCTTAGTTATTATCTTGAAATTAATATTTAAGAAAATAGTTCCTTCAGCTATTTTATCAAATCATTTACAACACAAAAGTATATGTTCAGTTACTTAGCTTTATAATGTTTATTTTACAGCATTTCCCCAACCAGTTATATAAATAAAAGGAATAAGAAAGGAACTTTCCATTACTTATTTTTATTTTACACTCTATCTTCTGAAACTTGTGCCTTGAATGATGGCATAATTCTGTCCAGTTGAGGAGAAAGCAAAAGGTACTGTACACCCTTTGTCACCCTTGCCGTCTAACTTAGCAGTCTGGAGAAAGACAATTATTACATCCTGCCCTGACGTGTCTGCTCTACAGCTGTTCAGATGTGGCCTAGCAAAGCTCAGATTCCCAAATACTCTAGAAGTTATAAAGCTCACATCCTTTTGTTCATGTATGATACAGGTCCACAAAATAATCAGTTTCTAGGAGTTCTTGGGTAGACACATTTCAGGGTACAGATGCTAAAACAAGACTGAACTTAGAGTGGCAATTGTTTAGTGATTCTCTACTAATCTGGTTCAGACAGCACTGTGAGAATCTGGAATCAATTTATACCTCTTTTCATTATGTGCATTCTACCAATAATTGATTTCATCAAACAAATAACAATTGATGAACAAAAATAGTATACATGCAAGTTTGGTTTTGCTTCCCATTCATTTGCTTCCGGATAACATTCATTATTATACCACATTTACTGCTAAGTTGCTTTTATTGCTAATTGGCTGTTTACTCAGTTCTGTTATTGTTTCATATTTTAGTACTTTTCTTATCAAAATGTAAAACTTTGAATATATATTAAAGTTGTCAATCCTTTCTCTCTTCTTAAAATTTTGTGGGATGACTTGTCCAATGAACGTATTCCACTGATGTAAACTTCTAGGTTATATACTATATAGAAAACTTTAATTTTAAATTTTTATACCATTATTTCTCATTAAGTTTATTGGTACATTTTAGGTATACAGTACAGTTACATTCATCATTGGGAACTTGTACCTTTACATGACAGGTCTTGGTTCTCATTTTTCTCCCTTACCCCTGCCTTCCTCTTACCCCCTCCTACCTTCCCTATTTACAAATACTTTATTTCAATTTCTTCATTTTCTCCTATTTTTTCTTTTCCCTTATTTCCTTTCCCCTACCCTTCCTACTTCCCTACACCTTTAGCCCTTTTCTTCCTATTTCAAACCATTTTATTTACATATAATAAATGTCTCCTTTCTCAAAAGTTTCATGCAAATTTAAAGCAGTGTTATCTATTTGTTGTTGCCTAATACTTTTGCTTTGTCAATAAACAACTTATATGCACATGAAGTCTTTATTTTTTAATCTCCATCAACTTTTGGGAAAATATTTTTTCTGTTTCACTAATATTTTTCTGGTTAATATGTATTATTGTGAATATATTTTTCTTGTCTTCTCACCTAACTCTAAGAAAAAAATACATTCATAAGGTGCAAAGAGTAACACATTTCCCTGAGACTACAGTTCTTGCAATACAGTTTTATCCTCATGAAGAGGTGATTTACAAGAGAAGCAGAAGTTGTAATGATAAATACATTGGATCTGCTAAAAGGAAATTGAAATACAGTGTCTGATTTGTTCATTTTTAACTCAATAAATCTGTAAAAGTATTTCTCAAACATTTTTCAAAAATATGATTGATAGAATTACATTACTTTTTAGTTTCTATTTTCTTTTCTGTCTAGTTAATTTATTTACCAGTTCTTAGATTTATTTTTAATTTTACAGAACGGTGATTATACAATATCAGATAATACATGCCACTCTCAAAAACAATGTTGGAGTCTAAGCAATGCTTTCTTGATAGCTTTTTCTCCAGGTGCTTATGGCTATTTCTCTTTATAAAAAGATGAAATCCTCACAACTTTGAGTAATCTTTTTACATACTTGTCCTATTATATTAAATGTTCCAAAAATTGAACAGGTTCAATATAGTGCAGCTTACTTTCATTATTTTAATGTGCAGTAGTAGATTTAAGAAAATCTAAGAAAGTGCACTAGAAGTACATCAGTCTTAAATAATAAAGCTATTTAAATTATATTTCATAAACAAAGAGCAAAAAAAAGCAATTATCATAACATTAACAATTAATATATGTATATATCCAAGTGAAATGCTCTTGAATGATTCAAATAATACATTAAAAATAAAGTGTAAGATGCTAATTTATTTTCCAATTATATATCTACTTTTGACTTAAATTCTGAGATCTCCAAAGTCACTTTTACTTCTAAACTGTCACATCAGCCAAAAATTTATATAGCTCAGAGTTGTAATTTTTATCTCTTTCTATAGGTCTCTGAGGCATTTCTTGCATTGTATGTATCTAAAACACTTAAAAGTGCATGTCATAGTATAACATATAAAATATGTTGTAAAATTCTACATTGCTTTTTTAATCAGTTAAATAAAAATCTATTTCACTTTCTGATTGAGCCTATCCATTTTATGTAAGAAAAAGAAGACTATAGGAACCTGACTATGGAATGAAAATAAGCAAAAATTAGTTCGTGTGTGTGTGTGTGTGTGTGTGTGTGTGTGGTGTTTACTTATGACAACTGAGAGAATTTAAGTCATCTGGCATGTTTTACAGCTACATAAGAACTGTGACCCTTATGGTAGTTTCTTGCTCTGAAATGTGGAGTAAATTTCTAGCCAGTAACAAATAATCAGACACATTCCAAGAGGGAGAACTGTTTTTCATCTTGTCCGGTAGGATTTCTTGGTCAACTCAAAAGAGTTTAAATGTCTCAAAGCTATAAAACAATTGAAATTTCTAACCTATGATTGAACTCCACCGGGTAGAGAGGAAAAGATAGAGATGATATAATATAGTGGCAGAAAGCAAGCACATAGTAAGTAAACTGAGGTGAGTCAGTATTCAGCTGAAGTGCTCTACACATAAGAAAACAATTTACCATACTTTAAAAGTCAAGTAGCCTTATTGTTCAATCCACATAAACTGCATATTCTAAGAAAGAAAAAAAACCAAAAACCAAGTTCACTTTGCCTATTTCTTTCATCTGTCCAAAATAATTATAACCATTTCTTGCTAGCTAAGAAAAGTTGGAAAGAAACACATTCACATGTTTAGTTTCCAGCTAATCTCTGCTCAAGTCTTCCTTACTACCTGTGCACATTAAAAGAAAACTAATGTTTCTCAAGGCCATTAAATAAGCTGGGAAATTTTAATCCTTACAAAATTTGGCACTGATTTGTGCATCAATTACCAGCTGCTTTTAAAATAGTTCACCAAGACTCTGTGACTTACATATTTATTGTCATATAGTTCTGAATGTCAGAACTATGAATTGGGTCTCATTGGCTAAAATTAAGTATTGATAGGATTGTATTCTTTCTGTGATCTCTAAAGATAAATGTGATTCCTTATTCAGCTTTTTGTTCCTCATTGAGTTTATTGGTACATTTTAGGTATACAGTACAGTTACATTAATCATTGGAATCTTATACCTTTGCACGACAAGTCTTGGTTCTCATTTTTCCCTTACCCCTGCCCTCACTTCACCCCCTACTCCCTTCCCTATTTATACTTTATTTCATTTTTTTCACTTTCTCATGGTTTTTTTCTTTTCCCTTATTTCCTTTCCAAAACTGAAAACCTTCACATTAAAATCAGGAACAAGACAAGGATGCCCATTATCACCACTCCTCTTCAATATAGTTCTGGAAACATTAGCCACAGCAATTAGACTAGAGAAATAAATTAAAGCAATAAAGATAAGAAAGGAAGAAGTTAAACTGTCATTATTTGCTGATGATATGATACTCTATATTGAAGACCCAAAGAATTCCACTGAAAAACTTCTAACTTAATTGACACTTTCAGCTGGATACAAGGTCAACACTTTTTCAGCTTTTGAAGGCCACTTACATTTCTTACTGTGGATTCCCTCCATCGTTAGAGTAAAAAATAGCACTTCAAATCACTCCAATGTCTTTCTCACATCTCCTTTTCTTATTCCATTTCCTCTGCTTCCTCCATTCACTTAAATGTAACATTATGATTACATGTGTCCTCTAAATATTTCAGGTAAGTTCCTCTGTTCAAAATCCTTAGAAATCACAAATACTAATTCACTTTTGCCATGTAAATTAACATAGTGATATATTCTAAAGAATGGAGATTAACATCTATGGAGCTCTACTTATTTTCCATTAAAAGGATGTGTGTGTGTGTGTGTGTGTGTGTGTGTGTGTGTGTGAGTGTATACATATATATGTATATATATACATATATATATTATATATATGGAAAACTGAACTTTATAATACATCATTCATGAGGTGCTATGAACTAATCTGTCAGTTCTCTGTATCTGCATTTTCTAACTTGTCTAGATATTTTCGGCAAATGTTAGAAGTCCTAGTGTGCCATGTATTTGACAATGAGAGGAAGAGCCAGAAAAATTCACACTTCAGAGATGAAAATGGACCTGACCAACCACATTTTCTTCAAAGAACACTACGTAGAGCTTCAGTACAGAGTGCTCAATGTATCTGATAAAATTATAGAAACACTAAAAAACATTGGTACTGTACACTCTGCTGTAGGCTCTAATCTCCTTCTTAGCCTCACACAAGGCTGAAGAAAAACTCAAAGATAGAATTAAAGAGAAAAGCGGAGGTAGGAAGGCCAATTCTGGATCCCCAGCAGTCTGATTTTTATTGTTCATCAACTGAGGTAAAGGTGAGATAATTGCAAGGGTAGAACTATGTGTGTGGGTATGAAATCTGGCTGTTTCTATGGAAATTAATGTAAGCAAGACTTGCACAGGACAAGACAAAGCATTCTCAAATTAGGAACAAAATAGACAAAACATATGGATGTAATTAGGACATTGTCCTTCTAGCTAAGGTTTTAGTTGTGGGAATGAAATTTGGGTGTGAATTATTCTGACCTCAACACGTGAGCTTTGGCCAGACTCACGTCTCGTACAAGCCTATTGTGGGGTTAATGCTTTTTACAGCCTGCATTGCTTATAGCCTGCTTTAGACATAATCAATATTGCAGTCTCCTGCACATTGTTTCTTTTCTCATGGCATATATTTGTCATTAGCAAGAGAAAATGTGGATCCACAAAAATCATTCCAGGAAAGTTGAAATTTCTCTTTAATCACTTAGAATATGTGGTGGTTTCATACTTAAATATTTAAAATTATTTGTGACAGACATTCCATTAATTATCCACAAAGTAACAACTTTATCTCTCATTGTATTGGTTTCCCAGATCAGGGTAACTCTAAAATTGAATTCATAACATAGAGTTATTCTTTTGCCAAAATAGGGACTCAAAAATCTATTTATGTCCTTGACACACAACACAATTATAGTGCTACATAATACTCATTTGGAAGTATAGGAATTACCAAGTGCAAAATATGATCCAGGAAACAAGACTTCTCAGTAAATCATGACTTTCCATGATGTTTAATTAATTTTCAAAAATATTACACCAAATTAGAAACTTAACTTTTCACATATCAAGATTATTAAATGTATGACAAAAAGACTGAACACTTTAGTTGTCATGGAAATGGACTTCAGGAAATATCCTCTGCTCAAAAATTACTATAAGATAATGAATCTGGTGGAACTAAAGAACTCTCTAGGGATTTCTTTTACTGTGTACCTAAAGAAAAAAAATTTTTTTTTTGTTCTAAGGATCAAACTTGGGACCTTGTGCTTGCAAGGCAGGTGGCAGAAACTTTGAGCTATATCCCTGGCCCCTGAAAGACATTTTTATCTTTATTGACTACCAAGGTTTAAAAATTATGCTTAAAAAATGAATTGTAATTTTCAATTCCATTTTCCACATCTCCTTTATTACATTAGTACTAGGTGCAATATTGTCCAAACTCAAGGAGAATATGACATCTATTATTATTAAAATGAATGATGTGGCCCTATGAAACAATTATTGACAACAATTTTAATAGGCAATGATGTGCTAGAACAGATTTAAAGAGTCTATTTAAATTAAAAACTATCTGTTCCTAGAATATATTCAGAAAATCTAATATAATGATAGTCTATATGCTTTGGCTTCACTCATTTTTATTTGTGACTTATGATGCTATGTTATTTCAAAACAAATTGATGCAAAGAAAGAACACTGTTTTTATGTATATAGCACTAGTTTCTTGACAAATTAATGGGTGCATATTTTTCTCCAGTCATCTGACTGTGTATAGTGAACTCCTACTTCTTCCAGATAAGGTATTGAAAATAAACTATTTTCTTACTATTATTTTTATACAACATGGGCTATTTTCATACATTATTGATAGAACAAAAGGCTGAAATTGATGACACTATGAGTAAGGGAAGGAGTAGAATAGGATAAGATTAGATAATCAATTGCTCTCACTAAATATTAAAATTTGTCATTTTTGATAATATTATACCAACTTGCAACAAATGGGTTGAATTGTCTAGACATATAACTTATGATAAAATTTTAAAAGTTTTTCTTATAATAGGACCATTGCACCTAAATCCCTTGTCATCCTCAGGCATGTGTTTTGCATACATAATAAAAAGTAATTCCTTTTATGCTGAAAAATAATATATATGCTGGAAACTGCAAGCTTTCTCTCTTTATTTCTTATCATTTTTTTGCCTTAAAACCAGCTGAAAATTGACTAAAACCTCTGAAAACACAAGTCAAATTAAATCTCTTCTCCTTTCAGTTGTATTTGTTGGGTATTTTGTCTCATCAGTGAGAAAACTCACTGATAGAATATTAACATATTTTTAAATAAAAACCTCAACAAGTAAATGAATGGAACTCCCATTAATTCTATTCAACCAGACATTGCTCCTAAACTTCTTATCACACCTGTTCATTTAGTTATCACCCTTGATTTTCTGATTGCAGCAGTCCAATTTTTCTTTATCTTTTTAATTTTTCTTTAGATTACTTAATAACTTTAATATCTTTACTTTGGCTTTTATCAATACATATTCTCTTATTTATTCCACTTCTCCAGATTTTAGCTGCCAAGTCTGAGGTCTAAATGAAATCTGAGATACTTTTTCAAGTGTTGATAGAGAGGTAATTTTATAGAAAAGCTCATCCACAGCTTAGCTAAAATTGAAAGCAGATTATTACATCTATGATCTTGTAATGATAGTTAGTGATTTGATAGTCTGGAGAAACAGAATTAATGCCATATATATATAGATGTATACTTATTAATAATCTGTCATTATATACTTATTATAAACTGAAGACTGAAAATGCCAGTGATACACTTTAACTGGTTTTCCAAAGGTCTATGAGCCAGGAAAACAAATCATATAAGCTGAAGTCTAAATCTGACTCAAAAAACAAGAGAATACCAATGTCCTATTCTCTTCCTACTATGGCCCAGTAACAGGCTCGAAGTTGATTTCAAAGGGTGAGTGATTGTAGATGATGACAGAGCCTTGCTCTAAATATCTAAAGGACTCCACTGTGATTCATCTACGGGGACCTGCTACAGGCTCCAAACCACATTCTTGTTTGCCTCTGACACCTCCACTATCACTGTACCTACTTAATTATACAGCCAAAACTTCAGAGCAACCCATACCTATTGCACAGCCTTCTCTTATTTTGTCCCCCATCAAAACTAGCAGCCTTCCAAGTCACTTGGCAAATGGACCGAAGTAACATACCAAAAGAGAAATGTGTTGCCAAAATCCAACTAGACCCATGAGGCATTGTGACTATCTTGGGGTTATGGGAGGAGCTGAATGGAGCAACTTTTCCTTCACCTTCGAAGGGATATTTCCACATGCTCCCCATCGCTGGATTTCTGGAAATTCCACTGAGGTAGAGCGAAACTGAATTCTATTTGGATTTATTTCCCTTCCCATTCTTCGACATACAAATGTTTTTACAAGTCTTGCCTGGCTGCTACCTTTTGCTGCCAATCACAGAATGTCAGTGATATAATTGGCTATTGTGAAACTTTGTGGAGAAGTATGATTAAGATCTCTATCAACTAAGCTGTGGCAAAGTGCTGGAGCATCCCATTCTTTTCCTTTCTTTGCAATCTTTCTTCCCCTCTCCATTTACAAATCTTTGTTTCTATATTTTTCTTCCAATCTCTTTTTAAGTCCCTCTTCCCTATCTTTGTTTCCCTTCCTATTTGAACATTTGCTTCCTACTACCCAATATCTATCCTCCATTTTCATCCTTATGTACCCTTGGAGATTTCTCACACAAAGCAACTTGCAATATTTATATGTGTGTCTAATTTATCTGTTTACTTAAAAATGTTGAAAATGTATCCTTCTTTATGGTACAACAGTACTCTGTTATATATAAAAACCACATTTTCCTTATCCATTAATCCATTGGGGGGCATATGAGTTATTTTCAAACTGTAGCTATTACAAATTTTGCTGCTATAAACATGTGTGCAGATATATTACTGTGGTATGATGCTGTTTATTTTTTCTACATAATAAATAGAAGCGGAGTAGCGGGGCCAAATGGAACTTCTAGTTTTAGTTTTTTGAGGAAACTTTGTATTGATTTCTATAGTGGTTATCTCTGTACACTGTTAGTAATTTCTTTTGCTTTGCAAAAACTTTTCAACAGTCTGATGGCGTGCAGTCCGGGACAGTTTGTAATAGCTAAATCTTGGAAACAGCCCATTTGCCCATCCGTTGGAAACTGGATAAAGAAGATGTGGTTTTTCTATAAAATGGAATATTACTCAGCCATAAAGAATGAGAAAATAGATTCATTCATAGGAAAATGGATACATATTGAAGATATACTCCTAAGTGAAATAAATAAGTCACACATGTGTAAATACCGAATAGTTTCTCTGTTGTGAATAATCTGCAATAATACATAAGATCCTAATAAGATTACTGACATTTTGAATAGGGAAGAAAGGAGCTAAAGGTGTAGGGAAGGTGGGATGGGTAGGGGAAGGGTAAAGAGGGAAAAGAAAAAAATGTGAGATAATGAAAAGGTGGAAATAAAGTGTTTGTAGATGGGGAACAACATCATGTGATCCCACTGTCAAATCAATAGCTGCATACCAAGTGGTAGTGTATTGATTAATATATTCAAAGAAGAAAACTACATCTCGTACAGCAGCTACTATTAGGTTCACCATTTTCACCACTTGATTAAGTTTATGGCAATCCACCATCCTTCTCCAAGATCCAGGTGTTTTTTGAACAGCTCAAACAGGATAGTTAAGTGTGAATGTGATGAGAAATAGCATTCTTACATCTTTCAAGTCCTTGATGATGGCATTAATATCTGCTATCCTTCCAGGGATGTGATTTTTTAAAAATTTACTATTTTCCCCATAGAGGCAACTCTGTTGGCTTTTGTTTGGCTTTTTACACCATGATAATCCTCAAACTACAGGTTAAGAAACCAGTATAATGATTCTCCTGACACTAAATATATCTATCAAAAGTATGTGTTCTGCACTTGAGGAAATACTGAGTGGTTTCTCTGGTGTCAAAACATAAACATGTAAATAAGGTTTAAATGGTATATTTGGGAGTGTGAATTAAGAAGAAAATGGCTAACAAGGAAGTGGGATGGGTAGGGTAAAGGAAATAAGGGAAATAAAAAAATGACAAAATGGAAACAAAGTCTTTATAAATAGGAAAGAGTGAAGGGGGTGAAGGGAGGGCAGGGGTAGGGGAAAAAAGCAAGAACCAAGACACATCATGTAAAGGTACAACATCCCAATGATTATGTAACTGTATTGTTTGCTTTAAATGCACCAATAATTTAATGAAGGAAAACCCCATAAAGAAAAAAAAATGTGTTCTGGACCTGGAGAAATGATTACAGGATGGATTTTGGCAGCTATCAGACCCACTGTTAGTTGTAGTTTGGCAAAAACCCAACTGATTACCTGATCTTCATAGTCTCCTACCCTTCTTGGGAGGGTACGATGACAGTTTGGATCATCTGGAATCAACATTAGTGCAGAGCAATTGTCCAGTTTCCCCTGGAATGTCTTATCATATCCATTTACTCAATGCACAGTTACTTATCAGAGGAATTTAATCCTGATGTAGAAGAATAAGAAAATGAAGTTTTGGCAGTTCACCAGATTCCTTTCTCAAGGGGACCCAGTGTCCCTTTCATTGAAGCAATAGTGAGTCTAGAAAAATCACCTCTGGTCTGGAGTAACTGATATTTATTCCTTTCCTTTACACCTCAAACTTCCACTTTGAACCTTACTTCCTATTTCACATCATCTATTATATATTTTGAGACTTATTTACACTTTCAGTTTCTCACACCAGAGAAACTATTCATTATTTACAAATGCATGTCCTATATATTGCACTTAAGTATACGGTCTCAATGTGCATCCATATAGAAATAAATGCTTCCAGTTTCTCATTCTTTATAGCTGAGTGGTACTCCATTTTATTTAAAAAAATGCATTTTCTTCATCAGTTTTCCATTGATGGGCAATTGGGGTATTTCCAAGTTTTAGCTATTGCAAACTGTGCCATGGATGCATATATTTCTGTGCCATGATTCTTTTAATTATTTTGGGAAAATACACAGCTGGGGAATAGCTGGGTCAAATGGGACTTCTAATCATAGTTCTTTGAGCTATCTCTGCACTGATTTCTACAGGAGATGCACCAGTAAACATTCCCAATGGCAGTGGAGAAGGGTTCCTTTTAGCCTGCACCCCTGCCAGCATTTGTTATTGGTTGATTTCATGATAACAGCCATTTTTTGGGGGGGTGAGGTGGAATCTCAGCATTGTTTTCATTTGCATCACTCAAATGACCAGTGATGTTGAATATTTTTTGATATGTTTATCTGCTATTTCTACTTCTTTCTCTGAGAAATGTCTGTTCATTTCAGATGCCCATTTTGGACTGAGTCTTTAAATTTGGAAAGTTCAATATTTTTAAGTTCTTTATGTATTCTAGATAGTAGACCTTTGTCTGAGGAAGAGCTGGTAAAAAACTTTTTCCCCATATTATGTGTTGTCTGTTCACCGTTTGTGGTTTCCAATGCTGTGCACAAACTTTTCAATGAGAAAAGATTCTACTTGTTGAATCTTTGTGCTAGTTCACGTGCAACTGAGGTTTTGTTCATGAGATCTTTTCCTAAACCAATGTATTCAAGAGTTCTACATAACCTCTCTTCTAGCCAGTATAGTGTTTTAATATTTAGAACTTTAATCCATTTCATTTTTAGTTTAGTGCATGGTAAGAGATATAGATCTAGTTTAATCTTGTGCAAATTGAGACCCAGTTTTTCCAGCACCATTTATTAAAGAGGCTATCTTTCCTCCAATGAAGGTGTTTGGATCCTTTGTCAAAGATGAGGTGGCTGAGTGTGTTTGAAGTTGTTTCTGCATCTCTTATCTGTTCCACTAATCCTCAGGTCTGTTTCTTTGCCAGTATCATGTTGTTTTTTGATCACAGTAGCTTTGTAGTATAGTTTAAAGCTGAGGATTGTGATACTGCCGACCTTGTCTTTGTTGTCCATAGTTGCTTTTTTTTAGGTCTGTTCCTTTTTAGGGGGTGGTATGGGGGGTTGAACTCAGACCTTGCACTTGTGAGGGAGATGGCAATACCACTGAGCTAAATCCCTGGGCCTCTAGTTCTTTATCCAAATTAGTTTTTGGAGTTTTTTCACAAGGTCTGTGCAGTATGCTTTTGGCGTTTCAATTGGGATTGCATTGAATCTGTATAGAAGTTTTGGAAGTATGGTCATTTTCACTATATTGATTCTTCCTACCCAGGAGCAATGGTTGTCTTTCCATTTTCTGATGTCCTCTTCAATCTAATTTTTCAGAGTTATATAGTTTTCAGAGCAGATATCTTTGATTTCTTTTATTAGATTCCTAGGTATTTCATTTTTTTTTTGATGTTATTGTGAAAGTTGTTTCTCCAGTTCCTCTCTCAGTGAGTCTGTTGTTAGAGTATAGAAAAGCTATTGAATTTTGTGTGTTAACTTTGTATCCAGCTACTCTAGAGAATTTGGTTATTAAAGATAAAATATTTTGGTGGAGTTCTTGAGGTCTTCCATATAAAGTATCATGTTGTCTGCAAATAATGACCATTTAACTTATTTGTTTCCTATCTTTATTACTTTTATATTTTTTCTCTTGTCTAATTTCTGTGGCTAGTGTTTCCAAAACTATATTGAACAGGAGTGGTGATAGTAGGCATCAATGTCTTGTTCCCAATTTTAGTATGAAGGATTTCAGTTCTTGAACATTTAGTATGATATTGGCTGTTGGTTTTTCATAGATGTCTTTTATCAGCTCAAGGTAGAGATGATCTGTGCCAATATTTGGAGAGATGTTTTCATGACTCAGTATTGGATTTTTCCAAATACTTTTTCTGCATCCATTGAGATGACAATTATAATTATTCATTTGCATATGTTTAATCGTCCCTCCATCCCTGAGATGAACCAACTTCATCAGGATCTGTGATCTTCTTGATAATCTGTATTATGTTTGCATGTATCTTATTGAGGATTTTTGCATCTGTGTTCATTAGTGAGGGTGGCCTATAGTTTTCTTTTTCAATTGTGTCTTTCTCTGCTTTTTGGATCAAGGTGATGCTTGCTTCCAGAAATGAATCTGCAAGGTTTGCCTCCCTTTCAGCTTTTTTGAAAAGTTTAAATAGTAGTGGCAATAGTTCTTTACTAAATGTCTTGTATAATTCAATAGTGAGGCCACCAGGACCCGGGATTTTCTTTGTTGGCATGTTTCAAATTAAATTTTCAATTTCATTGATTCATATTGGATTATTTAGAATTTTTTGTTCATCTTTCTTCAACTTTGATAATTCATATGTATCTTGGAATCTGTCCATTTCTTTTGTATTTTCCATTTTATTTGAATATAGGTTCTCAAAGTAGATATTCCTGATCTTCTGGATTTCTGCTGGGTCTATTGAAATTTCACCCTTTCATTCCTATTTATGTGGATTTGTATCTTTTCTTTACTCTTTTTTGTTAAGATTGGCTAAGGGTTTGTCTAATGATTCTTTTGAAGAAACAACTATTTGCATCATTGGTTTTTTGTATCATTCTCTTAGTCTTCACTGCTTTGATTTCTGCTCTGATCCTTATAATTTGCTCACTTGCATGAGATTTGAGTTTGTCTTGTTCTACTTTTTCTAGAAGCTTGAGGTTCAGCATCACGTTGTTTAATTGTGCTTGCTCTGTTTTCCTAATATGAGTATTCACTGCTGTGAATTTCCCTCATAAGACTGCTTCCACTGTGTCCCATAGGTTCTGATATGTTGTATTGTCTTTGTCATTTAATTGTTGAAAAAGTATCATTTGTTTTTAAATTTCCTCTGTGGCTCTTGATTGTTCAAATGTGTGTTGTTTAATTTCCATGTTTTCATAAAATTCTTGCTGTTTCGTTTGTTACTGATTTCCAGTTTTATTGTACTATGGCCTGATAATATACAGGGGATAACTTCAGTTCCTTTGCTCTTACTTAAGCATGTTCTTTAAGCATGTATGTAGTCTATTTTGAAAAACAACCCATGTGCATCTGAAAATAATGTGTATTCTGATTTTGTGGGGAGGAAAACTGTGTAAACATCTGCTAAGTTTATTTGTTGATGAGTTTGATTGAGTTCTAAAATTTTGTTGTTTTTTGCAATTAATATGTTTGTGACAGTGAGGTATTGATGTTCCCCACTACTACTGTATTAATGATTTTTTTTTTATTTTTCATGTCTTTTATTTTTTTTTATATAGTTGGGTGTACTAGATGTTTGGTACTAGATGTTTACTAGATGTTTTGTGATATATATATATATGG
>NW_022900936.1:48618208-48695714 GCF_012274545.1 Fukomys damarensis | reverse complement strand
TTTTTTTTTTTTAATTAAGTGTGTCTTTTGTATGAAGCATATTGTTGGATCTTGCTTATTGGCACATTCTGCCAGTGTATTTGATTTGATTGGTGAATTGAGACCATTAGCATTTACTGTTGTAACTAATATGGATTGATTTATACTTGTCATAACATTTCTTTTGGTTGGATTCTTTGATCCTCCCCTTTTGCATGGATTTATTGTTATGTCTGATAGGTTCATTCTGCAGGGATTCCTGGGTTTGTTATACTCATTGTCTTTTCCTAGGGTATTGTTTGAAAATTTTTGGAGTGTTACTTTTGTATTCATGAAGTTCTTCAGGTGCTCTTTGTCATGAAATTATCTAATTTCTCCACCATTTTGAAAGAAAGCTTTGCAGGGTACATCAGTCTGGGTTGGAGGTTGTTTTCTTTTAGGGCTTGAAGTACTTCACTTCAGAGGCTTTTTGACTTGAGTGTTTGTATTGAGAAGTCTGTGATTCTGCTTGGCTTTCCTTTTCATGTGATCTTTTTTTCCCCCCTCTAACTGCTTACAGAATTTTTTTCTTCTGTTGGGTTTCTTGAATTTTAATTATTTCATACCTAGGTACAGTTTGTTTTTTATCATGGCTAGTTGGAATCCTATATGTCTCACTTATTTGTATGTGAAATTGTTTTTCCCTACTTTTGATGTTTTCTGCCATTATTTTTGTGAACAGTTTTTTATGTCATTTCCACTCTCTCCTGTTTCTTCCTTGACTCTAATCAGTCTTATGTTATTCTTCTTTGCATCATCTCATAGCTGCTGTAGTGATTTCTTATGTTCCCTTACTATTTTTAAGACATTTTTATTTTCCTGATTATTAATTGCAATCCTGCCTTCGCTATTAGATGTTCTGTCCTGGCTCATTCTGCTGCATAAAATTTAAATGGTGTTTTTAATCTCCTGGATATCTGCATCTGTTTTATGGATTCCATTTGTTTCCTTTGCTGGGATTCCAACATGTTCTTCAACTCCTCTACTTTTTTATCTGGATCTTTTCTAGAGTTATTAATCATGTCTTGCACTATGGACATAATCTCTGTTATTATTTCTGATTTTATTCTTTCCAGATTCTTTTTCATTGCCAGTTCAGAGATTCCAGATGGTTGAGTATCAGATTGTTCTATCTCATTGCCCCTTGAGGTTGCCTTACATGATGTGGAAGTTTGGTTTTATTACTTGTTTATGTGTCTTCTCATTTCAACAGGTGCAGCCTGCTGTGCCTTTGTTGAGGCTAGTTTTTACTTGCTCATTGAACTTCATTTATCAGCAAGCCATAGAGAGACCTTCTCTCTGCTGCTCACCATTAGGCCAATTCTTGGGTTCAGGACGGTGGCCTGCTGGATCCCTTCACTGCCCTGTTGTCTGGGCAAAGTTCTTGCTGCAGCCTTCACACATTTTTGTGGTATCTGGACATACATCTGGCTGGGGCCAGCCCCTGCATAGCTGTTGTCTGGGAGGACATTTGGCTGAAGTCTGTGCACCCCATTTGCTGGTGTCTGAGTGGGCTTCTGGTTGAGATCTTAAGGTATCTGTGCAGGCTTCTGGCTGTTGCTTGCTCACCACCTCAGCTGTTTTCCTGCAGGGCCTTTGACTGGGTTCTGTGGTCCCAAGATGTTGCAGTCTGTGTGGGGGCCTAGCTGGGCCCTGCATGCACTTACTGATGGTGTCTGGGTGGGCCCTCAAATCTCCACTTCTAAGGGTTAGAAAACTCAAGATATTCTTTGAGAGAGTATGGGATCTTTCCATGTGTCATGCTATGCACCTTCTCTTTAAGGAAACTTCTGAAATATGAGCCTAGTTATTAGCTTAGAGTTATGAGTAGCTTAGCTATGAGTAGATCATAAGGATAGGTTCTAAAATGTGTAAGTGTAGTCTTGCTTGATAAATTCATCAGGTACTGTCCTTGCTTTTACCACAAGCAACAAAAGACTTGCTTTCTTATGTATAAGAGAAGAAGCCAAACATCACAGGTGATGGGAGTGTGGATATCTCTGCCACCCACTGTGGGGAAATCTCTTCCTCAAGCAAAATAGTCTCATGAGAATTTCAGAATTCGATTTCCCAATTCCAATAAGATCCCTCCAAAATATGTCTTTTCCTACTTAGGGGTTTCAATTCTTAACAATTCAGGACTCTCCCACTCACTTCAGGTAGCCTTCAAGGCTGAGGGTTAAACTTGCACTGTCATTAAGCTAATCAAATTCTGAAGCCTTGTGCTTGGTTTTCAGCACCTTTGGCTCCATGGCTACAGGAAGGATGATTCTCTGACAGAGCACTCTTAGAAACATTTAGATTCAAGGTGTGTGTGTGTGTGTGTGTGTGTGTGTGTGTGTGTGTAGGTTGAAAATTGAATCTTTCAACACTTTATTTTATTTTATTAATTTGTGATCACATTTAGAAGCCTTTAAATTGCTCATGATTTTCCTTTACTAGTGTGTCATGATGCTAAGAACAACCAATCAACATCCTCGTATTTCTTACTTTCCCACAAATGTTAAAAAGTACTGTATGTAGAGCTATTAAATCCTTGCATCTCACAAGTAGCAAATTAGGATAATCAAATAGATCGACAATGTATATTA
Organism: Fukomys damarensis; assembly: GCF_012274545.1. NCBI lineage: Eukaryota > Metazoa > Chordata > Mammalia > Rodentia > Bathyergidae > Fukomys > Fukomys damarensis. The sequence goes on along the minus strand of NW_022900936.1, from coordinate 48,693,105 downwards.
CATTAAAAAGCTTACAGTATTGAGAATTTGTATTCTCCACATTATCAAAAGCAGTTTAGATTTTAATAGAGAGCCAATCTATGAATCACTAAACCATTACAGAAATTTATTCCTATATTTTTGTTCTTTAGAATATCTCCTGGTAACAAGTCTGTGTTAGTAAGGGTTTACTAGAAGAAGAAAATCAGTATAAAATATGTATAATCATACAAGGGATTTATTGAGCAAATTTACAGCTTTAGAAAGGGAAGAGTCCCAATAACTACCTGTATAATCAGAGGTGGAAGAATACAAAATGACCATCTGTGCATGTAGGACTTAGAGGATCCAGTACCATTTGAAGATTGATGACCTGAAAACTCATTGCAGAGATAGGCTCGTGAGAGCCTGTATCAAAAAGCCAAAAAATCTGAGTCAAAAGAGTGAAGAGCCTGTGCTGTGAACCAGAAGTAAATAGAGACTGACATCAATCCTTTGATGGAAAAGACTGCAAATTGTTTTAATAAAAAAGGGAGATGGGTAAGTCTTCCTTCTTCTTTCCCCCTTTTTTAAACTCTGCAACATAGAAGGCTATTGGTTAGTGCCAATCATAACTACAGTGGATCTTCCATCCTCAATTTGTGGCCTGCATATTAATCATTCACCAATATTCCTATAGCTTTACTAATCTGTAAGATAGTTCTTACTCAAGTGAAAATTGACATTTCACAATTAATAATCACATTGATTGAATAAGATCAAATCCAGTTCATGATAAGCATCTCATGTCACATGGTAACTGTATTGCCATGGTTAAACATTGTGTTTACTAAGGCTCAGTAGCAGGAAAATAACTTGTTGCCTAAAGAAAAATAGTTGTCTGAGGGTAATACATGGGCCTTGCTACAAAAATGCTAATATGATTCACCTCTTGGGAGCTGCCTATGTTATAAACAGCAGCACTGTCTGCCTTTGTCATTTCAGGTTCCAGTAGATATGCCATATAATACTGTCCTAGTAGCAGGAGATCTTACATAACAACCTAGAGTTAACTGTGTCTCCTGAAAATTTATCCATTACAATGAATTTTTCCCAAGCCCCAATTTGATGAAGGTGGGGCCTACTGGAGAAAAGTAGGCTCAGATGATATTATAATAGATGTTCCTTTATGAAGAGATAATTTGCACTAAGCAAGAGTGAGAATAAGAAATCTTCCAAAAGCCCAAATGTATTCATTCAAGAGATATTTTTTGATATCTTTGATCTTACTTTAGGCTATCAACTTCCTTAATATCTACAGGAGGGCTCTTTACTCATGAATGTTTCTTTTTCTATTCAACTCTCATCTATGTCTCTACTTCAACAATCTGCTGACATGGAGTCAGCATCATTACAATAACCTTTTTCTATATTGGTACATTTTATTTTTTTATTTTTTTCAGCTTTAATTGAGTTTATTGGTACATTTTAGGGAAACAGTGCAGTTTCATTCATTGTTGGGATCTTGTACCTCTACATGACAAGTCTTGGTTCTCATTTTTTCCCCTTATCCCTGACCTCCCTTCACCCCCTCCTCCCCTCCCCATCTACAAACACTTTATTTCCATCTTTTCATTATCTCACATTTTTTCCTTTTCCCTTATTACCCTTCCCCTACCCATCCCACCTTCCCTACACCTTTAGCTCCTTTCTTCCCATTTCTAAATGTCAGTAATCTTATTAGGATCTTAAGTATTATTGCAGATTATTTTAGGTATACACTACAGTTACATTCATCACTGGGATCTTGTAACTTTACATAACATGCCTTGGCTCTTATCTTTTCACTATACCCCTGGACTACTTTTATGCTTTCCAGCTTTATCTATTTACAAAGATTTTGTTTCCATTTTTTCCTTTTCTATTATGTTTCTCTTTTCCCTTGTTAGCTTTCCCAATTTCCCTAAAACTTTAGACTTTTTTTCCTACAATACCGTATCAGTTATACATTTTGATCCTTATTTACAGTTTTAGTTTATCACACCAGAGAAACTATTAGGTATTTACATGTGTATCCTGTTAATTTTACTTAAAAGTATATCCTCAATGTGCATCCACTTAGCTATAAGTGTCTCTAGTTTCTCATTCTTTATGGCTGAGTGTTACTTCTAGATAGATAGATGGATAGATAGATAGACAGATAGAGATAGAGATAGAGATGTACATAAATATATGTACATAATTTAAAAAAACTACTTCATCTAGTCTCCAGTTGATGGGTAATTACACTGTTTCTAAGTTTTAGCTATTGCGAACTGTGCCACTATAAACATAGGGGAGTATATATCACTGTGGTATGACTCTTTTAATTATTTTTGGAAGATAACCAGGAGTGAAACAGCTGGGTCAAATTGGACTTCTATTCCTAGTTGTTTAAGGTTTCTTAATATTGATTTCCACAGTGGTTGCACCAGTCTGCACTCCCACCAACAATGAAAAAGGATTTCTTTCTCCCCACAACCCCAATATTTGTTATTGGTTGATTTCTTGATAGTGACCATTCTTTCTGCGGTGAGGTGGAATCTCAGTGTTGTTATCATCTGAATCTCTGGAACGACCAGTGATGTTGAACATTTTTTCACATTTATATGCTGCTTTTACTTATTTGCATGATAAATATCTGTTCATTTCAGATGTTTAGTTTGAATTGGGTTTTTAAATTTTGGAGGTCTGATTTTTTAAAGTTCTTTATATATTCTATGTCTTTGTCTAATTAATAGCTGGTAAAATATTTTCCCACATTGTAGGTTGTCTTTTAGCTCTGTTGTTGGTTTCCTTTGCCATGCAGAAGCTTTTTAGAAAAATTAGAACCCAGTTGTTGATTCCTTCCTTGTGCTAGTTCCCATGCTACTGCAGAATTGTTCATAAAGTATTTTCCTATGCCACTGTCTTCAATAGTTCTACCTTAATTACCTTCAAACAAGTTTAGTGTTTCTGCTTTAATATTTAGATCTTTAATCCACTTTGATTTTAGTTTAGTGAATGAGGAAAGATAAGAGTATCATTTCCATCTTTGACAAGTTGAAATGCAGTTTTTCCAGTACTATTTACTAAAGAGGCTATCTTTCCTCCACTGAGAATGGTTGGCTCCTTTGTTAAAGACAAAGTAGCTGAGTGTGTCTGGAGTTGTTTCTGCATCTTCTGATGTATTACACTGACCCTCCAGTCTGTTTCCTTACTAGTACCATAGTGTTTGTATCACCATGGCTTTGTAGTAAAGTTTCACATTGGGGATTGTGATACCCGCCGTCATGGCTCTGTTGCCTAGCATGGCTTTTGGTATTCTAGGTCTGTTCTTGTTCCAAGTGAATTTTTGGATTGTTTACTGTAGTTCAGTGAAATATACTATTGGTATTTCAATTAGGATTGCATTGAATCTATGTAGCAGTTTTGGTAGTATGGCCATTTTCACTATACTGGTTCTTACTACACAGGAACAGGGGATGTCTTTCAATTTTCTTATATACTCTTTGATTTCTTTTTTCAGGGTATTGTAGTTCTCAGTGTAGAGGTCTTTTGTTTCCTTTGTTATATTGATCCTTAGATATTTCCCTTTTTTTGGATACTATTGTTAAAGGGATTGTTTCTCTAATTTCTCTTTCAGGGATTGTGTTATTTATGTACAAGAAGCCTATTGATTTTTGAGTGTTGACCTTGTATCCTACTACTCTACTGAATCTTCCAAATAAGTCTAAAAGTCTTTTGGTGGAGTTTTTTGGGTCTTCTATGTAGAGTATTATATTGTCAGAAAATGACACTTTAACTTCTTCCTTTTCTATTTTTATTCGTTTTATTTCTTTCTTTTGTCTAATTGCTATGGCTAATGTTTCCAGAACAATATTGAACAGGGGTGGTGATAGTGGACATCCTTTTCTTGTTCCTGATTTTAACATGAAGGTTTTCAATTTTTGACCATTTAGTATGATGTTGATTGTTGGTTTTTTCATAGATAGCCTTTATCAAGATAAACACCATCTATTCCAATCTTCTGAAGGGTTTTTATCATAAATTGGTGTTGAAGTTTGTTGAATGCTTTTTCTGCATCTATTGAAAGAGTCATATGTTTTTTGTCTTTGACTCTATTATATTATAATGTATTACAATTATTGATTTACATATGTTGAGCCATGCTTGCATTTCTGGGATAAATTCGACTTGGTCAGGGTGCATGATTTTCTTGCTGACCCTTTGTATTCTATTTGACACTATCTTACTGAGGATTTTTTGCACCTATGTTAATTAGGGAGATTGGCCTATAGTTCTCTTTATCAGTTGCATATTTCCCTGGTTTTGGTATCAAAATAACACTTGCTTCTAGGAGCAAATTTGGATGTATTGCTTCCCTTTCAATTTAATTGAAAAATTTCCAAAGTAGTGGTAATAGTTCTTCTAAATGCTTTCTAGAATCCAGCAGTGAATCCATCAGGAACTGGGCCTTTCTTCATTGGAAAATTTTGACTGTTTTAAATCGCACCGATTGTAATTGGGATGTTTAGGATTTTTATGTCTTCCATTTTCAATTTTGGTAATTAATATGTATCAGAAATCTGTCCATTTCTTCTCTGTTTTCCATTTTATGAGAGTACAGGTTCTCAAAGTAGGTATTGATGTTCCTCTGGACTTCTGCTTGATCTGTTGTGACTTCAACTTTTTCATCCCTAATTGCATGGATTTGAGCCTTTTCTATCCTGTTTTTGCTAATGTTGGCTAAGTGCTTTTAAATTTCATTTATTTTTTCAAAAAAACAACTCTAATTTGTTGATTTTTCTGTATTGTTCTCTTAGTTTCCATTGCATTGATTTCTGCTCTGATCATTATAATTTCCTCCCTTGTACAAGCTTTGGGTTTGTCTTGATCTTCTTTTTCTAGAAGTTTAAAATTCAACATTAGGTTGTTAATTTGATCTTGTTCTGTGCTGGTTTTGTATTCATGAAGTCTCTCAGGCATTCTTTGTCATGGAAATATCTTATTTCCCCATCAATTTTGAAAGATAGTTTTTCTGGATACATCAGTCTAGGTTGGAGGTTGTTTTCTTTTAAGGCTTTAAATACCACACTCCAGGCTGTCCTTGACTTGAGGGTTGAAAACTTGGGTTGAAAAGTCTTCTATGATTCAGATGGGCTTGCCTTTGCATGTGATTTGTTTCTTTGCTCTAATTGCCTGTGGGATTTTATTCTTCTGGTGGGTTTCTGGGACCTTGATTATTACATGTCTAGGTGTAGATATTTTTGTGATCATAGCAAGTTGGAGTACTCTAAGCCACATTTATCTTTATGTCAAATTCTTCTGCTCTGTTTGGGAATTTTTCTGTCATTAATTCTATAAACCATTTTTTTATGTCACTTTTACTTTCTCCTTTTTTTTCATGGAGTCCTGTCAATCTTGCATTATTCTTCTTTGCACTATCTACGAACTGTTGAATTCATTTCTCATGTTCCCTTACTATTTATAAGAGATCCCTCTTTTCATTGTGACTGATCACCATCCTGTCTTCTATTTCTGATATGCTATCTTCACGTTAGCTCTGTCTGTTCTGTATACTTTGAAAAGAGTTTTTAATCTCCTGGATATCTGTTTGAATCTGTTTCATTGATTCTATTTCTTTCCTATGTTGGAAATTCATGGTTTCTATTGCTTTTTTCCTATGCTGGTATTCAAGGCTTCTATCATGATCCTGAACTCATGATTTTTGGTTTTTTTTTTTAATTTGTTTATATTTTAGAGTCTCTAATCATGTTTTTCATTCTGCTCACCATCTCTGTAGTTATCTGGGAAATTATTTCTGTTTGGAATTTTTCTAGAGCCTCATTCATCTGTTTTGTTATTTCCTTTGCTATCAGTTCAGGGTTTACAGGTGATTCATTATCAGATTTTTCTACTTTATTTCCTTAATAATTTGCCCTTGCAGAACTGGCAGCCTGTGTTTGTGCCAGTGCCTTGCTGGAATCTCTTCTCATTAGTATGTTTGTTGTTGGTACTGTCCTTGGTGTAATTCCTTGGTTAATACTTTGATTTTCCTGTTATAGCTTGTCTTTAGGTTTTGAGTCTCTTATGACTCTGAGACACTCTGTTTTTCATAATACCAGTAGAGATAACTGATTAGATCAATCACAAAACCTGAGCCCAAGTGATACAATTAGCAACACAATAGCATCTAGAATGGCTTACAAAATGACAATTTGTGGTAGTTCTTAAAATATCACATTTAACCATGTGAATTAAATCAAAATGAAAGCTGGAGCTCCTAAAAATGGCCTTTATGAACTGCTGTGCCTTTGTAACCAGAATCCAGGTACCAGCCCAGCCAGGAGGCCAGAAGTGTCCGGGGGGTGCTGTGGTCACAGACGAGCTCTACACCACTTTGCCTTTCACCATTCTTCTCCCAAGCCCATGGGACTTGTCCCAGCAAGCTTCAAATGGCTGCACCTCTCACTTATCTTCTGTTGATGATCTTATAATAACTTTTTAATAGCTTATAACACAGTATTTCCTACTGAAACAAGTTTAAATATTTCAATTTCCAAATATTCTTAAAGTATTTTTGTTTTATCTATCCAAATTTACCTTTTAAATGCTAACAACACCTGGACACATTATTTATATATTACCTATGAGTGCCTAGTCATCTGGAATAACTTCCACATTTAATCTAGAAAGGTCTTTTCTTTCAATATCAAGCATTTACCAGTCTGCTGTGTATATTTCCTTTTTTATTCTTTAATTTAATTCATTATCCCTGTCATTTTATTTAGATATTATTTTCAATATTTTTAATGTTTCCCTATCATTTAATTTGCCTGCTAATTGATAGCAGTAGTATTTCTTTAGCATATAATTCTTTCCTCCTACAGAGAGTTTCATGTATAAAACTAGACAAAGTGTTATTTCATAGCAAGCATTTATTCTTTTATTAAGAGCTAAGCAGGACATAAAGACATATAAGACTCAAAGTTTCCTTAGTGGGATAATAACTTAAGTGAAAAATGAATATGTATATAAAATGATATGTGAACACACATTAATTTCTAAGATTTACTCCAAAATATTAAAGAATAGTTGCATATAGTAACAATACCAAATATGAATACATGAAAAAAAGATAAATGACAAGAAAGATTCATGTTTTCTGGTATTTTGCATAATGGACAAATAAAATACTAAACCCAGTTTACAATAGAAAATATAGCTCCACTGTGTTTCAAAAAATATAAACCATAACACCTTAGGCAACTGTTCAAGAGATTACTGGTTGTATTTGTTAATTTTCTAGTACTGTGACACAAATTAACACACACAAATTAAAGGAGGAAAAATTTATTTGACTAACAGTTTGTAGAGGTTTCAGTCCAAAGATGGTTGGCATTAAGGCAGGATGAAATGGAAGACAGGAATCACAGAGGAGAAACAGACCGTGTCAAAACAGGCAGGATAAATCAAGTAGCATGCAACAGCAGCAAGCCTATCTCTCTTTTTTTTTCTGTTCATTATTATTCCATCCAGGCTAGGACCCTAATGATTGATGCCATCCACATGTGGGGTGTGACTTCTATACCCAGAATATGCTAAATCACATCACTTATCACATACCTTTAATCTCATTGTCATATACCCTAATCCAGCACCACACACCCCTGATACAGCCACGTCTCAAAAGACCCATCTGTGAGTGAATGAGGCATTGGTAAATATCCACATACAAGTGATAACACTAGTGTAACAAAATATCTAAGTATGGGCAATATTCAGACAACAGAAAGATTTATTTACCATTTTTTATCACAGAACATAATTAATCTGTGACAAAACTTAAATTCAGATACTGGTCATCTAATAACAGTTGCTCAATCTTTAACCTTTAATCCTATGTTATACATTGAAGTTTCTCTGTAAGTTGTGCAAATATTTAAAGGAGTTGAGAAAGACCAAGGACAGTGAAGAGCACAATATAACAAAAATGGTTTACTATCATTGGAAAAAACTTGAGAAAAATTATTGGAAATTATTTTGGAGCCAGTTTGCCAGTATAGAGCAAAATGTCCTCGCACTACAAATGTCAAAGTTATTCATTATACTTAGGAATTAAACTGCTGCATTCTGCACAATGTGACCTGTCTAGAGGTTTTTCAAATAAAATTCTATGTGTAGAAGTTATCCAACTGGGAATTAACAAAGACCAATATCCCATGGGAAAAACCATAGCTAAGACAAAGTGAAAACTGCCTACCACTGAGCTTTAAATGGGAGAAGGTACAATGAGTCCTGTCAACCTCTCAGGATTAGCAACAGTAAGAAATAACCTTGAACCAAAAACAAAATCAAAATAGGAATTTTGACTTTGTGAGCACCAACCTATGTCCTTCACTGACTTTTTGCCACTTTTACTTTTGTCAAATTATATTTTTAAGATACATTGATTCTTTTCTGTAATTAAAAGAAATTGTAAGTCACATTGTAGTTCTAAAATGTGCCAAGCATATAACATTATCTTGTACTAATGTTGTTTTTATTTTCTAAATAATTCAATTCATACAAACTATTTTTCACAGATGTTATATATTTAAACTACTGATCACAATTATCATAACAACTATTATTTCTTTTAATTTTCAGGTTATTATGCTCTGAAAAACTAAGAAAATGATAAACAACTCATAAATAAGTGTTGGTATTAAGAAAAACATGTTGACTAAAATAAATTCTAATAGAATTCCAGCCATACAAGTTAAAGATATTTAAACAAAATACTAGTTCTCTGAAGAAAGCTTATTTACACTTCAGACAGTTTTTGCAAGACAAGTCTGACAGAGCCTTCCTAAAGTTTCAGCTCAAATATTTTTATTATGTATCTTCTGAAATTTAAGATAGTATATACTATTCTACAATTGATGTGATTTTTTTTTTCTTTGTAATGGGGATTGAACTCAGGTCTTTGTGCTTATGAGGCAGGCGGCAGCACCACTGAGTTAAATCCCAGGCCCTCAATTGATGTGATTTTAAAATTTATCATTCTGCAAATATTTACATCCAAGGTCCTACAAAAGCTAATGAACAGAAACTCCCAAGATTTAAATTTTTAGCTTTCCATTGTTGTGTTTTTTCAATTGGCTGAAAATTTATGATTTTGACACGGAAACATGATCACTTGCAATCCAGATAATCTCTGGAATGTTGGAAAAAATGGAATACTTCCAGCACTAATCTCCTGATTTTTGTCTCCTGAAGAAAATAGGTTGTTATATATAATAATTCTTCTATAAAAATTGCTTTAAAGTATAATAACAGGACTATCAGCAGAATACAAGAAGGCAGTGTTGCACTCAATGTAAGACTCAATGTAAGACTCAAGGATCTAGAGTTGAACTGCTTATTTAAATAGTAACCCAGGCTTTAGCAATTCTGCTAGTTTTTAATTTAAGCAAATTACTTAATCTATGGAAATGTCAGCGATCATAATCACAACAATCTTGCAAGATTGTTTTTAAGATTGATTTAAATGGGGGCCAGGGATTTAGCTCAGCGTTTCAAGCACTAAGTCCCGAGTTCAAACCCTAGTACAAAAAAAAAAAAAAAATGTAAATGATGAAAATAAAAGCTCTGACACAAAGTATCTAACTCATGCTATCTTTTATTTATTATCAACTCAACATGTTGTTATTGAACATATCTTTTTAAAAAGTGATCCCTAAATTATTACTGTAAGACATTAAGTAATGTTTGCAGTAATTTTTTTTTTTTTTTTTTTTTTTGTACAGGGAATCGAAATCGGGTCCTGTTGCTTGCATGGCAGACAGCAGAACCACTGAGCTAAAACCTCGGCCCTGCAGTAAAGTTTTTAAAATGAAATTTTTTTCTTAATTAAAGCTAACAATAGTTCATATCTCTTTTTTTTTCTTTTCTTTTCTTTTCTTTCTTTATTTTTTGGTACAAGGGATCAAACTCAGTACCTTGAGCTTATAAGGCAGGAGGCAGAACCACTGAGCTAAATCCCTGGCCCCCCATATTTCTTTGTTTTGTTTGAAAAATACAAGTGGGATACATTTGTAAGAAAAAATAGCAAGATACATTTGTAAGAAAACAATATCCATATATACTTAGGAAAAAATATATTTAAAAAAATCTGTCTGAATTCCTTCTTCTCATTAATATGGTAACTTTTTGAGTATAAACAACTATGGAAGAGTCAGGAATCTTTAGTTACTGAGGTAAAAAGATATGAGAAAAATTAGCTAAAAAGTGAAAGTTACCTGTGGTTATTTTACCATGTATGTAAACTTGCATTTTTATAAAGTGACTAAAAAAATGTAACATACTTGGTCATAATTATATGTCAAATAGGAGGGAGTAAGGGGGACAACATTTTGGTATTGTTTTTAAAAATATAATAAATATTTTATTTTACTAAAACTGTATTTATAGTAATAAATTTTATAAGTCATTTGTATATGCACACACAAAAAATGAGAAATTGTTTTTCCATATCAAATAAGTCCTACAGCCAGGATTTAAATCTAGCATTTTTGAGTGGTCTTGATCTATTTTAATATAATCATACTGTTTTAAAAGCCCATGAATACTGAGAGTAAAATGAAATTATTACTCATTTAAAGAACTCTGAGATTGTAAGTGCAGTTTATTAATATTATCATAAACGTGTTTGAAAATTACATAAGCAATGTGTGTTCTATATTTCAGTCTTACTAAGTGATACATAATAAAGAAGAAGTCCTTATATCCTATATGACAAATCTAATAGGGATAGAAAAAAGAGACAAGAGCCAAAGAATCTCTGAGTAAACTCTTCATATATCTATCCCTAGATGATTCGGAAACTGAAAATTAACACAGAATATTTAAAGGGACACAGCAGAAAATAAAAGCCGAGGCAGTGTTGAAAATTAGTTTACGATTAGAACACTCTTTCTAACTCACAGGATATTTGGCTTAAAATGTGTGTCTTAAAATTTCAAAATATTTGAGCAAAACCATGACACAAATGTATGACCACTAACCTATTCAGGCACTGGAGTACTTCTAGCTAACCACCTAAAAATATACATAAGAAAAAGAAAGGAAAATGAAAGAAGGTAGGAAGGAAGGAAGGAAGGAAGGAAGGAAGGAAGGAAGGAAGAAATGTGAGGTTTTTTATACAAAACTTTTAAATTTTTATTGTGGTTTTCATTTTTTAATTGTTGCAAAGTATTATTTTTCTTTGATTTTTTTATGGACTCCAAAACCACTGTGGGACTAGTATATGCCACATACTTCTGTAATTTGTGCACAGCTTTTATTGAACTGCAGCTGCAGTTTAAACCTTGAGTATTCTCAGGAGTATCAAAAAGCAATAATGGCTTCCAAAGACTAGTGTCAGGCTGCACTTGAAATTTCAGAGTGGGTAATAAGAGTGTGGTTATTGTACAAATAGTAAGTAGTAAATATATGACACAATAAGAATCTAAAGAGCATATTTAAAAGTTAGTTATGCATTATAGTTATGAGAGGAGAAATGAAAAAGGGCGAATTACATGAAAAGAGAATTAAGTAGGCAATATTGAGTGTATTGTAAGATAAAAAAATATGCCTGATAACAATGAAGAAGGACTCATCTACAGATGTAAATGTAGTTGTTTATACCTTCTACAAAAATTTAGCTGTTATAAATCTAACTCATTAATCTCTTCAAAACTTACCAAACTTTAATACTTGTCATTTCTTTCATCATCTTTTTATTTTCACATTTAAAAACACACTATTATCTAAGAGAGGTATTTGTACATTGCAATTCTAGCTTGTCAATCAAAAGAGACTAATGAAATTATATTCCCCAATAATTGGAATTCAGATAAAGACTGCATTCAATAACTAAAAAATGTTTTTCAATCTGTGTAGAATCATCAGCGATGGCTGTCATTGGGGGAAAGAGACAGCCAAACAAAGTCACATGCAAAAAGAATCAAGGAAATTGGTCTGTAGAAGAGGAATGAAAATAAAATCAATATACAGAGGCAGAAGACAAAAATTAACAGTTGTTTTAAAACCTGAACCACCCTACATAGAGGAATAAAAGATTTCTATGCTTCAGGACCTGTTTGAGCATTCTCTCCTCTTTTCCAACTTTTTTTTTTTTCAGAATGAAAGTAGAACTCATGGAAATTACTTTTTATGATATTGAACTACTGCCTTAAGACATTTTAAAAATATTTTAATTGAAATTTAATCATTTGTGGATATTTATATAACTTAGATTTTAGGTGCTTCCATGTCTACTGTTTTTAAATTATTGAAATGTACAATTAATACTGTTTTAATATTTAGAAAATATCATGCATTCTATAGATACAGTTTGTTATAAATTTCACAATAATAATGAGATGAAAATTGACCCTAAATCCAGCAAAAGTGGAATTGATCTTAGCCAAGAGGCCAAGAAGCGATTAATCCAGCAAAAGTAGAATGCAGAGTCACATTATTTATGTTTAAAAATTAAAATATTAGTAATTTGAAGCTGTGCAGTCATACCATATTAGTTAATATTTGGAGCTCAGCCTATTCTTAAGACAAAAGAACAGCCAGAAAAGGGTGGAAAATTCAATTATAAGTTAAATAATCTGGTATTTTTTGTTTATTAAACATTATGAATTCCAGCCCATGAACAACTTCTACTGTGAGAATCACTTATCAAAAGATGAACTCTGGGGGGGGGTCTCTTCACCTGCCTGCCTGCCTGGGATCACCCAGCAGGTGCACGACCTCCTGGACTGTGCGCCACCAGACCCAGTAAGGAAGGTAGCCATGCGGGTGCCCTTGAAACACCCCCACAACCTTCTCCCCACCACAACCATTCTCAAACCTACTGATAGGGCCAGTCCTTGAACCAACTCTGCAGAGGCATAGGTTCTCATGAAGGGTAGTTTTCTGAGCTCCCAACTTTGAACATCTTTAAAGAAAGGGCAGGGGAAACCTCTAATAGAACTGAGTGGTGTTCAACGCTGAGGGTTAGGAAACTCAAGTTCGGCCTTGGGGACTGAGTTCAGTCTCAGTCGTGGGGAACTGCCATTCGCTGGCCGAGGCCAGGGGATTTGGTTCCGCATATGGCTGTACATGTGGTATAATATGAGAACAGAGACATAGTCTGAAAGAGGCCCTTCAAATTCTTTTTTTTTTTTTCTCTTTTTTCTTTTCCTCATTCCACCCTAAAATTTCTTCCTTTTTCTGTCTTCTCTCTCCAACTCAGTCTCTTGCTCTACCATATTATCCCTCATCTCACTTTTTATTCCTGCTCCTACCCTAATTCAGACTTCTTCTTTTATTATTTTTTTCTTTTTTGGTGGAGTTTCTCTTTATATTCTTTTCTCCAGTCATTTTACCTCACTCGTGGCTCTGTACCTTCAAAGGAAGGCAAGTGCCTGTTATTGTTAAGGGGATATATTCTTGTCCTTATTCATGCACTCTCTCTATCCCCCCTGAAGTTAATAGCTTTGTAAAGATAGTAAGGTAATTCTACAACCTCTGGATTCACTTCAAACCTGCTCTAATTCTTTCACTTATCTAATACTCTCATTCTAAGTCTAACCCCCCATCCTAAATGGTAAAGATGCTATATTGAAAAGCATATTTACTGCAAACATATTATGGGCTGCTTCTTGATATTAATTTAATTCACATGGGTTAAAGGTGATACATTAATGACTACCACAAGTAGTCAGTTTGCAAGCTGTGCCTGATCCTATTGGGCTGTTGAATGTATCAATTGGGACACAGGGTTTTGATTGATTTAAAGAGTTGTTTTCTCTGATATTATGAAAATGAGGATATCTATGAGTCATTAGAAACTCAAAAGCTAAAACGCAACTATATCAGGAAGATTTAAGTAATACCCAGAAATTAAAGAAGAACAACCCAACAACAAAAATAAAAGTGAGAAAACACTTAAGCCAGGCAGAAAGACAGATTTCCAGTTCCCCAATGGCAAACAGTAAGACAAATGAGGATGAAAAGTCTGATAGTGAACAAACAGGACAACCTGGACCCATAGCACAGGAGGTAACAAAACAGATCAATCAGGCTCTAGAAAAATTCAAATCAGAAATAATTTCCCAGTTAACAATAGAGATAATGAGCAAAATGGAAGTCATGATTCGAGACTCTAGAAACTGATAAAAAATAGATGAGCTGAAGACAATAATAGAAGCCATGAAGACTCAGCATAAGAAAAAAATGGAAACAATGAATGCCCAACAGAGGAAAGAAATAGAATCCATAAAACAAATTCAAACAGATATCCAGGAGATTAAAAACTCTATTGAAAGTGTACACAATAGAATAAAAGATTGTGAAGATAGAATTTCAGATATAGAAGAAAGGAGCACAGTTCGTGACTGTGAAAAAACAGGTCTCTCAAAAACAGTAAGGGATCATGAGAAATCAATCCAACAACTTGTGGATGATGCAAAGAAAAATAATATAAGACATAGGAATTCATGAAAAAGCAGGAGAAAACACAAATGACCTAAAAAAGCTCTTCACAGAATTAATGACAGAAAACTTCCCAAACAAAAGGGAAGAATTAGACATACAGATAAGTGAGGAATATAGAACTCCAACTAGCCATGATCAAAAAAAAAAAAATCTACATCTAGACATATAATAATCAAGATCCCAGAAATCCAACAGAAAAACAAAATACTACAAGCAATAAGATAAAACAAACAAATCACATGCAGAGGAAAGCCCATTAGAATCACAGCAGACTTTTCAATAAAAACCCTTAGGTCAAGGAGAGCCTGGAGTGAGGTATTCCAAGTCCTAAAAGAAAAGAACCTCCAACCTAGGCTGACGTATTCTGAAGAACTCTCTTTCAAAATAGATGGGGAAATAAGATACTTCCACAACAAAGAGCACCTGAGAAATTTCATGAACACCAAACCAGCACTGCAAGGAATTCTAAATAATAACCTAGAAAAGAACAATGAAGTTCACAATAACATGAGGCCCAACAGACGAAATCAAATAGGCAAGGCAAGAAACTAAAAGGAGATGGGAGAAAAAGTAAAAAGAGTCAACAAAAAGACAATAACAAGACAAGAATAAGTCAGAATATATCAGTTAGAACCATCAATGTTAATGGCCTCAATTCACCAATCAAGAGAAATAGATTGGCAGAATGGATTAAGAAGAAAAATCTAGCAATATGTTGTATACAAGAAACACACTTAGTGCAAATGAAAGCCCATAGGCTGAAAGTGAAAGGATGGAAAACAATTCTCCATGCGTCAGGAGCCCAGACAAAAGCAGGGTAGCAATCTTATTCTCAGACAAAGTAAATTTCAAACCAAAACTCATTAAGAGAGACAAAGAAGGACACTACATCCTTGTAAAGGGAACAATTCAAGAGGAAGAGTTGACAATCATAAACATATATGCACAAAATATAAATACTTCAACTATAAAAAAACAAATATTAAGTAACATGAAAAACCAAATAATCACTAATACAATTTTAGTGGGGGATTTAAATACCCCACTATTACAAATTGACAGATCATCTAGGCAGAAAATCCACAATGAAATATTAGAACTGAACCAAGCTTTGGAACATATGGACTTAATAGATGTTTATAGAGGATTCCACCCCAAAAATTCAGAATATACATTCTTTTTGGCTGCGCATGGATTATTCTCCAAGATAGAACACATATTGGCTCACAAAACAGATCTAAATAAATGCAAAAAAGTTGATGTCATCCCCTGTATATTAGCAGATCATAGTGCAATCAAACTGGAGATCAATAGCACAAGAAACTGTAGAAACTTCACAAGCACATGGAAACTGAATAACACTCTCCTAAACAATCAATGGATGACAGAGGAAATTAAAGAAGAAATTAGACAGTTTTTACAAATAAATGAGAATGGCAGTACAACATAAAGGAATCTATGGGACACAATCAAAGCAGTTCTATGGGGAAAATTCATTGAATGCCAACACGAGGAAAACAGAGCGGTCTCAAATAAACAACTTAATGATGAAACTTAGACTCTTAGAAAAACAAGAGCAAGAAAAATCCAAAGCTCGAACAAGAGAGGACATTATAAAGATCCAAGCAGAAATCAATGCAATTGAAGTGAAGAAAATGATACTTTTTTGAAAGAATAAATAAAATAGACAAACCCTTAGCTAACCTTATCAAAAAAAGGAAAGAAAATGCTCAGATCCATGCAATCAGGAATGAAAAAGGCAAAGTCACAACAGATCCAAAAGAAATTCAGAGGATCATGAATACCTACTTTGAGAATCTGTACTCCAATAAAATGGAAAACACAGAAGAAATGGACAGATTTTTAGATACTTACGAATTACCAAAGTTGAACAAAGAAGATAAAAACATTTTAAACACCCCAATTATAGTCAGTGAAATTGAAAATGTAATTAAAAATTTACCAACAAAGAAAAGCCCTGATGGATTCACTGCTGAATTTTACAAGACATTTGGAGAAGAACTACTGTCATTACTCTTCAAACTTTTCAATGAAATCGAAAGGGAAGCTATACTACCAAATTCATTCATGGAAGCAAGTATCACTTTGATTCCTAAATCAGGGAAAGATACAACTAAAAGGAGAACTACAGACCAATCTCCATAATGAATATAGATGCAAAAATCCTTAATAAGATACCAGCAAACAGAATACAGAGGCTTCTTAAGAAAATCATCCATCCTGACCAAGTCGGATTTATTCCAGAGATGCAAGGATGGTTCAACATACAGAAGTCAATAAATGTAATACATTGTATTATTAAAGTCAAGGACAAAAACCATGTGATCCTCTCAATAGATGCAGAAAAAGCATTTGATAAAATTCAACATGCATTCATGATAAAAACCTTGCAAAAAACTGGAACAGATGGTCTATACCTCAATTTAATAAAGGCTATCTATGAAAAACCATCAGCCAACATCACACTAAATGGCCAAAAACTGAAAACCTTCATGTTAAAATCAGGACCAAGACAAGGATGCCCATTATCACCACTCCTCTTTAATATAGTTCTGGAAACAGCCACAGCAATTAGACTAGAGAAAGAAATTAAAGAAATAAAGATAGGAAAGGAAGAAGTTAAACTGTCATTATTTGCTGATGATATGATACTCTACATTGAAGACCCCAAAAAAACTCCACCAAAAAACTTCTAGACTTAATTGACAGATTCAGTAGAGTATCTGGATACAAGATGAATACCCCAAAATCAATAGCATTCGTATACACAAATAACAGACTCAGAGAGAGAGAAATAAGGGAAAAAATCCTTTTGCAATAGCATCCAAAAAAATGAAGTATCTAGGAATCAATCTAACAAAAGAAGCAAAAGATCTCTACACTGAAAACTACAGCACTCTGAAAAAAGAAATTGAAGAGGATATAAAAAAATGTAAAGATATCCCCTCCTCCTTGGTAGGAAGAATCAACATAGTGAAAATCGCTATACTACCAAAACTTCTGTATACATTCAATGCAATGCCAATTTAAATTCCAACACTATATTTTGCAGAACTAGAAAAAAGAATCCAAAAATTCATTAGGAACCATTAGAGACCTAGAATAGCAAAAGCCGTTTTAGGCAACAGACATATGGCACCAGGTATAACAATTCCCAATTTGAAACTATATTACAAAGCCACTGTGATAAAAACAGCATGGTACTGGCAAAGAAATAGGCGTGAGGATCACTGGAACAGACTGGAAGACACAAAAACAAACCCAGATGTACTCAGCTACCTCATCTTTGACAAAGAAACTGACCATCCTCAGTGGAGGAAAGATAGCCTCTTTAATAAATAGTGTTGGTAAAACTGGATCTCAACCTGTAAAAGATTAAAACTAGGCCCTTATCTGTCATCATGCACTAAATTAAAATCTAAGTGGATTAAAGATCTAAATATTAAAACAGAAACATTAAACTTGCTGGAAGTTAAGTTAGGAAGAACACTGGAAGACATTGACATAGGAAAAGACTTTATGAACAAATACTTTGTAGCAGAGGAACTAGCAGATAGAACTGGGATCTCATCTTATTAAAAGCTTCTGTACTTCAAAAGAAACCATCAGCAGAACTAAGAGACAATCTACAATGTGGGAAAAAGTTTTTACCAGCTGTTCCTCAGACAAGGACTATTATCAAGAATATATAAAGAACTCAAAACAATCAGCCCCTGCAAATATAAAGACCTCATTCAAAAATGGGCATCCAAAATGAACAGACATTTCTCAGAC
Organism: Fukomys damarensis; assembly: GCF_012274545.1. NCBI lineage: Eukaryota > Metazoa > Chordata > Mammalia > Rodentia > Bathyergidae > Fukomys > Fukomys damarensis. Next base: position 48,674,817 of record NW_022900936.1, on the reverse strand, counting down.
AAAGAAATAAAAGCAGCAAGTAAATATATGAAAAAATCTTCCACATCACTTATCATTTGAGAGGTACAGATGAAAACAACACTGAGATTCCACCTCACCCCACAAAGAATGGCTGCTATCAAGAAATCACACAATAACAAATGTTGGTGGGGTTGTGGGGAGAAAGGAACCCTTCTCCATTGTTGGTGGGAATGCATACTGGTGCAACCACTATGGAAATCAATATGGAGACACCTCAAAGAGCTTGGACTGGAGGTTCCATTTGACTCAGCCTTCCCTCTGCCAGAGATGTTTCCAAAAGAACTAAAAGAATCATATCACAGAGAAGTATGCACACCCATGTTTATAGCGGCACAGTTTGTAATAGCTAAATCTTGGAAACAGCCCATTTGCCCATCCATTGGAAACTGGATAAAGAAGTTATGGTTTTTCTATAAAATGGAAAATTACTCAGCCATAAAGAATGAGAAAATAGATTCATTCATAGGAAAATGGATACATATTGAAGATATACTCCTAAGTGAAATAAATAAGGCACACATGTGTAAATACCAATAGTTTCTCTGATATGAATAATCTGCAATAATGCATAAGATCCTAATAAGATTACTAACATTTAGAAATGGGAAGAAAGAAGCTAAAGGTGTAGGGAAGGTGGTATGGGTAGGGGAAGGGTAATAAGGGAAAAGAAAAAAAATGTGATATAATGAAAAGATGGAAATAAAGTGTTTGTAGATGGGGAAGGGAGGAGGGGGTGAAGGGAGGGCAGAGGTAAGGGGAAAAAATGAGAATCAAGACCTGTCATGTAGAGGTACAAGATCCCAACAATGAATGTAACTGTACTGTATCCCTAAAATGTACCACTAAACTCAATTAAAGCTGAAAAAAAAAGATGAACTCTTTTTCTGAACATAATACATGGCATGTGTGAAAAGAAATTCAGCACAGAAGTTTTTCAGTCTATCATCACATAATTACTCAGAGAAAATGTGTTTACAATCATAAGAAATGGAGAAAAATCAGTGTTTAATGGAAAACTCCCATTTTTACCCCCAAACAAACCAGGGTTAGAAAATAAACCTGAATTTTGGAAGGAAATATTCTTGATAAGTCATCTTACATACCAACTGTGGACATGGTCTCCCTATGATCTTCCAGCCCACTTGTTTTCTTATTGTTTTAAGACACATTTTACAAACAACAAAATAGGCTTTTACAGGTTTACAGGCTCTTTTGTGTGACAAGAAAGAACATTACAAAGCAGCCACAGGTGTACACCACAGGAAGTGGTGAAATGTGATTTGTAGGGACGAGTGATGGATCTGTCTCTGTAAGTCTCCATCCAAGGTTCAGTCCTCCATCTGTTCCACTGAGATTCATCTCATTGCATCTAAAGAAAGTAAAATATCTTCATCTTGGTTTACATAAATAATTTAAAAATGAAATCATGTGGCCAAAGAAATTATGATTAAAATATCAATGTCACATATCAAATTAATTTAAAAATGCTTTCTAGTTATACTACAGTGGTATAAAGACTGAATACCATTCCAAAACAAAACAGCTTCTATGTTAACAATATTCTCAATAATCCAGATAATGTATTAGCATAATTTTCTTTTTATGCTCTGTGTTGTCTTTCCAATGGAAACATGACAATTAAGTACAATTACTTTTCTAATATTTAAGTAAGTTCTTCACAAAATATAGTATATTTTTCTCCTGCCTAGATCATTCCATTGTGTAATTCATCTAGTTTGGATAGATTAAATGCTTAAGTAGTTGTGGTAATAAATAGACAATAAGAAATAGATTTTTGAACCAAACCAAAAATCATATATGCCAGAAAAAAGAGCTAATGACTGCCTAATGACAACTTTGCCTTTCTAGTTTTAGTTTTTCAACCTATACAAGGTTTAGTTTTGTGATTTGTACCTCCTGTATGGGCCAAATTTAAAGGTAATCATAAAACTCCATGAGTCGATGATATCTTCCTTTTTATTTTCTATTATAATCTGTATTTATAGTGTAGTATTTCATGCTTCCTCTACAACCCATAAAATTATCACAGTGGGCTACTTTCTTTTCTAAAACCATGTAAATTGAAGGTTTCATAGTCTGGTGCTCAATTACTTCCCTGTATTGTATGTATAGAAGATACCTAGTGGAATTCCTCTGAGGTTGGAGAGACAGTGGTGAGATGTAAGAGAGTATCGCAATACTTTGAACTGGGATAAACTACTGGTTCCAGAATTTTAAAAGCCATAATTGTGTTTAACACCAGAAAATAAATACACCTAACATTTTAATATCAATCTTTGTTAATAATACTTAATTTCTTATTCTTTAAAAATAAAACAATACTTGATGAAATCACTTGTTTCAAATTTATCTTAAGGACAATAAATGCAGTGGGGTGATAAAAAATAGACAGATTGGAAACAAAAGAAATGTCAAGTGAAAATGAAAATAGAGATGTGAGAAGAAATAAAATTCTTAAAGGCAGGGGCAAGTCAGAAGACAGAAATTGTGCCAATAATTTGAACAGAGATTTTTATCAAAAATTCTTAATCTTTTATCTAAGAATATTTTGTCTTACAGAACATCTGCCTTTATTTTTTAGGGGAAACTATTTCTGACATTTATTTACTTAAAAGCTACCTGTTATACAAGAATCTAGCTAAGTTGCTTAATTGCCAAATTGACTCCAACTGGACTACCAAGTGGACTCTAATTTAAGATCCTCCCACCTCCTAGAGTGATTGAATCACAGGCCTGTGCTACCAGGACCAGCAAAACATCATAATGTACCAATATTTGCAGGATGATAATTGAAGAATTAGTCTGCTCAGGAGAATATGGGAGAAGTCTAGAAACTGTGAATGCTTCTTTCTTTTCTGCTTGATATCCATGGCTGTGACTTTAGGAATGGTTTTCATTATATGCAGCACTCTCACTCTGTGGCCTTGGCTTTTGGAACAACATGAAGAATTGCTGGCTTGTACTCAGTCTTCTACATGAGTTTTTTGGATTAGAACAGAGCTGTGGAGATGTTGAGAAGCCTGGACCCAGACTTCTTGATTGTGGATTCCTGACAGTTTTAGACAGGACTTCTCAGAAACAGCCCTCACCTCCCTGTAACTCCACAGTAAACTGATATTAGGACACTGCTGCCATGTTGAAGTCTTTTAAATACTATTGTTAAGTAGAAATAAAATTTGCCTTTAAAAAAAGAATTGATAACTAGTAAAATAAAATTAACTGTATTTAATTGAGGCAAAGAAGACCTTAAGGGGTTAAGAATTAGTGACTGGACCAATGAGATCATACCAATAGGTCAGGGGGAAGTGAATAAGGAAGAAACCAGAAGCATATAGTTTAAGACAGACCCAAGTGCTGGGATTTAAACAGTGGAATGGAAACAGTGGAAGTAGTCTAGAGAAACTTTACCATGGCAAAGTAAATTGTATGTAGCGAGTCTCATGCAAAATCATTTCTGATTCTTATAAGAATGACTCAGCCCGTATAATGAACATATTGTCAGTCCCTAGGAAGACATTTAGCAGATAAGGTTACTCAATTATTTTTAAATTGAACATTTTGATCTAGCAACAAAATTGGTCACTAGCCTGTCAAAAAATGGAGAAAGACATATTTAGTATGTCAGAAAATTTTAATCACAAAATAGAAAATAAATTCATTTATGTCATACATAATGATATTAGTTTTTCTACATAATATGCACTCATACACACATACATATATACATATATATATATATTTACACATGTAAATGCATACATATATTTAGTTTTATTATATTTTACACAGGCCTCCTTTATTATACTTTGTTTTTATTTATTTATTTATTTGTGTGTTTGTTTTTGGTACCTGGGAGCAAACTCAGTTCCTTGTGCTTGTGAGGCAGGTGGTGGAACCACTGAGCTAAATCCCTGGCATGTTTTTATTTTTTTAGATAATGAATCACATATCAAGTATTCACAAAGGCCTAGCTACTTGAGAGAAAAGTTCCTGACTATATCTTTTCAGATTTGCTCTAAAAAAGAAATGCTGTTGAAATTTTTAAGTCTACCATTAAATAATATGTCCCAATCTACTAATTCTACTGATAGCAATGATAGTTGTTCACAGTGCAATTGCATGCAACCTTGCTTTTTATGGACTATGATTACACAAGCTGTCTGAATTGGTAAAACCACCTATACACTGGCTTGTATCTAAGTTCTTATTGGATTTTCAAAATAGACAAATCAAAATTTTAACTTTTTTTGCTACTTATTGATTGTTTATTTTGATTGCATAAAAACAATTCTTTTGCCATTGAGATACAGATTCTGTGCTGTATCACAGGGCAGCAGGGTTCCCTTACATAGCCGTTGCATTGTTGAGAATAGAATTCTGCTCTTTGTGAGTTAGATTTTGAATACACATTGAATAAACATACAATGAACAGATTGAACAGATATCTCTAAAACATTTACTATGACAATGAGGCAAGAAAGATATTTGGGAATGTATGTGAAAGTAAATTTGCATGTCCTTCTGAAGGTGACTCATTAGCATTTTTACCTTTAAGACAATGAAACATGATTAGGACAAAATGAATTGCAATATTCATCAGTTATTAATACCTTGAGAGCAGTGAACAATAGGGAAACTTTTCTAAGAGAATAAAATTAGATGTTTTGGTTTAGGTGATGTAGAGCCCATTTTGAACTATTATCAAGTGCGTATACCTGCATCAAACAGAAATTTCAAAAATGTACTTGACTAGATTAAAAAGGAAATGAAGTATCCCTCAGATATTTATAGAAAAACTCTCAAAGTTATACCCTTTAAAATATTTGGGATAAACAATTCAAATACTCATATGTGATTGTTTATTGATTTCCTATTTATAAGAGGTACACTGTGATTTCTATTTTTGAGAGAGGGTCTCACTTTGTAGTCCAGGCTAACCTTAAACTCACTTCAGTCCTCCTTTTTCAGCTCAAGTGCTGCGTTTACAGGTGTGCACCACCAAGCCTAGCACTACACTGTGATTTCTTTATGCTATAATGAATTCATGAGCTAAGTAATTTAATTTTATTAACTACTTTTAGAAAAAGGGCAGCACAAAAACTCATAACTTTCATGAGAAACAAAGTAGTTGTATTAGTTCTTGCCAAAAAAACAAAACAAAACAAAACAAAACAAACAAAAAACCCAAGAAAAAGTGATACTACATACTTTCAAACCACATCAAGAATAAAAGATTCACTAATAAAAGCACAAGAGGATGCACAGAACCACATGGAGTCCTTTGCAACATGGCTTTAGAGGGGGTGCACTATCATAGATGGGAACACGCTATCAATTAAAGTGTGTGATGTGGTTAAATCAGATGTTAAGATTCTGAGAAGACTACTACACTTGTGCCAAATGCAAGCCAAGGTTAATGCCCCAATCCAGTCCATCTCATTATCAGGGAAAATTTTATCTATAGAATGTTAAATTGTATGCGAACTCTGACAATTTCATAAGAACAAACTAATCACAGACACACACATACAGTCAATTTTGAATAAAAGTAAAAGAAAATGTGATTAAATAGAGATGTGAAATGTCTGGGTGTAGGAACTGAAAAACATTCAGCAATTATTTTCAAAAGTAGTGAAGAATAACACATCCAACAAAATGTGTGACAACTTTTAATATGAAGCATGCTGATAGCATTATATTTTAATCACTTATAAAGAGAAAGGATTTCATTTTTTCACAGTTTTGGTGGTTCTAGTCCATGATAAAATATCACATTGAATTTGGCCTATAGCCAGGCAAAACCTCATGGAAGAAATGCAAAGTGGAGAAAACTTGCTAAATTCATGAGCCAGGAGCAAAGAGAAAGAAAGGTGCTGGAATTCCATAATGTCCTTCAGGGTCATGGCACTTGAGCCCACCTATGAAAATTTCACATTTTTCTGTTAATGTCACCTGGCAATACAAGCCTTTGGCACATGGACCATTGGTGGACAATCAACATCCACACTGTAGCAGACTCAACTGGCAAAAAAATATATAATCAATAACATATTTGCTTCAATATATCTTTAAATGATTTTGGGCAGCACTCAAAATTTCAGTTTTATATACATATATATATATATATATATATATATATATACAAATTCTTATTAATTCTTCCTGAAATATACTTAGCATAGTGTCATAAATGACGTGTATTTTGTTTAAATATCACACAAGTGTAAGAATTTTTTCCAATATCCTATTTTTTCCTTATATATGTTTATTTATTATTTTAGTTTATTAGTACATGTGTTTACTGTTAAATGTTTACATTCCTTGTGGGAAATTGGTACATTCACTAACATGTTTTAATTCCTTTTGTCTTGCCATTTTCCACTCCCTGGATCCCTTTTAGCTATTTATTTTGTACATGTTTGCAGTACATAAGATTTCTAATAGAGAATGGAGAGTCTCTTTATTAGAAGTGAAATAGTGTTGCCATAGGTATATTTGATCAATTGCTGTATTATAATTCCTAATTGCTATGTAAAGCTGTAAGCTTATGTTGTGAGTTGACAGTTTATAAATTTATACTACAACTAATACGCAATTTAATTCAGAATTGTTCATAGGTTCTCCTCTTGTTTTGAAAGCAGTACATTTTACCCTTCATTGTCTTTGCCTACTGTTATGAGATATCCAGCATTACTTGGCTCTGTCAGTGCCAGAAAAAAAGAATAGCTGTTCATGTCATATATTCTTAGAATCATTGCATCAGTTCTACAACATGAATAACCTTCTTTGCAAACACATCTTTTCATAATCTAATGTGTTAAATTTAACTTCAGTGAAAACCTTCTCAAGATACCCTGCTTTCCTGCTAACAAAATCACGAGCAATACCAGTATCTAAAACAATAATTTCTAAATTAAAAAACATATTTTGGGGGGGTACCTGGGATCTAACTTGGGACCTTATGCATGCAAGGCAGGTGGTGGCACCACTGAAGTAAATCCCCGCAAGACATAATTATTTTTATCAATTAAATTACACAATAAAAGATGATTCCCAAAATTATACATCTATAAGCAAAAGCTTACCAAGTCACACATTTGTCTTCATCGTGCATGAGTAAACATCAATTTACTCCTATAAACGATTTTACATCTATATCTGTATGTGACTAGATTTTCACTCAAGTTACAGCTGAAGATACTGACCTGAGTTCTCAAAATTATGATTTTTTGACCCAATATGTTGTGACAAATTATGGTAAAATTACTGCTTCTTTGCCTTGTTTAAATTCTGTAATAGGTGCTGAAAAGATAATGCATGACAATTATATGTTGATGCTTATTCTTCTTATTTTCCTATGATGACTTGACATAATGTACAAAAGTCCTTCTTAAATTGTGAAGTTTTTAAAATAAATACATACAATGTTCAACATCACTGGTCATTAGAGAGACGCAAATTAAAACAATACTGATATTGCATCTCACTACAGAAAGGATGGACACTGTCAAGAAATCAACCAATAATAAGTGCTGGTGGGGCTGTGGAGCAAAGGAACCATTCTCCACTGTTGGTGGGAGTGTGGACTGTCACTACCACTGTGGGAATCAGTGTGGAGATTCCTCAAAAAGGTATGAGAGTGGTTCTATTTGACCCAGCTATTCCCTTTCTTAGTATCTTCTCAAAAGAATAATACCACAATAAAATATGCACAACTGTGTTGATAATAGCATAGTTTGTAATAGCTAAATCTTGGAAATAACCCAAATTCCCATCAACTGATGAGTGGATAAAGAAAAAAAAAAATGATTAAAATGGAGTACTACTCTCCACAAAATAGGATAATCTTGAGACATTCATAGCTAAGTGGATGGTCATAGAGACCTAACTTTTAAGTGTAATAAATTGGACACATGTAGTTTAAATATTGCAATTTCTCTGGTGTGAAAAAAGACCAAAAATGTATAATAGATAATGTGAAATTGGAAGAAAAAGTTCAATAAGAAGAGGTAAAAGGGAGAGGGGAGGGAGAAAGGAAGAAAGGGAAAAGGGAAAAAATGAAGAAAGAAAGACAAAATAGAACAGAGCTTTTGTAAATAAGGAGTAAAAGAAAGGTTGAAGGGAGGGGAGTTACAAAAAATAACAAGATACATAATGTACATGTTCCAAATTCCATATGATGAATGCAATCACTATGCATATCTAAATTGTAGAAATAACTATAATTTTAAGATTAAAATTAAAAATAATAGTAAATGTAAATTGTTTTCAAGAACTGAAAAAATAGTGACAGATATGAGTACCTCTCAGCAAAAAATGAAAAATTGTTCTTCAATAATTTAAAAATACAGACACTTTCAGTTTGTTTATCATTTTTCCCTTTAAAGAATGAGCACTTTTTTGCTCTCACTGAGCAAGGAGACTTACTCAAATGCCCCACTATGAATTGGAATATTTCAGTATCTTCACAAAATCTGCTGTTCTTCTGCTTTAAAAACTACTCTCTGTATGGAGTGCTAATGAGAAAATCAAATATATCAAGTTCAGTTTCTGCTCTGTGGTCCAAAATAGAGAATGTGCTCCAAATGGGGCAAAGTGTGAGTATCATCATCAGTGAACTCTCACTTAGTATCAATGTTAGCTTCAATGTACAGATTTCTTGGGCTGCTATGGCTGCTTTTTTTTTTTTTGCACTTTCCCTCATAGGTTATCCATTAAGATTGTAATATGCAGGGCAATAAAAATCATAGCACTTGTCACACCTTTTAAAATTTCTATGTTGTATTTAAAAATCTGGGTTCAACATTTCTATCCAAAGAGACTGTAGAATTTAAGAATGTTTCCTTAAGAAAAACATATAAGTTGAAGCAAGATAATATTTATAGTGACTATACTGCTACATTTGAAATAAGACTTTCTAATTTTTTTCATATGAAATAACCTATGGTATCAACATTAGGTGAAGAACTATCATTAATTCCAACTGCCAGTTTTATCCTTGAGCCAACACAATTAATTAATATTAATTTCAATAACAAGTGAAAGTTGTGGCTCATGATTAATGTGTGAACAGAAAAATATATTTAATTTTTATACAGAAAAATGAAACTCAAACATCTGTAAATATGATCAATTTCCAATTAAATAATAATTTACAGATTTACTTATATGAAAAACAAAAGATGTGAATAGTAAATAATATATGATTCACTGAAAATTAGCAGTTGATAGTTTGGGAAGTACATTGTTTTACAACTGCTGAAAGAAGTAGTTCTTCCGGAGCTAACACTCTAAAGAGTGACTAAAAGTAAAAATGTATTTCGCTTATGTTCTGTTCTTCATCCTTTTGGACTTTCTAGATAGGATAAGCTGCTACACATTATTTGGTTAAAGTAGACAGTTTTCTGTCACACCATTGATTGTTTATATGAAGAGAGTCTTTAATTACACTCTTCATATGCATTAATAGTGAATTCGTTAATGTCTTTTAGATGGCCATTGATTATATTATATTCAGTTCACTTAGCACTAACAGCAAGCAATGTTGCTCCAGCTGTTAATGTTACTTCATACAGCATGACATAAATGTGCTGACCTGTAAAAGGACATAAACAAAGATGTTCAGTAGTGTGGCTGCAAGAAATGGAAGGATGCAAACTGTATTCTATCATGAACTTTGCCCAGGATTCACTTTTCATTTTATCTCCTACTGCTTAAGTCTCATCCCTAGTAAAATATTTAGAGAGAATCATATGCCAAGTAAACTGTTATTATTTGTATGGAGAGATTTCTCCAAGCCATAACAGTAGTTTGACTGTCCACACAATCTCTCAGTAGATGTTTACCATCCCTTCAGCATTGTCTTCGACAATCAGTAATTCTATTTTTCACAGAATACATTTCTTTAGGTGTAGCCTAAAAGCTCTCACAATCTGAAAAACCTAGAGTCATTGAAATGAAACATTAAGTTGAGAATAAAGAAACTAATTACTGTAAGTAAAGAATCTTATTTTAAGGGTGACAGAGTTGAACATAAAGTTTTATAACTGAAATAAATAATAAAAATATAACCTTGATCCTCAGTATGAACACTGTAATTTAGAGGGAAAATAACATATAATCAGCAGTCATATTGTCACACAAATTTTATATACATGTGTATGTGTGTGTGTAGTAAAACAATATAAAAATACAAGTTAAATGTAAAATTTATTAATTTGTTTATGTAGTAAAATTTCAAGGTTTTCATTTCAGCATAAGTGTATCAGAAAATACAAGATGAATAGTATACTTGCTTCTTCCTAAACTAAATCATTATTCTCTAACAATATTGTATTCAAGATATTTTCATTCATATAAATACAAATTATTTCATACAGAAGTTATGTATCTTTAGATCATTAATATATTGAAATATAATTGTTATATGTACTTTTGGTGGATAAGTACCATTTCAGAAGTGACTGAGCAAATTTAGTGTTGCATTATATAAGTAGTGAATAAAATTACTTTTTTTTTTTTTTTGCAGTACCGGGGATAGAACTTAGGACCTTGCACTGGTGAGGCAGTTGTGGTGCCTTTGAGCTAAATCCCAAGTCCAAAATTACTCTCTTCAATACATTGTGTTGGAAAAACTGGATGTCAACCTGCCAACGATTAAAAATAGACCCCTTTTTCTCACCATGCACTAAATTAAAATCCAAATGGATTAAAGATCTAAATATTAAAACAGAAACATTAAACTTGCTGGAAGGTAAGTTAGGCAGAACTTTTGAAGGCAATGGCATAGGAAAAGACTTTATGAACAAATCCTCAGTAGCACAGGCACTAGAAGAAAGAATCAACAACTGGGATCTCATCTTATTAAAAAGCTTCTGCACTGCGAAAGAAACCATCAACAGAACTGAGACACCCTACAATGTGGGAAAAATTTTTACCAGCTGCTCCTCAGACAAAGGATTATTATCTAGAATATATAAAGAACTAAAAACAATCAGCCCCTGCAAATACAAAGACCCAATTCAAAAATGGACATCTGAAATGAACAGACATTTCTCAGACAAAGAAGTAAAAGCAGCAAATAAATATATGAAAAAATGCTCCACATCACTGGTCATTCGAGAGATGCAGATGAAAACAACACTGAGATTTCACTTAGCCCCTCGAAGAATGGCAGCTATCAAGAAATCACACAATAACAAATACTGGCACGGTTGTGGGGAGAAAGGAACCCTTCTTCATTGTTCATGGGAGTGCAGATTGGTGCAACCACTGTGGAAATCAATATAGATATACCTCAAAGAACTAGGACTAGAGGTAACATTTGACCCAGCCATCCTTCTGCTGGGTATCTTTCCAAAGAATTAAAAGAATCATAGCACAGTGATATATGCACACCCATATTTATAGAGACATAGTCAGCAATAGCTAAAATTTGGAAACAGCCCAATTGCCCATCAACTGGAGATTGAATAAAGAAGATGTGGTTTTCCTATAAAACGGGCCACTACTCAGCCATAAAGGAAGAAAAACTAGAGACATGTATAGCTAAGTGAATGAACATTGAGGCCATACTCTTAAGTGAAATAAATAGGACTCTCATGTGTAAATACCAAATAGTTTTTCTGGTGTGAAAAACTAAAAGGGTATGTAAGATTCAAATTGTATAATTGAAAATGTGAAATAGGAATAAAAGAGCTAAAGTTTAGGGGAGCTGGGAAGGGTAAGGGAAAAACATAAGGGAAAAGAAAAATTATGAGAAAAGGAAAAATGGAATAAAAGTCTTTGTAAGTAGGAAAGGGTGAAGAGGGTGAAAGGAGGGCAGGGGTGTGGGGATAAAATAAAATCCAAGATGTCTCATGTAAATGTATAGTATCCTGATGATAAATTTGGCTGTATTGTTTTGTTTTAAATGTACCAATAAAATTATTGGGGGGAAATAAGAAACACTATGGGCAATGTTTTCTGAATATTTCAGAATTAAATTAGAGAAAAAGAAGCAGTGGTAATTTTATGCTTTTTAAAAATAATTTTGAACTTATTAAAAGGTACATGTGAATATAACTTTAGAAAATTATATAAACTAAAATAATAAATTATAGAGAAATAAGCAATAAAGGGATATTACACAAGCCGGGCGTGGTGGCACATGCCTGTAATCCCAACACTCGGGAGGCTGAGGCAGGAGGATTGCTGTGAGTTCGAGACCAGCCTGGGCTACATAGTGAATTCCAGGTCAGTCTCAACTACATGGTGAGACCCTGTCTCAATACCCCCCTCCCCCAAAAAAATTACACAATCTGTTCAGATGTTAAGTGACTTTGTTTTTATAACCATCATTGTAATTAAGAAAATAGTATTTCCATAAATGATTTCTTGGAATTTTTTTAAATAATGTTTATAGCAGCACAGTTTGTAATAGCTAAAACTTGGAAACAGCCCATTTGCCCATCCGTTGGAAACTGGATAAAGAAGATGTGGTTTTTCTATAAAATGGAATAATAGCCATAAAGAACGAGAAAATAGATCCATTCATAGGAAAATGGATACATATTGAAGATATACTCCTAAGTGAAATAAATAAGTCACACATGTGTAAATACCGAATAGTTTCTGTAGTGTGAATAATCTGCAATAATACCGAGGATCCTAATAAGATTACTGATATTGACAAATGGGAAGAAAGGAGCTAAAGGTGTAGGAAAGGTGGGATGGGTAGGGGAAGGGTAATAAGGGAAGCGAAAAAAATGTGAGATAATGAAAAGATGGAAATAAAGTGTTTGTAGATGGGGAGGGGAGGAGGGGGTGAAGGGAGGGCAGGGGTAAGGGGAAAAATGAGAACCAAGACCTGTCATGTAAAGGTACAAGATCCCAACAATGAATGTAACTGTACTGTATCCCTAAAATGTACCAATAAACTCAATTAAAGCTGAAAAGAAAAAAATAAAATAATGCAACATATATCTAAATAAAGAAAAGAGAGAATCAATAATTATAAAATGAGTAATTAATAAAATGAATTAAAAACCATATTTAATTGATATTTTAAAAAATAAGATTAATACAGGCATGATTTAATAAGTATAATTTGGAAAACAGAAAAACATCAAATATATATTCAGAAAATACATGCAGATTGAAGAAAAAATAAATGTGAAGAACATTTGTTCAGAAAATTAAGAATTTTAAAAATGGAAAACTAGGTGAAGAAAAATTATTTAAAACAAAGAAAGTAAACTATTTGGAATACTTTCAATCTTTATTGTATATATTCCATAGTTTATAGCTGCATTAACAATTTGGCAAAACTTCCTCAGAATCACTTCTATAAAATTGTTTAATAATTACCAATTTAAATAACAAAATATTTCAAATTGAATTATAATATTTTTGTCATATTTTCCTACCTCTTGCTCTTAGAGACTGCCTTTTTTGTTGCTGTAATAAATAATAAACCAATATCCATAATATAAAGTACCAAACTATAATAAAATATAGGGAGTGGTTTTTTTTTCATTTTCATAGAATTTGAAGACTAATGGGATGCAGTCACATTTAAAACCTTCATTGTGTTGAATTTCACAAGACAGAGAATAGATTTATTAAGGATCTGAACTTTAAATTCACTCTTTAAATGTTATCCAAATAAAGTAAAATGAAGTAGTGAAAGAAGTGGGAAATATGACTATTTGTATTATGTTATATATTCAGAAGTGGGAAATATGACTATTTGTATTATGTTATATTCTACATACTGTGATATGTGATTGTGTGTGCAAGGCATTTTCTAGACCTCAAAACAACCATATTTTAATGGGCATTTTGAGCCTGTGTTTATTTTATGGCATTAAAGAAATAATCAATTATGCTTACAAAAGGAATCTGCACCATGTAAGATCAAATAATGTAAAATTCCTTTTCAATCAAGTTAGCCTTTATTTCAGAAAGCATAAATTCTTTATGTAGGAAAAATTTAAAATTGATGGCAATCAATGAATGAAAAAAAAATTTCACTATGGGTCATCTGTGAATTTTGTATTTTCCCCTGGCTGTATGAGAAAGCAAGCAAAAAGGGAAATCCAAATGATGACTGTTCCACATTTCCCAAGATGCCCTTTTCTTTTTGAGTTAACAAAAAACTGATTAGTGCATATTCCTTCATTTGTAAGGAGGAAATGTATTTTGTAGGATGCTGGTCTGAGTGGAAGAAGCTCTAGGTTATAAACCCAGCTCTACAGCTATCTAGTTTTATAATATGGGCCATATATTTACTCTCTCTAGACAGGAATTGTCCATATGAGAAACTAAGAGTTTGTCCAAAATGCATGCCACTGTCATGAGCTTCAAGCATGTCAAGTGAATATTTTCATTGACAATAACATGTTTACTCTTCTCACATTTTCATTGGCAATGGTTTTATTTATCATGTGACCATGTGCATGTTCTTCTTGGTGTCTGTACTTCCTTCACAGTGGTATTTCTGTGTGTGTGTGTGTGTGTGTGTATGTGTACTATGTTTTTTTTGTTTGTTTGTTTTGTTTTGTTTTTTTAGTACCGGGGATCGAACTCAGGTCCTTGTGCTTGCAAGGCAGACCACCAAACCGCTGAGCTAAATCCCCGGCATGTGTACTATTTTTTTGCTAGTAGTTAAAAATAATCAAAAGAATAAGGATAGTTTATTACAAAACCACAAATATAATTAGCGAATTCATGAAATTTAACCTTGATATACTACTGTCATTTAATTCACAGTATATGTTAAAATTCACCATTTTACATAATAGTGTGATTTATAGCTATTTTTCCTTCCTATCAGTCTAATCCAGGATTCAAAATTAATTTTACATTGGTACATTTTTAGCTTCCTTTAATGTGAAAGAGTTCTTAGACCTGTCTTTGTTTCATAACTCTGAATTTGTTCAGGAAGAAAGTGCAGTTATTTTTTAAAAATTCTCTTTGGGATGTTTTTTCAAATGCTGCCTCATTCTTAGAGCATATCAGGAGGGCTATTGGGTTGATTTTCTTAAGACTGATGTTATTTCCTCTAGTCACCCACAGCTCTCCTTTTGCAATCTTCTAGGCATCTCTCTTTCCAGTCAAGTTAAAAATCAAACTTGAACATTACACATCAGACCATGAAGATATTCTACAATGTTCATTTAGGAAACTCTGATGGTTTAGATTTTTAGTTGTAACATCTAAGATAATAATTATAACTCAAAGTAATCATTAAATCTGACTCTTTACATATGAATATTCCAACTGTCTTTTTCTGCCACAAATAACTTCTGACTAAATATTTTTGGTCTCTCTGATGACACCAAACTCAACTACAACACATTGAAGAGTTAGGGTGGGTACAGAGTACCCCAGCTGCCATGGTACATGGTGGTAGCCATGCCCCTTTGACCTGGTAACACAGAGGGGCCCGGAGGCCTGGGCACCAATACAGAGGTGTTCATACCCTACCCCAAACTCCACAAACAAGAGAAAGAAGGCCTCTCTGAGGCTTCTGCAATAAAGGCACACCACACCACCATAGTTGGTAAGTGAGAGGTACCAGCACCTCACATTGGAACCTGGTCTAATTTCAGGGGAAAGACAGCTGGAACATGCAGTAGAACCTTGCAGAGTTCAACCCAGCAGGAAGATAGATCTCACAGAGGGCCTTAAAGCCACAGATCAGCCTGAACCTCAGGGGACAGCTATACTACAAAGCCAATGTGAAAAAAACAAAACAAAACAAAACAAAACAAAAAACAGCATGTTACTGGCAAAGAAACAGACCTGAGGATCAATGGATTAGATTAGAAGATGCAAAAACAACACCAGACTTACTCAGCTATCTCACCCTTGACAAAGGAGCCAACCATACTCACTGGAGGCAAGATAGCCTCTTTAATAAATGCTGGAAGAACTGGCTTTTAACTTGCCAAAGATTAAAACTAGATCCCTATATTTCACCATGCACTAAACTAAAATCCAAGAGGATTAAAGATATAAATATTAAAAGAGAAACACTAAACGTACTGGGAAGTAAATTTGGTATAACACTGAAAGATATTGGCATAGGAGAAGATTTATGAACAGATCCTCAGCAGCATGAGAACTTGTTCAAACAATAAACAAGTGGGATCTCATTGTATTTAAAAGTTTTTACAGTGCAAGAGAAATCACCAACAGAGCTGACACAACCTACGATGTGGGAAAAAATCTTTACCAGCTACTCCTCAGACAAAGGACTACTCTCTAGAATGTATAAAGAAATAAAAAGAAATCAGACCCCCCAAATGCAAAGACCCAATTCAAAAATGGGCATCCAAAATGAACAGACATTTCTCAGGCAAAGAAGTAAAAGCAGCAAATAAATATAAGAAAAAATGTTCCACAGCATTGGTCATTTGAGAGATCCAGATGAAAACAACACTGAGATTCCACCTCACCCCACAAAGAATGGCTGCTGTTGAAACATCAAGCAATAACAAATGCTGATGGGGCTGTGGGGAGAAAGGAACCTTTCTCCATTGTTGGTGGGAGTGCAGACTGGTGCAACCACTATGGAAATCAATATGGAGATACCTTCAACAACTATAAGTAGGAGTCCTATTTGACCCAACTATTCCCCTGCCAGGTATCTTCTCAAAAGTATTAAAAGAATGATACCACAGTGACATATGCTCACCCATGTTTATAGCAGCACAGTTTGTAATAGCTAAACATGGAAACAGTCCATTTACCCATCAATTGGAGACTGAATAAAGAAGATGTGGTTGTTCTATAAAATGGAGTACTACTCAGCCATAAAGAATGAGAAACTAGAAACATTTATAGCTAAATTGGTTACACATTGAGGCTATACTTTTTAAGTGAGATTAAATAAGACACACTTGAATAAATACTAAATAATTTTTCTGGCGTGAAAAACTGAAAGCATAAATAAGATTAAAATGGTATAATTGAGATTTTGAAATAGGGAGAAAATGACTAAAGGGGAAGTGGGAAGGGTAGAGGAAAGGAAATAAGGGAAAGAAAAAATGATGAAACGGAAACAAAGTCTTTTTAAATATTGAATGGTGAAGAGGGTGAAGGGAGGGCCATGGTATGGGGAAAATCAAGAACCAAGACATATCATGTAAAGGTACAAGATCCCAATGATAAATGTAACTATACTATTAGCATTAAATGTACCAATAAATTTAATGGAAAACAAAGAGTTGGGGTAGTTTCCACAGTTTATGTTTTCAGTGTAAAAGACTTTCCCCCATCTTTTGCCCATCTGAAATATTGAATTTCTAAGGTATACACACTCATATCAGTTGTAGCTACAAACCTGCTGTTCCTACTGTCCTTTCCTCAGGTTTAATTATTTGCCATAATTGTTCACATAGGTAAGGAAAGCACTTTACTGACATTTAGAGATTAATTATAAATATGATAAAGAATACAAATGAATAGCAAAAGGTTGTCTTGTGAAACTACAGTATGTTGTCTTTCAGCATGTGGACACATTTTTAACAATGGAGTTCAGGGATTTTTATAAAGGCTTCATCGCTGAGGCATGACAGCTTTTTAAACAAACTCAATCTCTATGAGATGGTTCCCTGGAGAAGAGGTTAGTGCAGTACTGAAGCTCATAATCAGGGATGGCTTTTGTGTTTGATCATGCCTCATCCTGAAGCTGTTAAAAAACTCACCAAGAATCACTTAATTAGAATGTTATGTGGGCATAAATTGATTAAATTACTGGTTGATTGTGATTAACTCAGTCTCTTGTCTCTGTCCTCTATCTGCATGTCTGCATAATGGAGCTGAAGATTCCAAACCTCTAACTGAATGGTTAACACTGGCAATCAGTCAGCATTTTAAATCCACTGATGAGCCCATCAAATGCTGCCACACTAACATAGATGCAAGTGTACAAGACAAGTATTTGTTTATTATGACTTTCTAGAAAAGGTGCTCTCACACCTATCATTTACGGCATTTCAAGAGCTTTAGAGAGGTCTCTACCAAGAATCAAACAAAAAGATCAAGTATGTATTTCCTTTCAAAATATTTTTATTGCTATTTAGGTATAAAATACAGTTACATTCATCATTGGGATCTTGAACCTTCACATGACATATCTTGGCTATTATTTTTCCACATTCCCTAGCCTCCCTTCACCCCCCTCTATCATTCTTTATTTCTTTCTTTTATTTTTTTATTATTTTACTTTTTTCGTACCGGGGATCTAACTCAAGTCCTTGTGCTTGCAATACCCTTCTTTATTTACAAAGACTTTGTTTTCATTTTTTACTTTCCTCTTTTTTTTATTTTCCCTTTTTCATTTTACACTACTCCTCCCACTTCTCCTACAACTTTAACCCTTTTCTTCCTATTACACAATATCAGTTATACATTTGGATCCTATTTACACTTTTAGTTTATCACACCAGAGAAACTATATGGTATTTACACATGCGTGTCCTATTAATTTCATTTAAGAGTATGTCCTTAATGTGCATCCACTTAGCTATAAATGTCTCTAGTTTCTTGTTCTTAAAGGCTGAGTAGTACTCTATTTTATATAAAAAATGAACACACCCACATCTTGTATATCCAGGCAGGGATGTGGGGAGAAACGAACCCTTCTTCATTGTTGGTGGGAGTGCAGACTGGTGCCACCACTGTGAAAATCAGTATGGAGATACTTTAAACAACTAGGAGTAGAAGTCCTATTTGACTCAACTATTCCCCTGCTGGGTATCTTCCCAAAAGAATTACAAGAAACATACCACATAGATATATACGCACTATGTTTATAGTGGCACAGTTTGTAATAGCTAAAACTTGGAAACAATCCAATTGTCCATCAACTGAAGATTGGAGAAACAAATACGTATTTGTGATTCTATCACAGCTATAAAAATTTCTAAAGCCCATTTCTTAAATTGTTGATTAATATTTGTTGATTTTAAAATTTAACAATATTCATTAATTTTTGAACTCTTTTCTCACTGTTTAATAACTTATTTAAAAATCAAATAATTATAAAGCATGATGTTTCTAAATTTTACATCAATTTATTTTTCTTATACTGAATCAGTACTAAGCTTCTGAAGATTATAAAAAGGTTTGAGGTTAAATGTTATAAATCTTTCAACATTTTTTTCTCCTATGCCTAGACAGATTTTTCTGCTCTAAAACTTTTGAATTTACGTCTGTATTTTAAGGCCTATTTTGCAATTCATATATTTTTAAAACTTCTAGAACTATAATATGATTGCTTGGAATCTACCAAGTTAAATTGATTGCTATTCACTTTAAAAAATATTACGCTTTTTAATATTTGACCATACTATAATTTTCAATATTTAATTGGATTTTCCTAAACTACTGTTGATATTTTAAAAATTAATTTTATTGGTACATAATGACATTCATCATTGGAAGTTTGTACCTTTATGTAATCTATCTTGGTTCTTATATTTTCCCCATTTCCCTTCCTTCCCTTCAGTCCCTCCACTCCTTCCTATTTACAAAGACTTTGTTTCCACTTTTTAATGTTCTCATATTAATTGCTTTCACTTCTTTCCTTTTCCCTACCCTTCCTGCTTCCCCTTCCTCTTTGCCCCCTGTATTCCTATTTCACATTATCTGTTATACCTTTGGGTCCTTATTTACACTTTGAGTTTCTCACACCAGAGAAACTATTCAGTAATTTGATATTTTAAACATTTATTTAAAGCTCTTGCATGCATTGTTTTATCTCAGTGTTTTTTTTTTCTCTCAATAGTTTTCCCCTATTAGAGATCTCATTTATCCAGTTTCTGTTCTTAATAATTTTAAAGAATATGCTAGCTGTTGAGTATCCTTTAAAAGTTTTGAGGTTTTGGCCAGAGGCAATTACACACTATTCAGACTCATCCATACAAAAATTTTGTTTTTAAGTTTTGTTAAGGTAGGTCTAAGTTAGCCCTTGATATCAATTTGAATTAGATATTCTCATGAAGCTTGGCTTTCAAGCATACAGACTGATTATTAAGAATATATAGTGAGTTTTCTTTACTCTATGTCTTTGGAACTCATGTGTCCAAATTTGTTTGCCTATGGATCTATAGTGATGGTTTTAAAGATCTCTGGTGATGGTTTTCTGCTGGGCCTTGTCCAGTCATGGCAAGTGTAATTACACTTAGTAAAGGTACAAAGACTATGGGGATGCTGGTTTAAGATTCAGGAATTCATTCTCTTTAAGGTTTTCTTTTCTTTAAATCTAGGTTTCTCAAGTTCTTACTGCCAAAGTAGGCCTACTCTCCAAGTTCTGTCCCCTTACTCAAGAGAATTCTATGTTCCACTTGGATTCAATCTCCTTGCTCTTCATTTTCATTGCACTCTCAGGAAGTAAACCAGGGCAATCTTAAATTTTACTTTGCATTACCTTGAGGATGCCACCATGCTTTGCTATCCACTGTATAGTTTCTGAAATGTGTGATTCAGATATCTTATCTGTATCCTAATTTACTACAGAAATGGTACTTTCATAATAGCTACCATGTTCATGTCAGAACAATTATGCTATACCATGTAATATTTACTCTTAGAAAATGGATATTATAAAATGTTAAAAAGTGTACTTTTACAAAGAATAAGTTCACTTTCCTAATAAACATCTATAGCTACTTCAAAATCAAAGCATGTCTTTTATTTTAAACCACACGGTTAATTACAAAAATAAATGCAAAGCCAAAACAGGTTCTATCTGTAAGTTCTTCCTAGCAACACTTATCTTGTGCCTTTACTGATATTAGTTCTCAAGTAATTGATGTCTTTTAAGGGGATTAATTATTAAGTTTTGAGATACTTTTATGCAGAAAAAAGTAAAACAATAAGAGAAAATTATATAGTTTAAAATCATATAATTTCATTTTTCACCATAAGAATCTTTTGTTATAGTTAAAATATTTATGCCAAGATAAATTTCAAAATCTCATTATGAAATGAATGGATTGTTATGCAATTATACTCGATTTAGATTTTTTAATATTTTCAATGGCCTGGAGTAGATTATAAAATGGGTATTAATAGGAAGGCAAATTCAATCTTAAAACCGTATTATTCTTTTTTTTTTTTACTATTTTTTTAAATTTACTAAGTCAATGCAATCTCCCAAATAAAATATTTATGAGTGATAAAAAATACTAATATTTCTCATACTGTTTTTTTTTGACTATTCAAAAAATCGACAATAAAGGAAAGGTATACAGCCTTAATTATATAAAGCATGATGTTTATGTTAAAATAAGACCATCTTATCTTATTTTATATTATATTGTATCTACTACTAATATAACCCTGTGAATTGGGGGTTATTTCACTTTTTTTCACTGTGAAACAATCTGCCATCTCCTAGAGAATTAGAAAGTAAAGCATCACGAGAATACAAATGAAAGAAAAAGGAGTCCAGTAATCAGTGTCATATAACCCATATAATATTAATATCATTAATTAAGAAAAAAAATTAAATCAAGCTCCCTTAGCCTCTATGCGGATTGTATTCATAGGCATGTGCCATCACACCCAGCTTTTTGTTTGTTGTTTATGTCTTTTGTTTCCTTTTCCTTCTTTATTAGAATTTTGTTGCTGATGTTTCACATTGATCTTTGGTTTATTGAAAAAGGGTCTCACCATGTATGAAGGATGATCAAAATATATTGTGAATGTTTAAGTTTTAAAATGTTGAAATAGAAGATAACTTCTTAGGGAGTACCAGCAAGGATGAGTATCACTGGACTGCTGATGGAAAACAGCAATTCCTGAGATGGGAATAAAAGATAAAGTATTGTACAGGAAGATAAATGAATAGAAAATCAAGCAGACTAAAGTCTACTTTTTAGAAAATATGTGCAGGTGATCCCAATTAATCTTGGATGACAGAATTCAACTCCCACCTCAGACCCTGTGGATAAGCTATCTTGAGAAAGGATAAGACTGAATGAGACTGCAGGCCGCCCTTTACTGACAGCATGTTCGACTAGACTCCAAATAACACTATCATTTCAACCAGGCAGAGAAAAGTGATATATATTCAACTCAGAAATTCAGAGAAGCTGAAATCAGAATAGAACAAAACAAAATTCTATGCACACATTTGCATGTTCTATAAAATAATACTATGCCAGCTCAAGGGAGTGGAAGGACTCAGAGATGAGAGATTTGTTCAACACAGAAAATATCAATAATAATAAGGTTGCACCTAAGTCCACTAGAGTGCTGTACATGGAACATTCAGTGTCCTACCCAAAAATGTCAGTGGCCTCCCACAGGGTGTGGTGAGCAGAAACTCATTGCTGGGAACTTCAACAATCAGAGAATATTGATTCCATGATAAATACATGGATATGTTCAGAGAACTACTCAGTGGAGGCAGAAGAAAATGAGCACTCTGACTGTTTCTGCACAAATTGGAGAGGCCTGAGATAGCATGAGTTGCTGCGTATCAGCCCAGACTGGGAGTGGCATTGGATTCTGCAGCTGGGGCTGAGACAGGCAGATGTCTCCAACAGAGGCACAGTGAATGATAAATTTAACCAAGACGTGAAGGTGACAGAAATCACAGAGATAAACAATCCCATAGAAATCATAATAACCAGAAATGACATTGACAAGATAAGATCACAGAAATCAAGGACAAAATGGAAATACATGATGACATATCCAGAGAAAACTTAAAAACAACAAGAAGGAAACAAAAATTCACGCAACAACTTCTAGATGATGCTGAGAAGATTAAACTAAATCTAACTGGAGTTGGACAGAAATTAGGAGACAACCCACATAGAATAAAAAAAATCTTTATAGAGAAATCTTTTTAGTAAATTTTGTAAATATACAGAAGCAAGTCATCATATGGATGAACAAGTACTACAGACATCAAGTGACTATGATGAAAAAATATGCTCTTACTTGGAAACAGCCCATCTGCCCATCAGTTGGAAACTGGATAAAGAAGATGTGGATTTTCTATTAAATGGAATACTACTCAGCCATAAAGAATGAGAACATAGATTCATTCATAGGTAAATGGGTACATTTTCAGGATATACTCCTAAGTGAAATAAATAAGTCACACATGTGTAAATACCAAATAGTTTCTTTGGTGTGAAAAACTAAAATAGTACTCAAGATCCTAACAGGACAATTAGCAATGTGAAATAGGAAGAAAAGGACCAAAGGTGTAGGGACAGTGAGAAGGAGAGGGAAAGGGGAACAAGGGAAAATGAAAAAAAA
Organism: Fukomys damarensis; assembly: GCF_012274545.1. Classification (NCBI taxonomy): domain Eukaryota; kingdom Metazoa; phylum Chordata; class Mammalia; order Rodentia; family Bathyergidae; genus Fukomys; species Fukomys damarensis. Next base: position 48,651,507 of record NW_022900936.1, on the reverse strand, counting down.
TATGAGAAAATGTAAAAATGGAATTAAAGTGTTTGAAGGTTGGGAGGGGAGGAGGGGGTTAAGGGAGGGTGGGGACAAGGAGAAAAAATGAGAAGCAAGACCTGGCATATAAAGGTATAAGATCCCAGTAATGAATGTAACTGTACTGTATACCTATAATGTAACAATAAATTCAATTTAAAATAAAATAAAAAAAGAAAAAAAATATGCTCTCTACAACATATCACAGTCAAAATGAAAAATTTCCAACAAAACAACAGAATTTTAAAAGCTGACAAAGACAAGCAAACTCACTTGTAAAGAAATCTCATTAGGACTACAGCAGGTTTTCAACTCAAACTTTAAAGGCCAAGAAGGCTTTCAGTGAAGTGTTTCATACAGTAAATGCAAACAACACTTAACCTAGGCTAATACAGCCTGTAAATTTTCCTTCCAAAATTAATTGAGGAAGGACATTACCAGAAAAAGAGCTGCTGAAGAGATTAAAAACAAACAAACAAACAAAGAAACAAACAAAAAAACTAGCACTCCAAAAAACTTCAACATATTCTCAAAAAACACAACAAAGGCAACAAAGCCAAAAACTTTAGGGAATAAATATATCAAGCTAGGTAAATAGTTTGACAAAGGGCGGGGGATGAAAGGAATAAACAACATAGAAATGCATTGAGATGAATAAATAAATACTTTTCAGAAAGAACACAATGTAAATTGGCTCAACTCCCCAATTAAAAGACACAGATTGGCAGACTGGATCAAAGATAAATGAAACTAAAATAAAACCAAACAGGCACTTGCATTTAATAAACGTATCTAAACCAAAAAGAAATGTATAGACTAAAAATTTAAAAAATGGAAAAATATTTCTTGCACCAAGACGCTGAAATCAATCAGGGATAGCAATTTCAGCCTCAGACAAAGTAAATTTCAAGCTGAAAATGATCAGAAGAGACAAGGAAGGTCCCTGACTATTAGTTAAAGGAACAATTCAACAGGATGTGATAACAATTTAAATATGCACCAAATAGCATAGCATGTAAGTTCAAAATATAAAGACAAAGAACAACACAAAATCATAGTGAGTGACATAGTGAGTCAATACTCCATATATGCAAAAGGGCGTGTCAACTAAACAAACAAACAAACCACATTGAACAAATAAATATCAGAGCTGAAATGAACCTTTGAACAAATGGACTTAATCGATATCTATGGATTGTTCTGACATAGTGAAACACTGTACACACCATTCTAAGCAGCACATTAAACTTTCTCCAAAGTAGACCACATCCTAGTACAAAAAACCTGCTTATAAACACAAAGAAATTAAAACCATCCCAAGTATATTATGATTATACACACTGAAACATGTAATGAATCACTAAAGAAACCGCAGAAATTTCTAAACACCTGGGTCTTAACATACACTTGAACACACAATTGGTCAAAGATCCACTTTTTAAGGGAAATGAATCACATTATTAATTGAATAAATTTTAAATTAATTTTATTGGTACATTTAAGGTATACAATATAATTATATTCATTGTTGAAAACTTGTGCATAATGAAAATTGAATTTTATTTTTACCTATCACCCTCCCCTCCCTTCAAACACTCCCTCCCTCCCTATCTACAAAGACTTTGTATCATTTTTATTGTCTCACCCAAATAATATTCCCTTCTTTCCTTTCCCCTACCCCTCCCATTTTCCCTTCTCCTTTGTGCCTTTTGTTCCTATTTCACATTATCGGTTATCCCTTTTACTCCTTATTTACACTTTCAATTTCTCATATTAGAGAAACTATTTGATATTTACACATATATGTCCTACTCATTTCGCTTGAGTATTGCCTCAATGTACATCCATTGAGTTATAAATGTATCTAAATTCTCATTTTTATGGCTGAGTAGTACTCCAATTTACTAAAACAAAACAAAACAAAACATTTTCTTTTTACAGTCTCCATGCGATTGGCAACTTGGCTGTTTCCAAGTTTAGCTACTACAAATTGTGCTGCTATGAACATGGGTGTACATATATCACTGTGATATGATTCTTTTGATTTTTGGAGAAGATACCCATTAGGGGAATAGCTGGGTCACATGGGACTTCCTGTACTCGTTCTTTGAGGTATTTCCATACTGATTTCCACAATGGTTGCACCAGTCTACACTCCCAAGAGCAGTGGAATAGTGTTCTTCTTTCCCCACAGCCCCAGCAGCTTTTGCTATTGGTTGATTTCATGATAACAGCTGTTCTTTCTGGGGTGAGTTGGAATATGAGAATTGTTTTCATTTGCATCTCTCAAATGACCAGTGGTGTTGAACAATTTTTCATAGGTTCATTTGCTACTTCTCCTTCTTTGTCTGAGAAATATCTGTTCATTTTAGATGCCCATTTTTGGATTGGGTCTTTAAATCTAGGAAGTCTGATTCTTAAATTTTCTATATATTTTAGATAGTAGACCTTTGTGGAAGAAGAACTGGTGCAAATTTCTTCCCATATTAAAGGTTGTATCTTCACACTGTTTGTGGTTTCTCTTGCTCTACAGAAGCTTTTTAATCAGAAGAGTTCCCACTTGTTGACTCATGACCAACTGAGGTTTTGTTCATAAAATCTTTTCCTACACCAGTGTATTCAAGAGTTCTAACCTATCTTCCAGCTAGCTTAGTGTTTCTGTTTTTCTTCTTTTTTTTCAAACCAGAGGAATCACTCTATAATACAGCTATGGGGAACACATATTGTTACACAATTATAAATACTACCTTTATGAGGGTTGAATAATATTCCGATGTGTGCATATACCTTTTCTTTAAAAATGTTTTCTTTCAATCTGTAACTAACTTAAAACAAAACAATAAACATTAGGGGGGAACCATGTATTATTCAATGCACTGTATCATATTTTTATCCAACCATTATTTAATGGATGTATAGGTGGAATTCACAACTTGACCACTTTTAATAGTGCTGCAGTGAATGCTGGGATGTAGATATCTCTTCAACATTCTTATTTCTTTTCAAATATCTACTATCTAGAATATACAAAGAACTTAAAAATCATCTTAGTGTTTCAGTATTAATATTTAGTTCTTTAATCCATTTCTATTTTAGTTTAGTGAATGGTGAGAAATATAGAAAGTTTTTATCTTTGATAAGTTGAAGTCCAGTTTTTCCAGAACCATTTATTAAAGAATCTATCTTTCCTTCAATGAGGGTGATTGGCTCCTTTGTCAAAGATGAGGAGGCTGCATCTGGAGTCGTTTCTGCATCTTGTAATCTGTTCCACTGATACTCAGGTCTGTTTCTTTACCAGTACCATGCTGTTTTTCTCACAGTAGTTTGTAGTATAGTTTCAAGTGGGATGATTGTGATAGCCACTGCCTTGTCTCTGTTGCCTAAAATTGCTTTTGCTCTTCTACATCTCTTATTATCCCAAATGAATTTTTGGATTATTTTCTCAAGGTCTGTGAAGTATGCTGCTACGATTTCAATTGGGATTGTATTGAATTTATGCAACAGTTTTGGAAAAATGACCATTTTTACTATGTTTATTCATCCTACCTAGGAGCAAAGGAAATCTTTCCATTTTCTTATATACTCTTTGATCTTTTTTTTTTTTCAGAGTTCTAAAGTTTTCAGAGTAGAGGTCTTTGATTTCTTTTGTTAGTTGATTCCTAGGTGTTTCAATTTTTTTGAGCCTATTGTTCAAGGAATTGAATACCCCATTTCTCTTTCAGTGGGTCTGTTGTTCATATACCGAAAAGCTATTGATTTTTGTGTGTTGACCTTGTATCTAGCTACTTTGCTAAATTTGGTTATTAAGTCCAGAAGACATTTGGTGGAGTTCTTTGGGTCTTCTATGTGGAGTATCATGTCATCTGCAAATAAGGAAAATTTGACTTCTTCATTTCCTATCTTTATTCCTTTTACTTCTCTCTCTCTCTTGTCTAATTGTTGTGGCTAACATTTCCAAAACTATATTGAACAGACATGGTTATAGCATAAATCCTTGTCTCATACTTGACTTTAGTGTGAAGGATGTAAGTTTTTTAGCATTTAGTATGATATTGGCTATTGATTTTTCATAAATGGCTTTTATCAGATTGAGGTAGACATCACCTATTCCAATTTACTCTAGGGCTTTTATGATGAAGTGTGTTGGATGTTTTTGAATGCTTTTTCTGCATCTATTGAGATGATATATGGATTTTGTCCTTGGCTTTATTAATATAGTTTATTACATTTATTTATTTGTATATTTTGAAATATCCTTGTATCCCTGGAATGAATCCCACTTTGTCAAGGTGTATGATCTTCTTTATGATCTTCTGCATTGTATTTTCCAGTACCTTTTTAAGGATTTGTGCATCTAAGTTCATTAGTGAGATTTGCCTATAATTCTCTTTTTCACTTTGGACTTTCTCTGCTTTGAGGATCAAGGTGATGCTTGCTTCCAGGAAAGAACTTGGGAGTATTGCTTCCTTTCCATTTTCATTCAGTAGTTTCTTTCTATATGTCTTGTAGAATTCAGCAGTGAAGTCATTAGGGCCTGGGCTTTTCTTAGTTTATAAGTTTTTAATTACATTTTCAATTTTATTGATTCATATAGGGTGGTTTAGAATTTTGAGCTAATCTTCACTCAACTTTAGTAATTCATATGTATCTAGGAATCTGTCCATTTCTTCTGTATTTTCCATGTTACTGGTGCAAAGGTTCTTGAAGTAGGTATTGGTAATCCTCTGGGTTTTTTCTGGGTCTGTTGTAATTTCACCATTTTCTATATTAATTGCATGGATTTGAGATTTTTCTTTCTTTCCTTTTTTTTATAAGGTTTGCTAAGGTTTCGTCAATTTTGTTTACTCCTTCAAGAAACAATTCGGTTTCATGGATTTTTGTATCATTCTGTTCACCTCCATTGCACTGATTTCTGCTCTGATCTTTATTATTTTCTCCCTTGTATGAGCTTTGTGTTTCTCCTGTTCTTCTTTTTTTAGAAGCTTGAGGATCAGCATCATTTTGTTTAATTGTGCTCACTCTGTTTTCCTAATATACACATGCATTGCTACTAATTTTGCTTGCAAGCCTGCTTTCATTGTGTCCCATAGATTCCTATATGTTGTAGTTTCATTGTCATTTAATTGTATGAGCTCTCTAATTTCTTTTAATTTCCTCTGTGACCCACTGGTTATTCAGTAGTGTGTTGTTCAATTTCCATGTGTTTATGGAATTCTTTCAGTTCCTTTTGCTACTGATCTCCAATTTCATCACACTATGACCTGATAATATATGGGGGATAATTTCAATTCCTTTAGACTTACTTAGATATGTTCTATGAGTGAGTATGTGGTCTATTTTGGAGAGCAACCCATGTACAGCTGAAAAGAATATGTATTCTAATTTTGTAGGTTGGAACACTTAAACACCTCTTAAATTCATTTGTTCAAGATTTGATTGAGTTCTAGTACTTTGTTGTTTATTTTATGTCTAGTTTTTCCATCTACTTGTGACAGTGGGATGTTGAGGTCCCTCCTACTATTGTGTTAGTGCTTAATTGATTTTTTCATGTCCATTAGTATTTGTTTTATATAGTAGTGTGCATTAGTGTTGGTGCATATATATTTAAGATTGTCATCTCTTCCTCTTAGATTGCTCCCTTTAAAAGGATGTAGTGTCCTTCTTTGTCTCTCTTAATCAGTATTGATTTGAAATCCACTTGATCTGCAGAGGATAGATACTCCTACTTTTTTTCAGGTTCCTTTTGCATGGAGTATTGTGTCCACTATTTAACTTTCAGTCTGAGTTTTTTTTTCTTTAATTAAGTGTATTTCTTGTATGCAGCATATTGTTGGATCTTGCCTCCTGACCCATTCTGCCAGTCTATTTCTTTTCATTGGTGAATTGAGACCATTAACATTGACGGTTATAACTGATATGTATTGACTTTTCCTTATCATGAGTTTTTCTTTTTGTTGGATTCTCCTCCCTTGCACTTAATTTTTTGTTGTGCCTGATAGAGTTATTCTGCTGGGCTTCCTGGTTTTGTGATCTTTATTGTCTTTTGCTAGGATATTTTTTAAAAAATTTGGAGTGCTGGTTTGTTATTCAGGAAGTCTCTCAGGTGTTCTTCATCATAGAAATGTCTTATTTCTCCATCAATATTGAAAGATAGTTTCACAGGGTACATCAATCTGGATTGCACAATGCTTTGCTCTAGGACTTGAAATATTTCATTCTAGGCTCTTGTTGCTTTGAGGGTTTGTGATAAGAAGTCTGCTGTGATTCTGATGGGCTGTCCTTTATGTGATTTGTTTCTTTTCTCTAAATGCTTTTAGAAATTTTTTTCTTCTGTTGGTTTTCTGGAATCTTAACTATTATAGGCCTATAGGCCTATGTGTAGATTTCTGTTTTAGCATGGCTCATTGGAGTCCTATATGCCTCGCTTATCTGTATGTTAAGTTGTTTTACCCTACTTGGGAAGTATTCTGTAATTACTTCTGTGAACATTATTTTTTATGTTGTCTGTGCTCTCTCCTGTGTCTTCATTGACACTGATCAGTCTTATATTTTTCTTCTTTGCATCACCTAGCAGCTGCTGGATTGATCTCTATGGTCCTTTAGAATATTTAAGAAAATTTTATTTTCCTGGTTACTAATTGTAATCCTATCTTCCATAAGTGAAATTCTATCTTCACATTGGCTCATTCTACTGCATAAACTTGCAATGGAGTTTTTAATCTCCTGGATATCAGTTTGCATCCATTTGATGAATTTCATTTGTTTTCTATGTTGGGATTCCATCAGATTCCTCACCTCTTCTATTATTTTAATCTGTGTCTTCTCTAGATTAATTAATCATGTCTTGCACTGTGGGCACAATCTTTCCTGTTATCTGAGAAATTACTTCTAATTTAATTCTTTTCCAGATCCTCTTACATTGTTAGTTCAGGGAGTTCAGATGGTTGAGTACCAATTTATTTCATCTTTTTTTCCCTTTGGGGTTGCCTTACGTTATTTGGAAGTCTGGTTTTGGGACTTGTTTCCATGTCTTCATATTTTAATAGATGCAGCTTGCTGTGCCTTTGTTGAGGAAACTTTTTGCTCACCTAGTGGTCTTCAATTCTCAACAAATCTCCAAGAGGCCTTTTCTCTGCTGCTCACCAGTACACCAGTTCCTCTGTTCAGAATGGTTATCTTCTGTATCCCTGAGTCTGGGCAGACTTCTGGCTGGGGCATGGGTACACTTATGGTGGTATCTAGGTGTGCCTCTTCTTAGACATTTATGTATCTGTTGTCTGAGAGAGCCTTTAACTGGGGGCTGTGTTCCCCAGTTCCTGTTGTCTAAACAGGCTTTTGGCTTGGGTTTCCACCAGAGAGAACATAGGGGTGAGCCTCTGACAGAAACTTGTGCACCTATGTAGCTCTGTTCCAGGTTGGCCCTTGGCTGGGCAGGTGTACCAAGCCTCTGGATCAGAGTGTGTTCCTGGCTGTCATGTGCCTGCAACTGTGCTGGTCTGAACCACAAAACTTCTCCCACATATCTAGACCCACTCATGATGCTACAAAGTGAGCCTCTGATGGAAGCTTGAGTGCCTGTTCACCTCTCTCCTGGGTAGTCCTTTGCTTGGGTGGGTGTGCCCACACCTTAGTGGTTTGGGAAGATCCTTGGAGGGAATCTGACTGAAGCCTTGTTGGTCTGGACCATGCCATTGTTCTCCCAGATTTGTGAACATTCACTGATGCTATTTTTTGAAAAGAATAAATAAAATAAATAAACTCTTAGGCAAATTACCAAAAGAAGAAAAGATTGACAGCATCACAATCAGAAATGAAAAAGGTAAAATCACTAGGAGTGCTTCAAAAATACAGATCATAAATTATGAAAAAATTGTATACTGACAATCTGTACTACAGTCAAGAGAGTTAAAAATTATAAGACATAGAGTAATCCACTACTCTTCCCTGATGTAATTATGAGGAATGCAGGTGACAAAAGAGAATAGTTAAGTGTTCATAAGTCACAAGAAATATCCTTCCCAATGATAAAATGGGATATTTTAGTATTGATCTCAAAAAGGAAGAATGAAAATAGAAAAATTATTCCAAAAGAAAAGAAAAACAACAAAATGATAAATCTGAAAATGGAAATCACTGTGCTGCCACCTCCTGCACAGACCATCCTCACATTTACAGTAAGTAGTTGTCTCTCAGTGACCAAAGCACACATGGTTTCTCTCAAACCCTTCACTCATTCCACTATGGTTCATGGTATAGTGATTTCCACATTACCTCCCTCACTGAAATATAATTTGCTTAAATACTGCATCTACATTATTTATGTTTGTGCCTCCCTTCCCACAAGGACAGTAGAACTGAAAAACATTGTCTTTGGTTGAATTGAGTTGAAGTGAAATATGTCAAGGAATACAGATAGATTAGCATGCAAAAAAGCAAATTTAAAAACAATTTAATATTAATTGCTTAAATGCATACTCACTCACTATTTATTCACTCAGTAGAATCTTTGTTTTCAGAATTAATCAGTCATAAGTATATATGTGCATGGAAATATCCTGTCAAGAGAAAAAAAATTGGAAAGTTTAACTGCAATGTCATACATGCTGGAGAGTAGAAATAAAGACAAAACACAATTGAAATAAAGAATAACAAAGTGATTTTGAATAAGTCATGTGAAGTGTTAACATATTCTTTTTAATTAAATCATGTTAAGCATGCTACTTTTGATTTTGGCAATTTATATCATTCTGTTATGTAAAAACCATTCCCATATTATTAACATAAATATTCATAATTAATGTATTTTGTTTAGTGTTCAGTAAATGGTAGGATTTTGTTTGGAAAAACAAAATAGGTATCAAAATTCCAGTTCCATATAAAGTCTTAAAAATCAGAAGTATTAAGTAATTTATTAATAATTTCTGAAGTCTTCATAAAAGGAAATAACCTAAATTTGACTGAAATAAAATGTATGACTTAATCTGATACATTAAATTATTCCCTGGGTAACAAAAACTGCCTTCTTTGTTTTCAGCTTTTTATTAATGATCAAACTACACACACACATACACATACACACACAAGTGTGTGTATGTGTGTGTGTGAAAACAAAATCCTTTATAATTGCACTTACAATTAATGCAAAGGATTAAGGAGTATTTATTTTAGGGGAGGGATCCCAATTTAGTCAGATTTATTTAGAAACGCATATTATCCAGGAGGAAATTACTACTTTTCATCAGATTTTTCAAGATGTGTAACTCAAAAATATTTAAAATCATAAGATATTGAGGAGTGTTAGTCTGAAAGGCCTCCTATAACCAAACACCACAGAACAAAAGATGAGGGGTGGTTAAACAACAGGACATTGTTTTCTTATGGTTCTGGAGGCTGCAAATCCAAGATAAAGGTTCTGTTTCTTCTGTGGTCTTTCCTTTGGCTTGTGGATGGCTTGTTTCTTACTGTGCCCTTGTGGAGCACACACATCCCCCTTGTCTGTATGCCTCAGTTTCCCTCTCTCATAAGGACATCAGCTGATGGTGTTAAAATCAGCTGAAGGTTCTTTTGCTTAGCTCAGAAGGAAATCATTAATCATCCAAGTGCAGCTCCATTACCAGCTCTGGGCTCTGAGTATCAGTAGGCTTTGGCCCTTAGAGTTACAAAATTTGACAGCTCCCTGCTGCTGCTATCAGTTCATCCACAGCCAAGGCCATAGCTCCCTTGGCAGCTTTCTGGCTTCTACTTGTCACCAAATGACATCAGTCAAAGAGAGTTGTCACCAGTCAATACAGCCAGGCTGCTGCCTTTCACCATTGATCTTTGTTGATTATTGCTGGTCTCTGCTGCTGGACTCTGGAACTCCTCAGGTATAGCAGTCTCTAGTGTTACCAACTCTTTTAATGCAAATCTCTCTGCCTGCACTACCTGAAACAAGAGCCATAAGCAGATTTACAGGACCATCCAAACAAGGCTTTATTAGGACCTATTAAGCTATAGGACAGGGAATTCTATGAATATCATTCATAGAAGGGAGCCCTGCTCCACGGACCCATGGAGTATGAGGAGGAACTGCTTATACAGAGAAGCAGTGGAGCCACATGTGTGCGGGTCTGTACATCTCACACACCAGCCTGAGAACTTTCAAAGAAAAGACAGAGGTGGCTACAGGGTAGAGTCATCAGGAGCAGCCACAGAAGGGTTATTTGTTTAATAGCTGCCACATCTCTACAAAAATGGAGAGGCTGAAAAATGTGACTGCTCCCACTTTGGAGGAGTCTTTAGGAGGGCTGGCCATGTTCATCACAACTTCTTGGGCTCCAGGGATGTCAGAGGTGAAAGCAGTCCTTGGAGTGGCAGGAGCAGGGTGGTTCCTGTCATCACAGCCTCAACATCAGAATTAACTCCAGGGTGTTGGATGGCCCTGGGCTAATGATCAGAGGCTACCCATGCAGAAGCAAGGGCAGCAAGGGAGAGTGCATGACCACTGTGAGTCAGACAGCTGTCCTCAAGTCTGTCATAGGAAAAAATGAAGGTGTCAGGGGTTATATTCTTTTGTATCTCAGTTGGATCAGAGTGCAATCTAAGGGCCTCATTATAACTGTATTAATTTTTAAAGATGCTTTCTCCAAATAAGTTACACTCCAGGTATTAGGGTCTAGGACTTCAACATATGAATTAGGGTGGGGATACGGCTCAGTCTATAATAGCTGCTAAAGACAAATTAGTGTCTGACAGATATTTTCTCCATGATGTCTTCTTTTGAAAATGTGGTAGTGGCCTAGATTACTTGTGTCAGATTCCCCATGACACCGCTGGCCAGAAGGCCATACAATTTGGTGGAGCTGGGATGCGGAACAAAGTTGCCAGAGAGAAAACAAGATTTCCAGTTATACCTGATTCCTGAGAAAGATCACAAAACCCTCTCTCAGAGGAGAGGATGGAGGAGACCAGAAGGAGGCAGGAACTGATGGCCCACTTGCACCAACATTAGATGTTCTCACACCCAACAAAAGTACAAAATACTACATGCAGTTAGAGAAAAGAAAAAAAAAATAAATGTAAAAGAAAGCCCGTTAGAATCACAACTGACTTTTCAGTATAAACCCTCAAATCAAGCTGAGCTTGGAGTGAAACATTTCAAGCTATAAAAGAAAACAAACTGCAACCTAGGCTGATGTATCTTGTCAAACTATCTCTCAAAATTGATGGAGGAATAAGATATTTTCATGAAAAAGAACACCTGAGAGACTTCATGAATACCAAACCAAAATTTTTCAAAAAGTATTCTAGAAAAAGACAATGAAGGTCACAGCTTCATGAGGCCCCCAAAAGGAAATCCAACAGGCAGGAAATATAAGGGAGGTGGAGAAAATAAAGAAGGGCCAACAATAGGAAAATAATATGAAAATAATAAGTCAATCAATTACAACCATCAGTATCAAAGGCTTCGATTCACCAATCAAAAGAAATACACTGGCAGAATGGTTTAAGAAGCAAAATCCAACAGTATGCTCTATTCAAGAAACACAACTACTTGAAAGGGAAACTAATAGACTGAAAGTAAAAGGATGGAAAGTAGTTCTCCATGTGACAGGAACCTGGAAAAAGCAGGGGTAGCTATCTTATTTGCAGGCAAAGTAAATTTCAAAACAAAACTAACTTAGAGAGGCAAAGAATGTCACTACATCCTATGGAAGGGAATAATCCAAGAGGAAGAGATGAAAATCATAAATATATATGCACCAAATACTAATGCTCCCAAGTATATAAAACAAATAACAAATATTAAGGGACATGAAACACCAATAAGCACTGATACAATTGAAGTGGGGGACCTCAATACCCTATTGTCACAAATAGATCATTTAGACTAAAACTCAACAGCAAATACCAGAATTGAACCAAGCTTTTGAGAAAATGGACTTAATAGATGTCTACAGAGTGTTCCACCCTACAAAATCAGAATATGCATTATTTTTGGCTGCACATGGGTCATTCTCCAAAATAGACCACATGCTAGCTCATAGAACATGTTTAATTAAATGCAAAGGAATTGAAATTATCCCATGTATGTTATCAGACTATAATGCAGAATAAAAGGTGAGAACTTCACAAACACATGGAAAAAACAAAAAAATTTTTCTGAACAACCAATGGGTCTCCTGAACAACCAATGGGTCACAGCAGAAATTAAAGAAGGAATCAGATACTTTTTACTATTTGATGAAAATGCCAGTACAACATACAGGAATCCATGGGATACAATGAAAGCAATTATATGTGGGATATTCATAGCAGTGAATGCCCACCCTAGGAAAACAGAGTGAACTCAAATAAATAACCAAATGATGAATCTTAAGCTCCTAGTAAAAGAACAGCAAGAGAAACCCAAAGTTCATACAAGGGAGGAAATTATAAAAATCAGCGTAGAAATCAATGCAATGCAGCATAAGAGAATGCTACGAAAAAATAAATGAATCAAAGTTGTTTTTTTTAAAGAATAAATAAAATTGATAAATCCTTAGCCAACCTTATCAAAAAAAAAAAAGGACAGAAAAGGCTCAAATTCATACAACTAGGAATAAAAATGTTGAAATCAGAACAGGTCCAGCAGAAATGCAGAGGATCATCAATACCTATTTCTGAACCTCTACTCTAATAAAATGCAGAACATAGAACAAATGGACAGATTTCTAGATACATATGAAATACCAGAGTTGACTGAACAAAATATAAAAATTCTAAACACCCAGTTAAAATCAGTGAAATTTAAAATGTAATAAAAAATTTGCCAACAAAGAAAAACCCAGGTCCAAATGGCTTCAATGCTAAATTCTACAAGACATTTAGAGAAGAACTATTGCAACTACTCTTTAAACTTTTCAATGAAATTGAAAGAGAAGCAATACTTCCAAATTCATTCCAGATAGCAAGTACTACTTTGATTCTAAAATGAGGGAAAGACTCACCAAAAAAGAGAACTACAGGCCAATCTCCCTAATGAACATAGATGCAAAAATCCTCAATCACATACTGACAAACAGAATACAGAGATTCATCAAGACTATACACCCTGACCAAGTCATATTTATCCCAGGGATACAAGGATGTTAAATCAATAATTGTAATACACTATATTAACAGAATCAAGAAAAATATGATCCTCTCAATAGATGCAGGATAAACATTTGACAAAATTCAACACTCGTTCATGATTAAAAAAAAAAAAAAACACCCTGCAGAAAATTTGAATAGATGGTCTTTATCTCAACTTGATAAAGGCTCTCTATGAAAAGCCAACATCCAGCGTGATATTTAATGGCTAAAAACTGAAAACCTTCATGCTGAATTGAGGAACAAGACAAGGATGTCCACTATCACCACTCCTATTCAATATAGTTTTAAAAACATTAGCCTCAATAATTAGGAGAAATAAAAGCAGTAAAGATAGGAAAGCAAGAAGTTAAACTGTCATTATTTGCTGATAATATAATATTTTACATACAAGACCTAAAGAAGTCTGGTAAAAGACTTCTAGACTTGATTGACAGATTCAGTAAAATAGCTAGATATAAGGTAGCTGAATATAAGTTAAATAAACAAAAATCAGTACCCTTGTTGTACACAAATAACAGACTGAGCATGCAATTAGGGAAACAATCCCTTTCACAACAGCATCCAAAAAATGAAATATCTGCGATTTATCTAATGAAGAAGAAAAAATCTCTACACTGAAAACCACAGCACTCTGAAATAAGAAATTGAAGGAGATGTAAGAAAATGGAAAAACATCCCTTTTTCCTGGGTAGGAAGAATCAATGTAGTGAAAATGGCCATACTTCCAAAACTGCTATACAGATTCAATGCAATTCCTGTTGAAATCCCAAAAGTATATTTCATAGAATTAGAGAAAACATTCCAAAGATTCATTTGGAATCATGAAAGAGCTAGAATAGAAAAAGCAATTCTAGGTAACAGAGACATGGCAGAGGGTCACAATCCCCAAGTTGAAATCATAGTACAAAACCACTGTGATAAAAACAGCATGGTACTAGCAAAGGAACAGACCCTTAGATCAGTGGAACAGATTAGAAGATTCAGATACATCTCTGCTATACTCAGCTACGTCATCTTTGACAAAGAAGCCAAACATCCTTTCTGGAGGAAAGATAGCCTCTTTAATAAATGAAAAACTGGATTTCAACTTGTTAAAGATTACAATTAGACCTGTATCTTTCAACATTCACTAAACTAAAATCCAAGTGGATTAAATATTTAAATATTAAAACAGAAACACTTAACTTGCTGGGTGATAAGTTAGGTAGAACTTCTGAAGATATCAGAATAGGAAATATTTTATGAACAAATCCTCAGTAGCACAGGAACGAGCACAAAGAATAAACAAATGGGATCTCATATTTTTAAAATGTTTGTACTGTTGGAGAAAGCAAAAGCTGGGCTAAAGACCACCCACAATGTGGGAAAAAAATTTTTACCAGATGTTCTTAAGGCAAAGGTCTACTATCTAGAATACATAAAGAATTAAATTAGACCCCCCCCAAAGATAAAGACATAAGTAATAAATGGGCGTCTGAAACAAACATATTTCTCAGAAAAAGAAGTAAAAGCAGCAAATAATCATATGAAAAAATGTTCAATGCCACTGGTCATTCCAGAGATGCAGATGAAAAGAACAATGAGATTCCATCTCACCCCAGTAAGAATGGCTGCTATCAAGAAATCAACCAAAAACAAATGTTGACAGGGTTGTCGGAAGAAAGGAACCCTTCTTCATTGTTGGTGGGCGTGCAGCCTGGTGCAATCACTGTGGAAATCAATGTGGAGATACCTCAAACAACTCAGATTAGAAGTCCCATTTGACTCAGCTATTCCTCTGCTAGGTATCTTCCCAGAAGAATTAAAAGAATTATACCACAGTGATATATGCACACTCATGTTTATATCGGCAGTTTGTAATAGCTAAATCTTGGAAACAGCCCAATTGCTCTTAAATTGGCGGCTGGATAAAGAAGATTTTTTTTCTCATAGAGTTTATTGGTACATTTCAGGTATATGGTACAGTTACATTCATCACTGGAAACTTGTACCTTTACATGACAGGTCTTGGTTCTCATTTTTTCCCTTCACTCCCTCCTTCCTTCCTTATTTACAAATACTTTATTTCCTTTATTTCATTTTCTCATGTTTTTTTCTTTTCCCTTATTTCTTTTCAAGATGTGTTTTTTATATAAAATGGAATAATATTCACCCCTAATGAATGAGAAACTAGAGAGATTTATAGCTAAGTGAAATTAATGAGTCACACATGTGTAAATAATGAATAGTTTCTCTGGAGTGAAAAAGTGAAAGTGTACATACGGATTAAAATGTATAATTGATATTGTATAATAGAAAGAAAAGTCTAAAAGTGTAGAGGAATTGGGAGGGATAGGGGAGAGGTAAAGGGGAAAAATAAAAAATGTGAAAAGGAAAACCATGGAAACAATGTATTTGTAAACAGGAAAGAGTGAAGGGCCTGAATGGAGGGCTGGGTATTGGGGAAAAATAAGAATCTGATAAGTCATGTATAGGTACTAAATCACAATGATGAATGTAACTGAATTATATACCTAAAATGTACCAATTAATTTAATACAGATTTAAAAAAGAAAAGCTACTTGCACCACCCATACCGTAAAATATATTTCAGTCAATAAAAACATTTCTGCACTACATGCTTTCATTATAACAAGAATGTCAGGAAATATACAAATAACTAAGCAAGAAATAATTTTGAAATTAGAGACTGTATAAATAATCTCTCTTCACAAACATAGGGATAAAAAACGAATGAATGAAAAAAGCTTAATTGATTGTGACAATAGGTACAGATGAAGGAAATATTACTTAGTGAGAAACACTTGAAGCATTAAGTTTAGCAAATAATTACCTACTACGGAGATGTATCATTTGTTAGTATATAGTTGTATAATGCTTTTTAGATAGGCTTTCAAAAGTTGACTTTTAGGGCTGGGGAGTTAGCTCAGCGGTTAGGTGGCCTGCCTTGCAAGTACAAGGATCCGAGTTTGATCCCCGGTACCAACAAAAAGTTAACTTTTATATAATGAAATGGGTTATATAAATGTGTATATACACATTGATAGTAAAATAATAAATCACCTGCAGGAGATCATTGTATAAAATAAATTAAATCCTAAGTGATGTTTCTAAAGCATACTGACATACTGATTTTTAAATACAATTTTTCTTTCATAAGACATAAGTGATGAATTTGATATAACATTAAAGCAATCAAAAATCAGGAAGTTAGAGCCCTGTGAAGTAAAATGAAAATAACTTTGACTTATAGAATAAATTAAGAAATTGAATTCTCAGTTTATTCAAATCCAGAAGCATATCATACTTAATATTTTCTGATCATCTGTCTTCAACATATCAGTTGTTTCTCAATTCCAATCATGTTATCCAAATGTTTGTTTCTACTTAAGTAGCTCAATCATGGATATGTTGACAATTATTTCAATGTATTAATAGGGCAAAGTTTTAAATTGGGTTTAACTTCAAACATGAAAGCATTTTAATTTGTAATTATGTCACTAGGAAACACTATGCCTAATTTATCAAAAATAGTGTGATATAGTAACGAGAATGTGTACAGCATTATATGTGAGATTATAAACAGCTGCTCTGGTCCCTTAGATTTTTCCTTCATTATGTCCTCTCCACATGAGTGAAAACTTCTGTGGATCCTGGCCCAACTTACACAAACAATTTTCTAGAGTTAGGAATTTGCTCTTTGAACTTTAACTCTTCTCACCCATGCTTTCTCATTTTGAAAATTTAGGATTGGATTTTGGAATCAAATTGAAAATATATTCATCAAAAGTACAGCAGGAGATAAAGAAGCCATTTCACCAAAGAAGACAAATTCATTTTTTGTCACAAGTAATTAAAAGAAAGTGACATTACACATCTAAAAGTTGCCACACCACAGAAAAACCTTTTGCTGCTTTTTAACTGTATAATCTTTATTTGTTTTTACAGTTTGTTACTTTATATTTTCCTTTCCCATTTCATTTCTTAATTTTTTGTTTTGGTTTGTTTTTTGTTTCATTAAAAGCCCTAGATAATTGTAACTATAATAAAAAACTTTGAAAATATCCTAACGCTTTGTATTTTAATAATTGAAAGAAAGAGGAAAAGTAAAATATAACTTTAAATAGACCTTCAGAGAGGAAAATCTGTGTCTCTATACAAACTTACTTTCTCCTACCTTAGTCTATGGTAAGTACATTTACTACCATGTGGCACATGAGCAACATTGTCAGGTAAATAAAATTACACTATATCATCCCCTACCATATGAAAACTTCATGATACCTCCCCTAAATAGCTATCTTGGAGAAATTAATCCTAGATCTCTATAACAAAAAAGGGTAACTATAGCCTACATTCTGCAGACAATTTATGAGATATTTCAAAATAACTAAAAGTAGAAATGTATTCAAAATGTGACAATTAAAAATGTTTGAGGGGGTAACTATAATTACAATGATTTGATCATTATATATTGTATACATGTTCAATTTTTCATATTGTGCCACATAACAGTAAACAAATGTGTCAATACAAAATACTTCATTATCTTCAGAAAAGATCAGAAGATAATTCATTAGACGATGATACCACTAATTAAGTTTGCTAGGATTGCTCTAGAAAAGTAATTGATTTTAAAATTTTGTAAAAAGTTTTTCCAACAAAAATAATACTGAGACAATGTTTGAACGCTGTTATATTTGTAGAACCGAAAAATATCAAGAACTGTACAGATAACAAATATACAAGGGGAATATTTACATTAAGAACCACCTTAAATATATCTATACATGATACAAATTAAGAGGGTTAGTAGATGACACTTTCATAGATCCTCTCTGTTCTAAATTTAGAGTTTTGTTTGGTTTTTGTTTTCTAAAACATAAGGGATATGTGTTTGTGCATAATTTAAATAAATTACTTTTCAAAATATTAAATCTTGTGGTAATTCCAAAATAAATAATAATAACAATAATAATAATTATTATTATATGGTTTCATATTTCCAGAACTATTCCATTTATTTTTATATTTGTATAACTGTATCACTATGAGTAAATAGCAAAACAAAGCAAAGTAACTCCAAAAATTAATGAAAATAAGGGATTTTTCTTCAATACTCTCAATTTTTTCATGATAAAATTGAATATATTAAATTTACATACCAAATAATTAAATGTTTGATATTTATATTGACAATGCAAATCCTAGTAAGTCAGAATATAAATTGTTAATATATGAGTGTGTGTTGTGTGTGTATGAGTGTGTGTTTTTTTTTTTGTGTGTGTGTGTGTGTGTGTATGTGTTTTGCCAGTAGAAGAGTAATTCATTAAGTTCAAACATGGACAATTCATTGTTTTCATCAATTTATCCTTTTGGTGCTAGCAAAACCCTCTGAATTTTTAAACATATTTCCTTATTCAGTGATACGCTTCTGAAGAACTCTTCCTGTCTCTGCCCCCACAAATAACTGGTCTTTGCTTTATAAGTTTGATAACTTTTCCTGGTATTTTTCCCCAATATTTTCTGTATTCATTTTTTGTATTTTAAAAATACCACATTATATTATAATTTTTTGTTATATTTTCTCCAAAGCAGTATAGATTACTTCAGTACCTTGCCAAGAATGGTATTGGATCATATATAAATAACTGTATCTTCTGTGCAGATGAGTAATAAATCACTTAAGATAATAAAAGATGAATATATATATATATATATATATATATATATTTATTATTCTGGTGAGAGTGCTAGATTCATCCCCCATTAGAACCATCTTACAAACCAGTGATGTTTGTTACTATATCCAGACAACTTGAATGATTCAGCTATTTAAAAAAATACTAGGATACAGGAAAATGTAAAACACTTATGGCTTCAAAAATTGTGGGACCTTTAAAGTTACTATGAAATATTGATGATGCTTGTAAATAAAAATTCTACGTATATCTGTATAAAATATACATATTTTCACATTTTTTACTGATTCTTGTGTCTATGCAAACAGCATATATTAGTGTCTAAATATTTTAATCTTGATTACTTTTACTACCCTGGCATTTTCCGTTCTGCAATTAGAGCTTTCAAAAATATATTTATTGTGCCAGGCCTGGTGGCACATGCCTGTAATCCCAGCACTTAGGAGGCTGAAGCAGGAGGATCGCTGTGAATTTGAGACCAACCTGGGATATATAGTGAGTTCCAGGTCAGTCTCAACTACATAATGAGACCTTAACTAAAAATATATATATCTATATATCTATATATTATATATATAGATATATAGATATATATAGATACACACACATACATATATATATATATATGTATATTTATTTATTTATATAAACTTTAAACTATATAAAATGTACATTTGGGCAAAATAACCAATATATATGCTGTGAAAATTTTAAAACAATCATAATTATTAAAATATAGTCTAAAAATGAACTATGAAAATTCAATATTACTGTTCTGATAAAGTGGAAAAAATATTTTGTTGCATTTCTCTCATACACTCTCAGAATAATCCTTAATACAGAATATTATAGAAGACTTTGTCCTTGGCCTAATATCTATATTATTATGTGAATAAATCTGCTTTAATTAATTCTTGAACTGTAACATTGTCATTATTAAAATCATGTTCATTTCTGTAAAATAATTTTATTACCAAAGCTGTCTGCTTCAGTTTCTTTCTCTTGTCTACCTACCCATATGTGAACTATTTTTCAATAGTTTTGTGCAAACATAAATTATAAGAAATTTATTAATCAGAATGAAAAAGTCAAGCAATTCATTAGCATTTCACATACGTAATATGTAGATTCTTCCTCACACATGTTTGGGCTTAATATCATATAAGTTAATACATAAGCATGGATAGTGAGGATACAGTGAAGATATAGGAACTTTTCAGTGCCTCTGCAATTCCACCAGGGAATGCAGGGAAATAAGCATGTGCTTTGTGCTTCCCAGAACCCAGGGAAACCCCAGCTGTGAGCAAATACAAAACTGAAGGTTTGAGTTTCAATAATAGTCCCCCTGATTTTACAAGTACAAAAATACAAATGATCTCCAAAGAAAACCACCACACGTGGATTTCATTTAGTTGAGCCTCAGAAAAATCCAAGGACAGCACACTAACACCAGGAGCCATGGAATTCATTAAAAATGTACCATCAGAGAAACTTGAATTAATAAACTAAGTTTTGACTCCATCCAAAAGAGATACATTAGTACCTGATTTTATTATTCTATTTAATTAGTCCTCACTCCAAATGACAAAAAACAATTTAATATAAAGCTAAAGATGTATAGGATTATTTAGAGTCTAAATGATACAAACTTTAACAAAATCTAATCCAAGATCAGTGTTTTATTCTGGTTTTTAAAGTTTGTAACAGCCTGACCTTCTCTTTTCTTCCCAACTTTAATGCCCATTGTTAAATGCCCGATCTAGTTGGGAGGAATTCTTTGGTCAATTAAATTGGGGCTTGACACCAAGGGGTGCACTGGCCAAGTGCAGTACACTACTTACAATTATATGTTTATGTGGAGGAGGAAGAAAATTGTCAGGTGACCTATGAAGTCCAAACTACTTGCTATCTGGCTGTATATTTAACTTGAATAGTTGTATGAAATTCTTTGTGTTTTGTTTTTTCCCCCTATATAATTCTTCCATGCTTCTGGCCATGTGGTAAACTAGTTTTCCTTTAAGATTATATCCATTCTTTACCTTTCACTCTGAGTGGAAAATAAACAGCATACACTTCACTCCTATTGCAGTAGTTGCTAGCACTAACAGAATAGCACGGTTACATTTATGCTCATACTTTCAGCTATATTAGTCTTAATTATGCTAATTACTTGTATGGTCTTTATGAGTTAGAAATGTTTTCTACAGTAAGATTATTTTTAGTATATTTTGCAAGTACTTATGTATTGGTTTTTAAAACAATGCCCCTGCAATCGGTACATACAAGCTTATTTTCAATGTAATTAACCTCTCTCTTAACTACTTAGGAGCTAAGGACATTGTCCCTTTGACCCAGAAACAAAAGAAAAATACAAAATATGATTCAGAAAAATGTTAAATTTATTATTATTGTATTCTTGAAAAAGGTATTGAGCATAATGGAATATTTACACAGAAAAATATCAATTCAAGTTTTTATATCAGTGAATCTTTTTTTGTATTTGTATTACTAAATGTCATACATGGCACTGATAATGGAAACAGATCATCTCTGTAAATTCTCAATTCATTCCCAGGAGTTGATGTTGTACTTAATTTAATATAGCCCCTGTTTTCCTTTCTTCCCTTCTTTCTTTTTTTGGAGGAAGTGGGCAGAGGGAAGGGATAGAACTGAGGACTTGGTGTATTTTAAGCATGCATTCCATCATTGAGTTACACCTCCAAAGCTTAACTTTGTATTTCAAGCCAGTCTTCATTACAATTTTGCATTGATGATAATGTTAAAATAAGATTTAAATCCTTATTAAATTTCCTGTTCTCGAGAGAAATGTGAAGTTAGAATAGAAATTTTCTTCAATTTTTAATTTTTATTAATACATGTTTGCATTCATTGTAGATCATTGGTTCACGTACACAATATATCTCAATTCTTTATTTTCCTTCCTTCCACCTCCTTTTAGTTTCCAGCATCAGATTCATTTGTTTATCTTCTAAATCATTATAAATGTAATTATCACATACACAGACTAAAAACCAGACTAATAGGGCAACAAACATATAAAATGCATATGGCAATTACACTACATCGAGGTGTACTGTTGGATACATTGTCCAGGCTGGAGAGAAACAACTTTTTAATGTCTCCCCCTTTTTCCCATTTTTTGTCTTTTGTGTCACAAATAATCTCGAGCTATTAAAAAGAATAGAAACCATGTGACATTTTAGCTTGTGTGTCTGATTTACTTTACTCAATATTATGGTCTCAAGATTGGCTGAAGACTAAACCTAGTTCCATATGTCACCATTCAGTAAGCTGAAATCCAAATGCTTCAAAGAGCTAAACATTAGAAGAGAAACGATGTTTTGGAAGACAAAATAGTTAATTGAAGGCATACATTTAGGCAAAGACTTTCTGATTAGAACTCTATGGGCACAGTAAATAATATCAAGAATCAACAAAATGTATCACATCAAATTATAAAGTTTCTACATGGCAAAGGAAATCACCAACAGAGTGAAAAGACAACCTAGAAAATGGGAAAATAATCTTGCTAACTACTTTTCAGAAAAAAATATTTATTTATAGAATACATAAACAACTAAAAAATGTAGAGCCCCAAAATTTAAAGACCGAATGAAAAAATGGGGGTCTCAACTCCAGACATACTCAGACACCTCATCTTTGACAAAGGAGCCAACCACCCTCATTGGAGGAAAAGTAGCCTCTTTAATAAGTGGTGCTGGAAAAACTGGATTTCAATATGCCATAGATTAAAACTACACTCATATCTTTCACCATGCACTAAACTAAAATTGAAATGGATAAAACATACGAATATTAAAACAGAAACACTAGACTTGCTGGAAGATAGATTAGGAGAACTCATGAAGATATTGGGATGGGGAAAAACTTTATGAACAAAACCTCAGTAGCACAGTAACTAGCACAGGGAATGAACAACTGGAATCTCATCCTATGAAAAGCTTGTGCACATCAAGATAACCTCCCAACAGAGCTAAAAGACAACTACAATGTGCGAAAACTTTTTACTGGCTGTTCCTCAGACAAAAAGACTACTCTCTGGAATACATAAAGCACTTAAAAAGTAAGACCCTACAATTTTAAAGACCCAATCCAAAAATTGGCATCTGAAATCAACAGACATTTCTCAGTCAAAGAAGTGAGAGTAGAAAATAAACATATGAAAAAATGTTCAGTATCACTGGTCATTGTGGAAATGCAGATGAAAACAACACTGAGATTCCACCTCACTCCAGAAACAATGGCTTCTATCAAAAAAATCAACCAATAACAAACTCTGACAGAGTTGTGAGGAGAAAGGAACCCTTCTCCATTGTTGGTTGGAATGCAGACTGTTGCACCCACTGTGGAAATCAGTATAGAGATACCTCAAACAACTAAGTTTAGAGGTTCCATTTGACCCAGCCATCCCTCTGCTGGGTTTTTTCCCAAAATAATTAAAAGAATCTTACCACAGCAGTATGCATGCACCCATGTTTATAGCAGCACAGTTTGTAATAGCTAAAACTTGGCAACAGCCCAATTGCCCATCAATAGGAGACTGGATGAAGGTTTTTTTTTGTTTTTGTTTTTGTTTTTTTAATCTAATAGAGTGCTACTCAGCCATATAGAATGAGAAAGTAGAGTAATTTATAGCTAAATGGATATTTAGGCCATACTTAAGTGAAATAAATAGGACACATGTGTAAATACCAAATTATTTATCTGGTGTGAGAAACTGAAACTGTAAATAAGAATCAAAATGTATAATAGACAATGTGAAACAGGAAGGAAAGGACTAAAAGGGAGGAGGAAGTGGGAGGAGTGGGGAAAAGTAACAAAGGGAAAGGAAAAATATGAGAAAAGGAAAAAATGGAAACAAAGTCTTTGTAAATCAGGAGGGGTGGAAGCATTGAAGGTAGTGCAGAGTATTGAGGAAAAATAAGAACCAAGACCTGTAATGTAAATGTACAAATTCCCAACGATGAATGTCATCATACTGTATACCTAAAATGTACCAATAAACTTAATGAAAAAATGAATGTCTGAAATGAATAGATACATGTCATATGAAGATATTTAAATGACCAATAAAGATATGAAAAAATGGTCAATATTGCTGGCCATTTGAGTAAGAAAATACCTTATTGTTAGCAGTTAAGTATTTTTTTCACATTTGCAAAACTATATAGCATAATTGAGTAAAGATTTTGAAGCCTACTGGCCTGGCTTCAATTCCTGGCTTTTCTATTTAGTCGATATATTGCCTTGAGAGATTATTTAACCTTCCAGTGCATTAGTTTCTATTTCTGCTTTTTGAGAATAATGTTTGCATATATCATAAATATATGTGTATATATTTCCATAATCCTTTAAACAGTGCCTACCACATGTAAGTATAGAAAATACAAACTAATAGTCAAGTATACATTTCAAAAATCAGAGTATTTAGTACTTTTTTGAAAACATAAAATTACAAATAATATGCTCGACTGTCACAGCAAAATGTTGGTAAAATTATCTTATGATAAGTTTCAGCTATTTTAGTTAATTTTTAAACAAATACTGTTTTGAGCTGCACTATTTTTATTTCTATTGAACTGGAATTTTGCATGGAAAATTGAGGCTAGAAATAAAGTAAATGTTTACAAATTTTATAGGCTAGATAATTTATAGCACTGAATGATCAAAACAAGTCCCTTCTCCTTGTCTAATATAAATTAGTAGCAAAAATTTAACAAAATTGATAAATTTTAAGTTGTTTCTTCTTCTGAATATTAAAAACACGAACTGTGTAATATGGGAAAAGAAAAAAGCATTGCATTTCAAATGTGAAAATCTGAATTATACGTCTTTATTATGCAAATTAAAGTAGGATTGTGTTTTAGACATGTCACTTGACCTGGGCTTCCGCGTCTCAATTGTAAGGAAAGACTCTAATAAAGCTGCAGCATGACTGATGTTATAATATGTGACAAGACTGAGAAACTCCTCCACAGGGAGGAGCCTATTATAAACAGGCATGAGACCTGAGATGAGGAATGTGAACATAACTGCTGTTATTTTTCATTTTAAAAAGCAGAGTAAATTTAAAATATGTTTCTCATAGTTAGAAAATATGTAAGAAAAATAGTGAAAGAAAACAGATGGAGTAACTGGAAAGGCCAAAACCAGGAAAAAACAAAATTAGATATTATAAAACACTTATAGGTGAAGTGAAAATTACTAGTCACTTTCAAAACATAGATTCTAAAGTAGAAGATAAAAGGCTCAACACAGAAATAAAGGAGCTCAAATTCACACTTTCATAGATACAAGAATTCAAATGTCAGTGAGTCAGAAGGATAACAATTTTTCAGGAAGATAGTTGTACTACTAATATAGTAGTAAAAAAGTTGGTTGATATATAAAATTTAAATCATATACCTTTGAAGTTTATTCCGGCATTTATTTATATGACAAAATTTACAAGGACATAAGATTTATTATAATGAATTTTTCATGCATTGTGGGAACTATGTCATAATGTACTTCTAGTCTGAGAATAAAAGCTTGAGAGCAAGGATAGTTGATGGTTTAAACTCTAATGCAAGTTTGAAGACTTCAGAATAAGATCTTGCAGTGTAAATTCCAGTCTAAGTGCAGGAGGAAAACTATGTCCCTTCGAAACAGTGCAGCACAGATACAGTAAATTCCCTTTCAGGTACTTTTTGTTTCTTTTAGGTGTCTAATGTACTGGATCATGCCAGCTTACATTAAGGAAGGGAATTTTCTTTTTTCAACCTATGAATGTATATGTTAATCCTATACAAAAACTTAGGAGAGAAACCAAGAAAAATGTTTAATTTAATGTTTGGCATCCTATAGTCTTGTCAAGATACATGAAAATAACACAATTGGCAGTGTTGAAGATGAAAATCTGAGATTTATAAGACACTGGTATGCAGAGTAAAAATATATTGTAAAAGTGCTATTATCAGAAGTTAATAAGTTTTAAAAGTACAATTAGATAATCCAAAATAACATGAATACATTTGGAAGAAAATCAGCAAGATTAAATGATTATTTTTAAGAAAAGTACTAAGAGAAAGAGAGGAATCATAATTTACTTTCTACTATATCTGTAAGTGTAGGTAATAAAAGGAACACTCTAGATAAGAGAATATAGGGTTGAAATAGAGTGAGTTTTATAGCTTGCTTTAAAATTTTTTATTGGCACATAATTGGGGTACATAATGAAAACATTGATCATGAAAAATTGGTACATGTACTTATCACATATTAATCATTTTTATTTATCTATTTAGCTCTTCTCACTTTCTCTTTCTCTCTCCATCCCCTAGATCTCCTTCTAACTGCAAATGTCTATCTCTAGGTTTTCAATAATCTTTTATTTTAAAAATAATTCTTACACCTCGAGTTTCTCATAGAAGAGATACCATGTGATATTTAATCTTTGTGTCTGATTTATTTCCCTTAGCATTATGGTCTAATTTTCCTGCAGATGACTCAGATTTTTCCTTAAGCTTGAGTAGTGAACACATACCAGATATTCTTGATTCATTCATCTGTTGATGAGCACACAGGTAGCCTCCAAGATACAATTATTATAAATCGTGCTATTATAAACATGTTTGAATGCTTCAATGTAATATGATGGCTTTAATTCTTTCAGGAAAAATCCTAACATGGGAATAGCTGGATTGAATGTAATTTCTATGTTTAGTATTTTGAGAAATCTTCATACTGATTTCGATAGGGGTCATACTACTGTACATTCCCACCAATAATTTAGAAGAGTATGCTTTCTCTTGTTGTTGTTGCTGTTCTTGATGACAGAAGTCTTTCTGGAATAAGAGAATATGTTTTGATTTTAATTTCTCTAATAGCCAAAGATGATGGACATTTCTTATTTTTTTATTAAGTTTATTGGTACTTTTTAGGTATACAGTACAGTTACCTTCACCATTGGGATCTTGTGACTTTACATGATGTATCTTTGTTCTTACATTTTTGCCATACCCCTGCTTCCTTCACCCTCTCCACCCTTCCCTATTTACAGAGACTTTTTTTTTCCTTTTCTTTTGCATTTTTTTTCCTTTTCTCATATTTTTTATTTCCCTTCTTTCCTTTACCCTACTCTTCCAAAGTCCCCTACTCCTTTAGGCCTCTTCTACCTATTTCACATCATCAGTTATACATTTTGAACCTTATTTACACTTTCATTTTTTCACATCAGAGAAACCATTTGGTATGTACACATGAGTGTCCTACTTATCTCACCTAAGAGTATGGCCTCAATATGCATTCATTTAGCTTTAATGCACCCATTTAGCTATAAGATGATGTGCATTTTTGATGTACTTATTGGCTATTTTTAAGTCTACCGAGAAGTATCTATTTGTATTGTCTAGTTTTCATTTTGTAGTCTAATTTCTTTTCGGTAGTCTAATTTTTTTTAGATTTTTATATATTTTAGATATAGTCTGTCTA
This sequence comes from Fukomys damarensis, assembly GCF_012274545.1. Lineage (NCBI taxonomy): Eukaryota > Metazoa > Chordata > Mammalia > Rodentia > Bathyergidae > Fukomys > Fukomys damarensis. The sequence continues at coordinate 48,624,154 of NW_022900936.1, read as the reverse complement.
ATGGGTAGGTGTCAACATTTTTCTGCCATTATGTATGTTGTATCTTCACTCTGCTGATTATTTCATTTGCTGTGCAAAAGCTTTTTAATTTGATATGATCCAATTGTTCATTCTTGGTTTCTTCCTTAAGGAATAGTCTGTTCAAACAGTATATTACATCTTGCAGTACATTGTTCTGTTTTAATTTCAAGGTTGTTAATCCATTTTCATATTATGGTAGTACAGGTTGACAGATGTGGGTTTTGATTAAATATGTATAACAAGATTTTCCAGAACTATCTGGAAAAGAGGGTATCTTTTCTCCAATACATTGTCAAAGATGGGATTGCTGAATGTGACTGGGTTTGTTTCTTAATCCTCTACCTTATCTATTTATCAACCTGTCTGTTTTTGCACCAGATATATAGTTTTGATACTTTAATCACTGTAGCTTTCTACTATAACTTGAAATTTGAGATTGTGATATTTCCTGCTTTGCTTTTGTTGCCCAGAATTGCTTTAGCTACTACAGGTCTCTTCTTCCATGTAAATTTTAACAATTTTGTAGTTATGTGAAGATTGTTATTATTTAAGTAGGACCATATTAATCTATACATTGATTTTGGATATGCCCATTTTTGAGAATATAGGATCTACCCATCCAGGAAAAGGGAATGTCTGGAATGTCTTTGCATTTTCTTTTTTGGTAACGGGATCAAATTCAGGACCTCATGTTTTCAAGACAGGGAAGGCAGCACCACTGAGCTAAATCCCCATCCCATCTTTGCATTTTCTGATGTCCTCTTCAAGCCCCTTTTTCAAAGAACTGTAGTGTTCACTTCCTCAGTTAGTTTAATCCTTAACTATTTAAGATTTTTGAAGCTATTGTGAATGGATTGTTTTCCTAATCTTTTCTCAGTGGGGTCATGGTTGGTGTACAAGAATGCTATTGAGTTTTGAGTATTGATTTTGCATGATGTTACTTTGTTAAAATTCTTAGTTCTAGCAGTCTTTTGATGAAAATTTATTGATCTTCTATGTAAAAGTTTATGGTATCTTTGACTAAGGATGGTTTGACTTTTTACTTTCCTATACATATATTTTTTTTCTCTTATCTAATTGCCTTAGCTAATGTACCAGGTAGTATATTGAAAGAAATTGTAAGAAAGTTCCCCTTTATCTTGTTGCTGATTACAGTGAAAAGAGTTGCAGTTTACCCCTTTTTATTATGGTGCTGGAAGTTGGTTTGACATAAGTGGCCTTCATTAGGTTGAGATATAATCCTAGTGTAACTATTTTCTTTAGGGTTTTTATTGTAAATGGGTGATATATTTTGTCAAAAGCCTTTTCTGCATCTCTTGAAATGGTCAATTAATTTTCATTTTTGTTTTTGTTTGTGTGATATATTGCATTGTTTCATTACATATTTAGAACCATCTTCACATGCTTGAGAGCAGGCTAATGTTGCCATGATATATGAGCCTGTTAATGATTGACTGCATTATGTTTGTCAGCATCTTGTGGAGGACTTTGGCACCTATATTGATTTAGATTAGCCTATGGTTTTCTTTTTATATTAAGTCCCTGTCAGATTTGTGTATTGGTTTAATGCTAGCTTCAAGGAGCATTTGATAGTACTCTCTCTCTTTCAATTCCATTACAGTGTTTGAAGAATATTGGTATTAGATACACTCTGAAGCTCTGATACAACTCTGCAATGAATTCATAGGTCCCTGGGCTTTCTAGTTTAGTAGAGTTTTAATTACCTCCTCTAATTCACTGTATGTTATTTGTCTACTCAGAATCTGTATGGTTTGTATTTTTTGGGGGGGTTTCAATTACAAAATATTTTATTTGTCTAAGGATTTTTCTATTTCTTCTGTGCTCCCAAAATTATTTAAATATAAGTTTTGAAGTATTTTCTTATGATCCTCTGGATTTTGGCAGTTCTCATTGTGATTTTGCCTTTCACATTTCAAAATGCTTTTATATATATACTCAGAATCTGTATGGTTTGTATTTTTTGGGGGGGTTTCAATTACAAAATATTTTATTTGTCTAAGGATTTTTCTATTTCTTCTGTGCTCCCAAAATTATTTAAATATAAGTTTTGAAGTATTTTCTTATGATCCTCTGGATTTTGGCAGTTCTCATTGTGATTTTGCCTTTCACATTTCAAAATGCTTTTATATATATATAATCATTGGTTCATTTTGCTTTTACCCTCACTTGCATTAATTTATTTTATCTTTATGATTTCTTTTTTTGGTCATAATTTTGCATTTGGATATTTCTTCTTTTTCTGGAGCTTTACAGCCATCACCAAGTCATTTATTTTGGTTTGCTCAATTCTTACAATAAGTGCATTTAACAACTCTGAATTTTCCTCTTATAATTGTTTTCATTGTGTTCAATGGCTTTTACCATGTTGTTCTTCTCTTGTCATTAGATTCTGGAATTTGTGCTGTTGTTGTTTCCTGACAAGTCGTAAAACCATTTATCAGTCAATATTGTATTGTTTAAACTCCAGGTATTCTTGTCATTTCTATGTTTTATTTCACTAGCTTCAATCCACTATGACTGAGAATATACAAGGGTTTATTTCAATTATTTTCCTATTTATTTTATAATCCTTTATGTCCAAACTCATGGTTCATTTTGGAAAAGTGATGCTGCTGAGAAAAAGATTGTATTATTTTTTGGTTTAAACATTCTGTAGATGTTTGTTAAATCCATTTGTTCAGTAGTGTGATTTAACTCTGATGTTGTTAATTTTTTAGGTGTATGATGAAGTACTCTGAATTTCCCATGTTAAGGATGCTTTTTCCATTAGCTACACTGAGAAAATCATTTGTGAGTTAGTGTCTTTGAACCATGTGTCTCACTACTGAGTTGTCCTAGTTCTCATGAGTAATTTCATCAGATCTAGATGTTTTGTTTTTTATTACCATGCCTAAGAGCACTGACATAACCCTCAAGAATGGGGGTCAGAAGATTTTCTGAAGGTGAGCATCTTTTATATTAGATAACTGTACCTTCCACTGGATGTTAATACAATTTCCAGCATAGTCCAGGAACTGATTCATAGCTGTGCTTTAATCTTGGATTCCAGAAAATTATATGGTAGGTTTGGCATCTCTTTTGCTAGTGTTTTGTATTTCTTAGACTTCAGATTTCCCCACCCCACAACAAGAAATATCTATATATTCTTGAATTATAGCCCTGACTCATCAACTTTTTTATATTTTATTGTTTATGCCCTAGAAACCTTTTTGTTCCTTGAGACAGTAGACATTTAAAAGTCAAATTGAATTACTGACTTTTCCATTCACCTTTGTTTTCCATTGCATAATTCTTTCACTGAGTAAAACAAGGAGTAGAAATGTGAGAAATTAGAAACTTGGGTTAGACATTAAAGTTAATGCAATAATATTTTAAAATATTACTCTTTTCAATTATCCATCTATGTTTAATTTATCTGATTCAATTCACTTAATATATATCATGTATAATCTTAAATATCATGTAGTTACAAATATGCTTTTTAAAAGTGTAATAGATCAGTCATCATCAGCAACATTATCAACACTCATTTATTGACAACTAGATTTTTAAGTACTATGCAAATAAACATTTGTAAGTCTGAAGATTATTAATGATGGAATTGTATATGTATGTCAATAATTAATATGGTAATATATGTTTTATGACATATATTCATGATTTTTGATGCTGCTCTATTTTCTTTGTTTTTAGGGAAGTTATTTCTTCACCTTCTACATCTTTAACAGGTTTAAGAGGTGTATCTTCTGCTTTTAATACATTTTCTCTAAATTTGAGAGCCAGGCTTTACCTTTATTTCTCAGTCAACACCTCTTTGAGTAAAATTTGATTTTAGACATTTTTGTCCCTGTAGTAGCCAAATATTGTTTGTTATTATAAGTCCTGTAATTCACCATTTTCACTGTGTTTTTACTTATTTATTTAGAGATTAAACTTTCTCCCCCCATGTAAAACTGTTTTTGATTTATTATTATGTATGCACTTTTAATGTTAAATAAAGATATAATTTTGTCCATATAATTTCATTCTAGCATTTGTAATTTAAGAATGAGGTAGAATACTATTTTAAACAATATCATTTTGCAGTAAGGATAATTTTTTATAACATCTTCAAGATTATGCTTAATTTAGTTTTAAATTGTATATTAGCAACAATGAAAATATTGTTTATACATCTTTATCTTTTTTTTTATTGATACCAGGGAAAAAACTTGCGAGGCAGGCTGCAGCACCACTGAGCTAAATCCCTGCCCCTTGAAATTGTATTATTGATATGATTTTTCTTTATCTCTTCAGGACTGTCCCTTTGCTTCTTCTGCCCCTGAATGCTTGTTTCTGAGACTGGACCAAAGAGGAAGTGACCAAGGGAAGTTTAAAACAGCTATTATTTCTCTACCTGGTTGCTGGTAGTATTTACTTTATAACTAAAGAAAAGCTTGGTTTCAAAAGTTCATGTACATATGTACATGAAGGAGTTATTAGCACTGACTAGCTTCTCCCCTTGATTGAGCACACGTTTCTTTTCTCATTCTCCTCTTTCCTGCATGTCAACTGTTTACATGAAAAGGACTGGGGATATCATAGCATTCTAGAAACTTATAGTCTCTTTCTAATCTGCAAATATTACTTATGGAGAACAAATAAATATATTACTAACAAATACATGAACAAATGCCTAAATCTTATCTATAATCACAAATACAACAGATTGCTAATCCCTTCCACTCTTATTAATAACCATGTATAAATCCCATATCAATTTTTGCCTGAGTAAATGTAGTCTTCTACCTTTGACCACCCTCTACCTATTCTCATACTTGCAGGCTTCTTCAATTTATTTCCAGTATCTGGGACAGGACATATTTACCTAGAACATGATTACATGTGTGCCATTTCTTTTCTGAATATCCTCCATAGGCCCACCTAGCACATACTACACTTGAACTGGCATAAGACATAAAAAAAAAAGACTAATCTAGTATCTTCTCTTCTTCCAAAGTGTGTGTGTGTGTATACCTATCTTAAAATAAAAATCATATTTTAATCATATATACTATTTACACTGCAATGAGAATTTCAATAAGTGAATGGGGTTGGAGTATTGAACCATACAATCTCCAGGAAATCTTCCATTATAACTCCCACCCCCACAGCATGCAATATAAGTGAGTACACTATAATTGTTTTGCTTAAGGAAACCTTAAAAGTGTAATCCTCTTATTCAAGCCAGATTGCCAATTTGTGATCACATCCTGTTATCTTAGAAAAATGGTTAAAATTGTTAAGTCCCACAAAAATTGGAGCTCATAGTCACTACTGAAATTGACTAACAATTTCATAATTCCAATGATAACAGTAATTGTGAGATATAAGTGAAGTCTAAAATGCAGGACTATGGACATTGTTTCTAGGTTGTTACTTGCTGTTTGGTTTGGTTTTAACACATGTGATTCTTTAATAATATATGTAGTCTATCATTTACAGAACACATAGCCTTTTTCATGAAATATCTACAATTTATACAATGATAGATACATAGTTTATATTACATTTACAAAAGAACTACAAAGTGAATCACAAAATAGTGTGTGCCTTTTCTACAAGCAGTCTTTAACAGGCTACATATATCTTTTTTTTTTTTTTTTTATTGAGTTTATTGGTACATTTAGGGATACAGTACAGTTACATTTATTGTTGGGATCATGTACCTTTACATGGCAAGTCTTGATTCTCATTTTTTTCCCCTTACCTCTGCCCTCCCTTCACCCCCTCTTCCCCTCCCCATCTACAAACACTTTATTTTCATCTTTTCATTCTCTCACATTTTTTTCTTTTCCCTTTTTGTTCTTCCCCTACGTATCACACCTTCCCTACACCTTTAGCTCCTTTCCTCCCATTTCTAAA
>NW_022900936.1:48600293-48612419 GCF_012274545.1 Fukomys damarensis | reverse complement strand
CAGGCCGGGAGCTCCCGCGCAGGCCGGGAGCTCGCGCGCACGCCGCCGGGTGATCGCAGAAGGCTGTTCTTTTCTTAGTTGCTTCAGTCCAACTGCTCCTTGTCAAAAGCTGGGCATGGTGGCGCACACCTTCGCCAGCACTCCTCAGTTGTCCTCAGTTTTCACAGCTTCCACACGATCAGAGCTTTGTTTTCAGACAGGAATCCAGCTCCCTGCCTGGTCAACATTCCACTTGTTTCACTGGAGACTAATCAGAAGGGGCTAGGGAAACCTGTCCTCTGCTTTAAGAGTGGCAGCTGCTCTCCAGGCTACATATATCTTGAAAAAGAACTTCAAATACATAATTTCCTACTACCGTATGAATATGTTTTCAAAAAGGGCTGTTGCTAGCATGTTTGCAAAAGGATTGAGAAAGGCCCCCTACTTCTGCCATTTTTTTTTTTGTTTTTTTTTTGGTTTTTTTGAGTCTGACCTATAACTCACTATGTCACCCAGGCTGGTCTCGAACTCACAGCAATTCTTCTGCCTCAGCCTCCAGATTGCTGGGATTATACGTGTGTGCCACCACGCGCAGCTCTGCCATTTCTGTTCCTACATAAAAATCTCAAAATTCCATTGTATCTGTGCTTGATTTTGATTGATTTTTACTTACACAGCATACTTGTCCATCCTACTCTCACTATAGTTGACATACACATCTTTTTCAAATCTGATCTTGTGAATATATAATAAAAAGATCATAAAATTAAAGATCATCAAAAATAAGAGACCTATAAAGAAATGGGCAAGCAATCTGAACAAACACTTCACAAAGGAAGAAGTACAAATGGCTCACAAATATATGAAAAAATGTTCAACATCTCTAGCCATTACGGAAAGTGCAAATTAAAACAATGCTGTCTTTCTTACACCAGAAAGAATGACTATTGTCCAAAAGTCAAAAGATAACAAATGCTGTCAAAGCTGCACTGAAAATGAAAGCATTTTACATTGTTGGTGGGAATATAAACTAGCCCACTAGTTATGGAAATCAGTATGGTAAATGCTGAAAGAAGTAAAATTAGAAATTCTATATTTCCCTGCTATCTCTTTTTTAGGTATCTTCCCCAAAGAACTTAAGATACTACACTGCAGCAATAAGTGCATACCAATATTCATTGCAGCACAATTCATAATAGTTAAATTTTGGAAGCACCCTGTATACCCATCAACAAATGATTGGATAAAGAAAATGTGATATCTATACACAATGGAATACTACTTGAACATAAAGAAGCACAAATTTGAGATGTTTGTAGGTAAATGAACGTACCTGCAAAATATAATATTGAGTGAAAGAAATCAGTCACACAAGTTTAAATGTTATATAGCATATCTCATTTGAGTAAAGGGCAGTACAAAGAAAAATCATAATAAAGGATGGATAGGAGAGAAGAGGGTGTATCCCTTGCAACTGGGTAGGTGTTTCAGAGACTGAGCTTGAGGAGAGAGGAGGAAGGGAAGAGAAATAAGTAGAATAAAACTCTGCCAAATACAGCATCCTAAGAACTTCAATGACTGTAAATATTCTTTGTCATAAATATGAGCTAAGATTAATAATATCAACAAGAATGAAAGTACGGAAAAGGGATTTAGAGGAAGAGGGAGGGATGGGGAAGAAAATTTAAAAAAAGTAAACCAGCTATATTATGATCATATTCCCACTCCCCAAGGTGATTATAAACTACAGGTACTGCGAATGTGCCCTTGTACAACATAAATTTTAAAAATGATAAACTTTTAATAAGATAAACAAGTTTAACCTGACATAAACCAGCATGTATCAAAACAGCACATGGCAGCACATCAATGTGTGTAACTTTTGTTTTTATGTATTATTTAATTTTAATTTAATTTAAAAATTATTGGGATCACAAAATTTAACTATCTCAGGTAGCAGAATGAATATGCACCAAAATACTTTTTTTATTTTTATATGGCTATCTTGCCTTATTTCAAGACTTCTTTGAGATTTATTCAAATTAAATTATGGAAGATGATAACAGTATGTTATTGCATAGATTGTTTGGTTGTCAATCATGATGAAATATTTTGAAAGAGGACAACTACCTCTAAAGTGGAATACTTATAGGAAGAGGACCACCTACTCTTGAATATCAAGTATAATCTCAGTGTCATCATTCCGCCTTGCCATCACTTGTGTTCTGATTTGTTATGTGAATTGAACAGTAATAACCTTTCTATGTCAAAGATAACATCTATCTAAATCTAGTCCATTTTGGTCTGTTTTGTCTGTGATCAGAACAAAAGCTCATAATATTTGAAATGAAAGAGTTTAAATGTAATGGTCTCAGGAACCTCATGATGTAGGAAAACATCATTAAGAAAAACTATGTATTGCTTAGGTGCTTTCTTAAAGATCATTTTATTTTATATTTCTAGATGTCACTTCTGCTTTGTATTAACTCTCATATTTTGAATAATACATTTGCAAAGAGCTTGCAGTGCATACAAAATAATTTTTTATGTTGTTCATTCATTATTATAACATTTCTTTTATTTATTTATTTTTTTTAGGACTCGCTGTTGAAGTGGGGGCTTTACATATGCTAAGTAAATACTCTAACACAGAGATAAATCTTTAGCATATTTTTGTCTTAGTAGCTTTTTTTGGTTTTGTTTTGTTTTATTTTTTTGATGCTGGGGATCGAACTCTGGTCCCTGTGCTTGTGAGGCAGGCAGCAGAACCACTGAGCTAAATCCCTGGCCTATCTTTAGCATATTTTTTTCCTGCTGTACAAAATTATTCCTTAAAATTTTATTTGTCCTTATACTTACATCTGGATTCACAGCTTTTTATTAAATTGACAGCAGTACTATGTATACACACAGACACACACAACTATTTCTAACATGCCAGAATTTATAAAATGAGTCATTATATTAAAAAATAATCCTTGGAATATAATATACAGTCAATCTTTCTGTCTAATTTAGTAAAGCGTTTTTTTAACAAATTTACACATTGAAGCATAATTTTCACTTATAGACTTATTCTGGTTCAAGATTGTATAGAATCTACAGTTTTAATTTGGTTCACAATAATTCTTTGCAAATATTTGCTTGCTCTCATTTCAAAATGGGGGTTTTTAGTGTTCAAAATATTATTGTGCTTTTTTGCTTCACAAACTCGGCTGTAGGTTGTTTTCTGGTCACTATTTGATAAAGTTTAGTGTTTTTATTTATTTATAAAACCTCAAACAAAGGACAAATTCTGAAAAATAAATTTAAGGAATTTGTTTTGGAAGATTAAACGCAAGTGCCATGACTTCTCAAGTCTGTTGCAGGCCTTACTTCCTTAGTATTATGTCAATGAAGTAAAGAACGAGTGAAGAACTTTCTTAGTAGCTATGATTAGCAGACCTGAGGATGGAAAAAAGAGGAAAGAGAAGAAGAAAGACAAAGAGAGTACATGTCAGGGGACAAATTAGAAATGAATATACATAAGACAGAATTAATGGACGTGAGACGTTTCCCTATAAAATGTGTAAAGAAAATGAAAACAACTATGAATGACTAAAAGCTCCAAAGAAAACTGAACCAATAACAACAAATTCTTGTTTATGTGTCCACTTGTCTTTACTAAGTTGTTAGAAAGAACTCTTATTCTTCCTTCTGCACAGCATAAGAGTAGAAAAGCAAACGATGTTACTGCATGTGAAGTCTAGGATTATCGATACAGTGTACATGTCTTCTGTAAACTACTATTATATGCCTCCAGGGATGATGAATGTTGGGACTTTGGTCAACAAACAGATGTACTTATCCATTCCAAAACTTAATGCAACTTTAAAAACGCTAGAGAAGCTCACTTTTAGTTTTTCAGTATCTTACCATACATCTGAGACAAGACAAAATGATTTAGAAGGAAAAGTCTCACACGATAATGAATTTTTGAACTCTTTTTGCTGTTTTTCAATATCATATTTATGTATTACAGCAACAATCAATTTAAATAAGATATTTATAAGCCCTAAAACCCTTCCCAGGGCCTTCCATCTAAAAATCACCTGGCATTTTACATATGTCAGGATATTTTCTTTAACTACTTCTCATGTGGAGCTATTCTTAGTTTGGACAATAAAAGGTTCTTTGCCAGTTATATTTTGGGACATGAAAACACGCTACTTTGTAAATACAGCCGGGCTTCTGCTGCATAGCATACTATCTGCTGGAATACAGGAAGCACAAAGTAGAACTGGGACTTAGCTCAGTGGTTCCAGTATCTGCTTCACAGATAACACAAAGTAGCTAAAGTTATTTCATATGATGAAAAGAATATTAATACATTTAGTTAAATGCCTATAAATAAATATTTGCCATTTAATTTATTATAACACAAACATATTTCAACTAGAGGAGAGAAGCGTGTGTATTATTCACTATGATCAATGTTCTATTTGTATTTTTTGTACTTTGATTGACTGAAAATCCTGAAAATATCATTTAGAGATTTTAATCCATAACTATCTTCACTAATACCAATTATGTTTTATAGTGATGTTGCTAAAGGTGTACAATCAAGTTTTACATCATAAAATTATGGCTAATCATTTATTCTTTTGGTGTGCTTGGGGATAATTCTCAAAGCACCAACAAATGAAAATTCAGTAATATTATATTCATGTTGTTTCTCCCTTACAGATAAAATCACTGGAAGGTTTTAGGTCATGACAATTTTCCCACCATTGACTATTACGTCTGTAAGTAATGTGAATAAATTGCAGCATCGAAGGCATATCTGAAATATACAGAAGAAACTAAAACATACATGATTCTCACTTCTTATTGCACTGATTAAAAGTTTTACTTATATTAAGGCTTTAAACATTCCATAGATACAGCATCTGACATGTCTTTTACAGAGAGTTATATATACCATGTTTAGATGTATGTCGTCTTTTAGGGTTCTCTATCTTTTGACCTAGACAACTGTAGAGCTGAATAGAAATTTCCCATCTTCCCTCAGATAGTTTCTGAGATAAACTGATAAAATCATTTTAAGTAGGTGAAAAAGCATAAAAACATACTGATGGCATGGAACCAACCACAGTGCAGAACTACCTATATTCTTACATGGTGCAGAAGCTTATATACATGGAAGGGGGTGAATAGGGAAGGCAGACAATCTTGAAGTGTCATAATTGATTTGTACAATAATTTAATGAGCTTGGAGAAAATATAATGGCTTAGAACAAAGTACTTCAGGGAAATTGACCCATTGAATTCTCTTTGAGAAGAGGACAATAGTTTGTAGTCAGACTGTTTAGGTGTGCTAGCAGACTGCAGTCTCTCTTTCAAGGACAGTTTAGTTAATGAAAACTCCAGGAAAGGACCAAAGGTAATTGCTTTCTTCCTTGGGTGTTCAGCCTTTAAGCAGACAAGGAGGGTATCAGAGGAAAGTTTCTTCTATCATATGCTGCTCTCTAATTTCCTTCCATTAAAATAATTTGCCTACTAGAGTGCCACAACTTGGGGTGACAGTTCCTGAAGTCCTTCAAAATAAAAAGGAACACTTTTCTAGTGATGAGACTTTTAGTGTTACCATACTGGAACAGAGCTTGATATTCATTATCTATGATATCAGAGTCAGTTTTAAACTAGACAAAACATGTTCTACCCTTTTTAATTATAAAAAGAAAGATTTTCATTCAGTTTATATTTCCCGTGTTTACATTGCAGAATATATACATAAAATTACAATTTATTTGGTTATCTTATGATTATAGAAATATTCTTATGCCTATTCATCAAATCCATTTCCTTACTTAATATATATTATAATGGAATCTCAGCAGGCCTCTGTGGGATCTTAGGTTATGTAATGAATTTTAACTGCAATCAGTATTCTGATTTGCCAAATTTGAGAGAATGCCTCTGACAGTATCACAGCTACATTCATCCAAGAGAAAGACAGATATATTCTGTTCTCAGGGAAGCTATCACATTTATATTAGTTCTCACAGAAACAATCTACTTTTTTGTGCACAATGAACTAGGTAGGGAGAGAGGTTGATTATTGCTCACCGACACCAATAGGACATTCCTTCCCCAAGCCATTTGGGCTTCCTTGCTTCTCTTTGTATGAACAGAAAAAAATAATTCTAATTTAGTACCTAGAAGTAAATGAGTTACTGTCATTTTATTTCCTGATTCATCATCATATATTAGTTAGATCTGAAGTTATATTCAAAATGATTTTATGTAACCCAATGAAGCAAAGCATAACCTGTCATGTCCTAATGTAATAAGACATGATATATTGAAATCATTTAGAGCAATCACTTCATTTCAAGTTGCATAAGGGTTAAACAGTGTTTTTAGAATGAAAGAGCTCCTCCAGTCTTTTTATGATATCTGAATTCTTTTCTTGTATTTGCTACAGTTTTGTTAATTTCTTCAATGAATGCAAATGTCTACTTTCCTAGAAGTATTTTGCATATATTCTGCTGTTTCAGCTTTTTTCTTGTCTGTTGTACATCCCTACTAATTTTAAGCTCTCCATACACATTTTAAATGAACTTCACAATAATTCACTGAAGAGAACAATAGGTATGTCCCTTATATGAATGAATTATTTATGCTACTGCCATCTAACTGGACTCCAGATTCACAAATATACCCACAGAAATAGCTCAATTAGTATAAAGTAGGTACTTCTTTTGAGAAAAAAACAGATAACACAGTGAAATTTTCTTAACTAAATATAAGTAACAATATAGGAACAATTTATTCATACACTTTGTGTAAAAAAGTTATATGACACCAAATCATTTGATTATATGATGCGACTTAGTAAGTAGTTAGACCTACTATTTCCCATATGGAATGAAAGATTACATATATATAAAATTACATTGCTTATAAAGTAAACAATGCTTAAATAATGATGATATCTTATGAAGATTATTTCTGTTTGATTTTGGTTTCTGTTCATTTTATTTTTGCTTGCTATTTTTTAAAGCCTCCGTGAAGAAGACAACAAACATTCTGTTTGCCTAAAACATGTTTCAAGATTTTAAAAACTTCTTGATTTTCCTGAATTAACAAAAAAGTGAAAAAAAATACAGAATGAGTATACCTTAATATAATGCATCAAAGTCTTACAATAATTCATGTAATTATTTTTGAACATTGTTTAACACTATAATTTTATGTTAGATTAATATTTTGTGGATTGGTTTGAAGATAAATGGTAAGAATATTAGTAACACTTGAAATTTAAATTGAGCTAAACATTTAATCATTATAAAATTTCTATATAATTAGAGCTCATTCAAAAAGCATTATTTTTGTTACTCATTGTATTATAAAGCAAAAGTTCAAGAAATCTCCTATCTTTTATATTTTATACTTTTGTGGCTAGTTAATTTCATCGTGCTGTATAAAAATGAGAACATTATCCATATAGGACTGATGATGTTTATAGAAATTTAAAATGTTCAGAGTTCATTTAAATCTTTAAAATGACTTCTATACGGTCTATAACACAACTTGCCTTCTCGTTCCAATGTCATCAACATGGAAAGGGCAGATTTCAGTAATTAATCATTTGATCAATAAGATACTAAGGAAAATTTTATTACCTCAATAAATCAGAGAAAATATTTCCAATCATATTTAATTTATAGGAATATATTCAAGCAATTTCATTTTGGTAAGATTCTTTAATTTTTTTCATTTTCTAAATTACGGTTTTCTTGTTAAACTTTAACAACTTGTTTCCTTTCTACATCCCTGTAGTATGACAGTCTAAGGGTTCTATGATATCTACTGATTTATAATGGAAAAACATTGTATTGACTATAATAATCTTGGATTATCTTGAACTACTTTTAAATTTGTACTATATTCATTGTTTATCTTTTTCAGATGATCAGAAATAGTGGAATATTAAATCTTTGCCTGTGCAAGACTTCTTGAATAATATCTGTTGCTGCAGGTTTACGACAAAAAAAAAAAAAAAGCAAGAGTTACATTTGTGGCAAACAGATTACCAGGGATTTAGTGATCTCTGTGTCTTTTTATTTCTTACAGTCTAAATTACCTTTATTGACTTCATATTATGTAATTGTTTATTCATCTCAACATATCTAAGAGGTTATGAAGACTTCCGATTTATAATACCAGATTTGAAATCTCTCACATCATCTTATTGAAATACATGTGAAAATGTTTAGAAATAGAACACTAGAAATATTCTGTAAAAATTATTAAGCATTTCTACTTTTCTATAACACCATTATATGCAAGCATTGATTTCCCCTGCTGAAAATAAGTAAGGCTTTTCACTAATATTCACAGTAAGTTTTCCAGGTAATCATGTTTTTAAAAATTTTGTTCTATAATTCATTACTGATTCTCCAACAAATATGTAATTTTAAATCATGCATATGTTATATAAGAAAATAGGGTAAATGTGCAAAACTATAGAAGTCACCAAAGGTATCAATGCTAAACCTCAAAAAACCACTATATTATCTGGGTGTATATTTTGCTCTCTATTAGTTCTTTGAGGTACTTATATGTAAATGTCATGCATAAACTACTTCAAATTATATATCTTATTATACTATGCAAACGAAAAGTATCTGTCATTTAATTCATCACAAGTGATGTCAATAAAAAATGAAAAGATATCGGCTGCTAGGTAGGAGTAAAGTGAGCCTAAAATTAAAAAAAAAACAAAAAAACAACTAAAGGTATGATTCTAATGCTAAACAGATGAATGGTGAAGAAAATATTACTTTGTAATTTGTCAATACAGATCTGAATGAATAAGACTACTTAGATTTAAGAATCAGTTATACTCTTATAAAGAACCCTGAGTAAAAATGAAGACCAAAATAAAACAGATAATAGGAAGTGAGACAGTTCTAAAGGGGAAGAAGAGGAAGACTGAGGGAGGAGCGAGGGAGGAAAGCATTCGGGATAAGAAAAGGAATGAGAACGTGTTATGTGCATGTACCAGCTCAAGGAAAGGAACAGAAACAGTAGGTACTGCAAACGTACAAAAAGAAAAGGAATTGAATCGAGAGATGGGTGGAGGAGAGAGGGGAAGGAAAGGAAATGATAGAGAATTAAAATGTGTTATGTAGGGCCTGGGGTTTAGCTCAGCGGTTCGGCGCCTGCCTCGAAAGCGCAAGGACCAGAGTTCGATCCCCAGTACCAAGAAAAAAAAAAAAGTGTTATGTGTATGTAACAACTTCACACAAAGACTGTAAATATTACGTACATATATGCCAATATTTTTTAAAGGATCAATAACATTTATGAACTATTCCTAAATTAAAAGTACAACAGTGTATCTAAAATGTACCAATAAACTCAATGAGGAAAAAAAAAAGTACAGCAAACTTTCGT
Source organism: Fukomys damarensis (assembly GCF_012274545.1). NCBI lineage: Eukaryota > Metazoa > Chordata > Mammalia > Rodentia > Bathyergidae > Fukomys > Fukomys damarensis. The sequence continues at coordinate 48,602,996 of NW_022900936.1, read as the reverse complement.
CCAGGGATAGACAACATACTCTTCACAAATGTATTATACAGAAATCAGCAGTAATTTTTTAGGTTATAATTTGTAAAGCAAATAAAAGTAAAGCATACAACACAACTCATGTTGGCACCTGAGTATGTATCAGCGTCTAAACCTGGACAGTGGGCATTGTAGAACATTATCACTCCTTTAAAAACAAGGCAATCATTTCTTCAGCCTCCAGGAATATTGCCTCCTGCAAGTTTACAGCTGAATCTTTCTCCAGGACCTTATGCAAAGAATTTGCTTTCCTAAAACGCTGCTTCCCAGGAAGCAGCCACATCCAGTCACTGAACCTTGCAAGGATGCAAAGATTCAACCAATTTGCCTAATAAGTAGGAACTGCAGAGCCTCGCAGCCTAGGAGCACAGCAGGTATTTATTGAGACTATTGCATTTCTCTGCAACTCCTCTATTGCCCTATTTCCTTCCTTCCTTTATTTAAAAATCATATATTAATTCTGCTGCTTATTAAAGTCCAGAGAACACAAATCTCCTTTTCATAACCTGTGTCCCAAAGAATCAAATCTTTGGCAATTGGTGCCAGAAGTACTTGAAAGAGATACACTGTAAAATGTATTATTGGAGCTGAATTTCCTCTTGGTCACCTGCCACAGTTACAATGAAATTGGTAGAAGTTTTAAAGGAGTTAAGTTCAGATGGTATACTACTTCAAGTGAATGTGCCTAGATGGTCAAATATATAAGGGCCCAGAAATACAGAAAGAAAGTTATTTTAGGCTGTTGCTAGTGGCAACAGATGCCTTAATGAAACAAAATAAAACCAGAGAGTGATTATCCAGCAATTAAATTCTAAATGTGAAAGCCAGAGGGCCTCCTTAGTAAGTTAATAGAGTTTCATTTTTCCACCCAGAAGAAAAGTAGACTTCCAAAACAAAGACTTTACCATAATGACTGCATACCCCCATTATTGCTTGAATTATCGAGCCAACAAATCATATACCCCAAGAAGATATGACAGCTTGAGACACAATATAACTAAATATCTTGAAAAATCTTGATCTCTTTCTTTCATTAACCTTTTGAGCTTGAAGTAGCCCACTTAGTACTGCTAACCTCCACTACTACATATAGTGAAAAATCTAAGTCCCTTCCTTAAGGAAGCACTTTCTAAAATGGAATAATTTTCATGGGGTACACAATTTAACAATAATTTATTAGCACTATGACTCCAGGATATGCTGATAATTAACTACTAGCATAACTCTTAGAAATCTAAAGAAAAATGTCCCACATTAACCAATGTAAAACTTTCATCACTTCATTATTAGAGACAAGGAGTCAAAAGGCTCAGAGAAATGGAAATGAAATTGAATGGATTTTGTACAGCATATTAAAGATTGCCAGATACCCTTTTTCTCAGAAGTACTTTTTTTTCTTCTTATTGAGTTTATTGGTACAATGTAGGTATACAATACAGTTACATTCATCCCTGGGATTCTGTACCTTTACATAATAGGTCTTGATTGTCATTTTTCCCCTTGTCCCTGCCCTCCCTTCACCCCTCCTCCCCTCCCCATTTACAAACACTTTATTTCCATTTTTCAGTTTCTCATATTTTTTTCCTCTCCCTTATTACCTTTCCCCCACCCTTCCCACTTTCCCTACACCTTTACCACTTTACTTCCTATTTCACATTATTAATTATCTCATTAGGATCCTGTGTACTATTATAGTTTTTCACACCAAAGGAACTATTCGGTATTTCAGTTAAAGAAATCTCTGTATGAACATTAAAAATAGGGAATCCTAAAATAAAACTAATAAGTAAAGTAAAAGAGAAAAGGCAATGATGTAACATTAAAATAATCCTTAATTCTGGAGATGAAAATGGTCCCTGAACATATTTAAATTGCTTCTTTCTCTTAGAGTCTTATCTTATTCTTTTTTTTCATTCAACCAAGTGGACCTAATGACTCAGCTAGTTTATTTCAGTCAGCTTATGCTGCCAGCTACCCTAAGAATGGCCACATAACATAACAGTGACTTAACCGGCCCATGAATGTTTGGCAATTATTAAATCCTACAGTTTCATCCCTTACTGATATAGTCACTAATGTCAGTTCAGTGTTTAACCTGGTGTAGGTTGAATTCTCAGGCAAGGGACAGATATCAAGCCTTCCATCTAGCATGTCAACCAGATATATGTGAAGACTGAATTACTTTGACTCTTTCTATCTCTGAAAAGGCAAATATTTCATCTTGACAGGAATATATCCATAGTCAAGCTGTGGTCATACCTGCCATGTCCACAGAGCCTAGAAGTTCTTTTGTTTAAGACTTTTAAATTGCTTAATCCACTCAAACAGCAATTCAGCACCTTTACTTTAAAGCAAAGAATCTGTAGTAATGATCATGTGATTATGACATCTATAAGGTACCACTGAGATAGTTTGTGCAAGGTACAGCTAAAGCTCAAACCTAAATATCAAACTCAGGGAGGTTAAGATGCCATCAGGAGGTTAAGATGCCATCAGGCAGAGTGGAATATAATCTCCCTTTCAATGGCCATTCTATTCTATTTTTATTGCTAATAAGAAATCACAGAAGATCTAAGAAATATAAATAAGAATACCATCATTTAACATTGCTAAAATCCAATCACTTGGAGAATTTGTCTGCCTCTTCTTTTTTTTTTTTTTTTTTTTTTTTTTTTT
>NW_022900936.1:48575101-48600177 GCF_012274545.1 Fukomys damarensis | reverse complement strand
TTTTTTTTTTTTTTTTTTTTTTTTAACAACCTGTGCCTTTCAGGCCTGAATGTATTTACTCTTATTCCAACAGGAAAGCTTCACCCATGAGAACTTATATCCATAAACCTGAAGGAAAGGACAGGATGTTAGTTGTTGGTGATTTGTTGGAGGTACAGCTATTACAAAATGAGAGGACATAATTCGGAGTCAATGGGATCCTCCAGGGTTCTATTAGTACTGCCCACAATTAGATGGTAAATGGACAAATGAAGTTATTACTGTCTGAGATAAGTAGATTCAGGACATCTATTGGCTCAGACTGCTTAGGAAGTTGAGGCTGCACCAAAATACCAAGTTGCTATCTGGATTGTGAAAAATTCTAGTTGAAGCAAAAGGGAATTTAGAATGAATATTTAGTAGCTTATTGGTTAATATTAAATTTCTGATTTCTGTTACATTTGTGGGGACATTAGTTTATTTCAGTGATTTTAGTTTTATAATTTTTATCAAAACAAAAGACTAACCAAAATTCAAAATCAGTCTTTCAGATTATCAAATCTATAATTTGTACTTCAGCAGGCACCAAAGTAATGCTAAACGACATACTGGAAATGGTTGCTATCAAGAAATCAAACAATAACAAAGGTTGGTGGGGTTGTGGGGAGAAAGGAATCCTTCTCCATTGTTGGTGGGAGTGCAGACTGTTGCAACCACTGTGGAAATCAATATGGAGATACCTGAAAGAGCTGGGACTAGAGGTTCCATTTGACTCAGCCATCCATCTGCTGGATATCTTTCCAAAAGAATTAAAAGAATCATATCACAGTGACATATGCACACCCATGTTTATAGCAGCATAGTTGGTAATAGCTAAAACTTGGAAACAGCCCATTTGCCCATCAGTTGGAAACGGATAAAGAAGATGTGTTTTTTTCTATAAAATGGATTACTCAGCCATAAAGAATGAGAAATTAGATTAATTCATAGGAAAATGGATACATATTGAGGATATACTCCTAAGTGAAATAAATAAGTCACACATGTAAATGCCGAATAGTTTCTCTGATGTGAATAAACTATAATAGTACATAAGATTCTAATGATATATAATGGACAATCTGAAAGAGGAAGAAAGGGGCTAAGGGTGTAGGGGAAGTGGGAAGGGTAGGGGAAAGGTAATAAGGGAAAGGAAAAAAATATGAGAAAATGAAAAAATGGAAATGAAGTGTTTCTAAAGGGGGAGGGGAGGAGGGGGTGAAGGGAAGTCAGGAAGAAGGGGACAAAATGAGAACCAAGACCTGTCATGTAAAGGTACAAGATCCCAATGATGAATGTAACTGTACTGTATACCTAAAGTGTACCAATAAACTCAATGAGGAAGAAAAGAAGTTGCAAAACAAATTTGTTGGTTATTGGGTTCAGAATATATAAGAACTCTCAAAACATCACAGATAAAATATCATAATGTAAAGGTATAAAGGGCAGAATGGAAAAGAAAAAAATATGAGAAAAAAATGGAAATGAAGTCTTTGTAAATAGGGAAGGGTGCAGGGGTTGAAGGGAGTGCAGCGGAATGGGGTAAAATTAAGAATTAAAATATATCATCTAAAGGCACAAATTCCCAATGATTAATGTCACCTATCATATACAAAAAAATGTACCAATAAACAATGAATAAAATAAAAAAAGAAAAAGGGGGTAAAATATTTTAACTGACTTTTCACCAAAATTTTCTAAAAAACAATCACAAATTTGCTTAACTTTTTTATTAAAGAAATATAAAAGAAAAGAAAAATTTTATATTACTGCATACTTATTAGAATGGCTAGAATAGAAACAAAGTGAAAATTTCACATAACAATGCTGAAAAATATATAACACCAATAGGAGACTGGCATATTTTTGCTTTGGGTATAGAAGAAAATTTATCCAAAAACAGTCTTACGTATTTGCATGAAAATGTCATAGAAATTAAACGCATAATTCCCTTACAAAATAGATATTTTATTTTCTGAATGGCTACACACTCAAAAAACAAATCTACTTAACAATAGATGGGATTGTTAATACCAATAACAACATGGATATACCTGTGAAACATCATTGTATGTGAATCATCGTGTGAAGTAATTAGTGGATATAAAAGAGTGTCCTTTTAGGCCTTTTTGTGTGTTTTCCCTTATTTCTGTAACATATTACCACATATTTGGTAACTTAAGAAAACATGAATATATTAATTTACAGCTCTGATCCTCAGAAGTATGAGACTAAACTTACTGGGTCAAAATAAAGGATTAGGCAGAATTATATTCTTGAGGCTTTAGAGTGAATCACTTTCTATTCTTTTTCCCGCTCCTAGAGCTTTACATTGTCTGCGATTGTTTCCCATCCTGTCTTTCTCTAACTGCAGCTGAAAATCATTTCCAGTTTTAAGGACCCACCAGTATAATTAGATTAAGCCTTTCAGATTATACCAAGATAATTTCTTTAACTCTAGGTCTCTGTCGTAGTCTATTTTGTGCTTCTATAGCAAAAATCCTGAGACTAAGTTATTTATTTTTTTTTAAAAAAAGAGGTTTGTTTAGCTCACAGTTCTTTCTGTCCAGGAGCAACATTTGTTCAGCTACTCATAAGGGCATCATGGGCAATATCCGATTGTAAAACTTTTTTCAAAACAGTAAATGTTGATTTATTGAAGAATAGCTGCTAATTGATCATTTTCCTTGATGTAGTTTTTGTTTATTCTAATATTGTTCCCTGTTTTCCCATTGTTGAGTACATGGAAAATGTAATTATTGATCCTTGTATTATCCATGCTGACATAAACTCTCACTGAACCTCACCGAACAGTTATCTGGGATGTAATAAGGAGCAGTTATTATTATGTACAGTTTGAAGATTGACCATAATGAACTTACTCAGTGTATTTCCATACCAATATTTATTGTAAACTTCTTGCCAGAAACTTTCTGTATGTTTTATCTTATTCTTTTCAATTATTTTGAGAATATATATGATGATAGTGTGATACTGTAAAATGTGTCATTAATGGGGAAGCAGCAACTGCTCATCCCTCCCAAATATAATTGAATTTAGCAATAAAATAATTTTTTAAAAAACAAAATACTAATACTTTGCAAATGATTGTGTCATAAAAAGTAAATCCAATTATATCCAAATCCAAAGCATCAATGGATGGAAAGGCTTAAAAACTCAGTGATTATCCAAAATTATCTTTGCTCAGCATGCTCAAGAAAAGAAATTATTCTGAATGGGAAAATCTAAGGCAACCTAGAAAGAAAACTAACTATATATCTGATATATCAAATTTCTCATTGGGAGTTTAAGAGGCATATGCAACTTTTACAGAGATATGAGTTATGTGAAAGCATTATTATTGCTTCAGGGTAATTGAATGAAGGAGAAGCTGAGGTCAGACAAATGCAAACAGGTGAATAAACCTAGAAAATGAAAGATTCAGTCAATTACATTAAAGTTAAATATACCTCCTAGCAAATTCACAGATACATAGTATAATGTGAATACCAAGAGTCAGAGGTAGAGGGGTTATATAGACAAAGAATGACAACTCAGAGAGTGACACAGACTTTTGAATGCATTTCAGGATTTCTGTCCAGAAAAATGAAAATATATATTCAATACCATGGTGGAAAGGGGTTATTTCATTTTAATTTCTTTCTTCTCAGAGCATCATCTCATAGTTATTAGGAATAAAATAAGCTTTCCAAAGTAAATCACTGAGTATAAGTTGCTAAGTATTTTCCAATAGAAAACGATATGACTCTCATTTGAGTTTGTACCATACCGTGTCTAAAGTCAAAGCTTTTAAAGGAATTAACTAGTTTACTGTTTCTATAAATATATTCTTTCTGGAAGGTGTTTTGTGAGCCATATGTTGTGTCAACTGCTTGAATTCAATTGTAAACTGACTAAAAAGCACAAATTTCTATTTTACTGATAAAAACAATAAGCTATTTCCTTATATATTTTCATATCAAAAATATATTTTGATATTGCCAATATTTAATCAGATAAATCAATTATTTTAACATATACTATTCTTGAAAAATGTTTCCAGTTTTTCCTCATTTAAAGCATAATAATGCTATGATATTTTAGTACTATGTTTTGTAAGACATAAACTCATGGCTGTATCTGGGTAGTTTTCACAGTTTTTATTTTGAGAGCTATATTAGAGTCTTTAAATACATATGACATTAAGATTAGAATTTTTAAGTATATCTTATATACGAATTACATGTCATTGGCATTTACATGAATTAAACTGAAAAGTATTTTTCAATATAAAAGTATTTTTCAATTGGAAAAAAGTATTTTTCAATAGCCAATATAATCTATTACATTGGATTTTGTTACATATAACTGGGGGAAAAATTGTGGTTGATGTCTATCTAGACTTCATTATGTCCTGCATTTGTTCTTTGAGGAAGTATGCAAGACTGGTCATTTTGTCATTATCTTGAGGCCTGGTTTTCAGCTGATTTGTTTCCTGCTGTCACTGTGATGTGTTTCACTTTTGTCCTGACTCTAAGGACCTAGCCCTATCTGATTGTCTATATTCCTGTCTAGCTCACCTTTCTATAAGAGCACCAGCACTTTTCTCCTTTTAATTCTAGAGGTTACAAGAAGATACCCATGAAGTCACAGATGCAAATTGAAAGAGGGTTTGTGAGGAAGAGCTAAGATCTGCGGTGGGATGTGTCTGTGCTGATTATTCCTGTAATCGCTTCTTTTTTCACAATTTACTGAAGAGCAGAAGAAAACCAGCTGCTCATCCACAGTCAGAACTTCAGTCTTGTCTAGGATTTTTTGATAAATCAAAGGAAATTTCTCAAACACGGGATATTCCAAGTAAGATAATACTTTGTAACACAAGTTTAGAGCAGCATAACGTTCTTCCAATGTGACTCCCACGAGTTTCCTACGTAACTGATAACAGGCTTTCCTAGTCACTTAGATCCTGAGTGACCGGGAGCATTTCAGTTTTCTTTCTTTTACTCCCCACTGAAACATGAAAGTTTCTCTTTCAATTACTAAGAAAATGCTAAAGCTGCAATTCAAGTTTCAGAAAGTTACTTTTTTAAATAAAATTACTTTTATCAGGCATCATTTCATGCAATGGGGATTTTACTGAATCGTTAGAACATTTCTGGAGTTCATAAACCTTAGTCATTTGTGGGTCTTCTTTTCCATCTTATATATATCGTTATTTTAATGGATCAATAAGCCTAAAGTCTTTTTAAATTTTATGAGTTTGTATGTTTTGTGGGATGATAGCATGGGCACTCGACAATTTTGAAACTGAGGCCTAATAATCACTTGACTCCCTGCAGGATGCTGTGGAGCTAATCTATAGTAAATTCTGTTTTTTCTTTTGACTAATTATTATGTAAGTTCACTCACACCACCTTCATTATTAAAATATTACTTTTCATGTTTTTAAAAATATTTTACTGGTACATTTCAGATACACTGTATAGTTTCTCTGGTGTGATAATTAACAGTATAAATAAGGGTCAAAATGTATAAATCACTTTTTTTGTTTTTCCAACCTCCCAGCATTCCCATCAAAATCAAGGAACCCATTTTCAACACAATAGCTCTCACAAGTATTTTTTGTGAACTAATATCACAAATCAATCTGTATCTCTTTCATATTATCAGAATGAACTAAAGAAAATGGTATATTAAACTGAGAAAGTAGTGAAGAAAAGAAAATAATTACTAACGATCATATATTTTGTACAAAAGGCATACCCTCTAATGAATATGTTTGTGAATTGGCCCAATAAGAACAAGGTGCTTAACCCGTTTCATTGCTGAGAGACAAGATTGATATGGGTACAGATTTAGGGAAATTATTAGAAGATATAAAACATTTGCATTTCTTTTTATCGGTGAATTAAACTATACAAAAGAGAAGAAATCGTCGTTAAATAAATAAAAATATTAAAATATAATAAAGTGTTTTAAAATATAAATAGTTAATTGGAAATATACATTCTATTATTTATTCACAATGAAATAGAAATCATATAGGAAAAGACAATTAAAAATGAAATGGCAATTTAAAAAAATTTGGTACAAAATTCACCAACTCTAAGCAGTTTTAATAACAGCTCAATTTTGCACTTTCTAGAAATACATAAAAAAGAAAATAGCTGCTGGACTACTACATGAAGTAAGTACACACTAAATGATAAAAACCAAAAAGTAGAATACTCAAGATGATAGTATGATTATTTTTACTGCTTAATGTAAATGTAAAATTCTTAAATGAAGCATAATAAGTAAGTTTATCTGCAAATGAAATAACAGTGTACCACAGGGAAAAATCTCTGTCATGGTCATGCAAGGAAAGTGCAACATGAAGAAACTTCTCATTACAATTCACTATTGTGTTGATTCTAATGAAACACAATGCTTTAGTGCTTGAGAATGCAAAACTCAAGTTCAGTATTTATTGAAAGAAAATACTCTAAATAATGCTTTATAGATTACAATAGAGAAATAACTCATGGATACAAAAGACAAAGACATCAAATAAACAAAAGTGGTAATAACAAAAGGAAAAGTGTTGCATTATTTTAAAAATAAGGACAGATCATAAAACTCTAATAAAAATGAAATTGAAAGATAAAAAGCAATAGATATTATAGTCTTATATCCAAGAAAACATGCAAAAACAATCCTGCAAATGCAAATAGATAAGAAAAATAAACAAATATTAAAAGAAAAAATGATCAAAATTTCTAAATAGGTTTTTCAAAAGCACATATGCAAATGGTTGAAATGTATGAAAATAATTCAACTGTTCAGTAATCAAAATTACATTCTGAAATTGTTGCACTCAGTAAAAATCTAGAAAAGATATAGAAGTACTGGAGCTATGAATCATCAATTTGTCAAATCTAAGACTAAGATAAAAATCAGCACCTATCACTAGCAATCAGAGTGTTAAAAACAAACTATAATAAACATTGTATTCTCAGTAGCAATAGAATTATATAGAAATTAGCAAATCATATGCAGCGTTATTGTTGAAAAGCAATTCACTAAAATACTAAATAAAATTGACTAAAATAATCCTTTAGAGACATATCTTTACCATCAAAGTGTTGCAATAGAAATTTAGCAAAGTTTGACATGAAATATTATGGTGCACATGTGTAATCTTTGAATATGCAAGGCAGGATTTCAAAAGAATAGTAGTAGCCTTATTATAAGACATATTACCAAGCCATAGTAAATAAAATATCGGACTATTAGCAGAACTGGAACTTGTTACCATGGTTACACAATGCAAGATCTATATAAGATTCGCAATATTTAGTTCCTAAATGAGCTCACTAGAATCCCCTAGGAGCTTGTTATATGTGTAAAGACTCCAAAATTTGTTGTCTTTTTAATATGTACACTTGAGTAGTTTGAATTCATTTCCCAGAATTTCTGTGCCTGTAGGTGATGGTTAGAAAGGAGCCATATAGATTCTTATATGAGAATTTGGAGGAAAAATGAATATGCAGACATTTTATAGCTCAGACATCTTCCTACTGACACCTCATTCTCCTGTAGCCTTACCTGGCCTGCAACTGCCATCCCTCCCCATGGGTCCTCCTCAGGCACTTGAGTTCATGGCCAGGTATGAGAGTAAGTGTGTGTATGCATGTGTGTGTGTGTGTGTGTGTGTGTGTGTGTGTGTGTGTGTGTGTGTGTGTCTGTGATATCCACTCCCATATGGGGAAAGGAAAAAGGCGCTGCTATGCATTTCAGTGCCTGCTTTCCATCTCCACTTCATGCTTGAGGATCCAAGTTGTTCTTTCCTATTCTGCGAACAAAATTTTTCTTATTACTTGTCTTATTACGTGCTCAACATCAGGCATAGAAAAAAATTTCATAGGAATATGCTTAACCTGTTGCTACAGTTATATAAGGTTGAGGTTCTGTAATAAATCTCTGCTTCTCTGACTGAAGCCGGAGTAGCACACAAGCAAGCCTAGTTATTCAGATATGGGATTAATCTCTATATAGCATTGTGGATCACTGAGTTGAAAGACTTTACTCAAGTTTAGGGTGGAAAATAGATTGTACTCTTACACAAAACAACAATCTTCAGATAGATTGCTGACATTTGAAAAGTAAAAGTATAAAAAAAAGAAAAAGAAAACTATAACATGAATGTGGATCATATTAGGACATTCTTCATAATACTGGACTAGTACATATTTTTAAACAAAATCTAAAAGCATAAATATAATATTAATGTATAAATGATGGATTTGAGTGAATAAAATTAAAATTATGTTCAATTAAATGCACAATAGACTGGGAATAAACTATTTTTAACATTTATTATTGTTGATAAGTATAAAAATGATATAAAATTCTTATTAATCTGCAAAAGTATAAATACCATGCAATAGCAAATATGAGATACATACTATAGAAATTAAAACATAAAAGATTAATAATTTTTTGAATATATGCACATTAGAAATTGCAAGATACAAATTAGTGCAAGGATAAAATTCCATTTAAGTATTTGAATTGCTGTTATAATAAACTACCACAAAATGAATTCTTCAGAGCAACACAAATTTATATTTTCATAATTACATATCTGAGAACTCGGGATGCTTTCTCTGTTATTAGTTTCACAAAGCAAATTTAAGGTGCTAGAAGACTGGGCTCTCTTATTGGAGCAGCTATGGGAAGAACTTGTCTCCAATCTCATTTTGATTGCAGGCTGAGTTCAGTTACTGCCAACTGTAGAACTGAGTCCCCCTCTGCTACAACAGGTCTGCTTTCAGCTTGAAGAGGCTGATTGGTTCCCGTGCTCCTTTCATCTCCAGAGTTTGCAATGGTGGGGTAAGTCTTTCTCCTCTCCTCCCCTCCCCTCCCCTCCCCTCCTCCCTTCTCCTCCCTTCTCCTCTCTTCTTCTTGTTTTTGGTACCTGGGATGGAATTCAGGACCTTGCACTTGTGAGGCAGGTGGCGGCATCACTGAGCTAAATCCCCAGCCCTTTCTCATGTTTCAATTCTCTCTGACCACCCCTCCTTTTCCTTCTCTGTCTTTTGCCTTCCTCTGAGACTCAATCTATTTTCTGCCTATTCTGATATTAAAAGCACATATGATTACATTGCCTCCATTCAAACATTTCTATATTGAATTTAGCCATTTAGCAAACAATTTTACTCTCATTTCGTAGTAGTACCTAGACCAATGTTAAATTGAGTATGTGCAAAACTTGCTAGTGTGAACATGTACATAATTTTGCCAACTATAACATTAGATATCCAGTATATTAGCAGAAATTAGGAAATAAGACCTATCATCAATAATGCATCATATCATAAGAAAGTGTTTCTGTTGGGAATATAAATTCTTGCATCTAATTTAAAGAACATTTTGAATTTTTTGTGGATGCTTGCATATATAACGTATGTATATGTAAAAATTTTATGACACACATTAGTTATGCAATAATGTGTATTCATAGCACATGAGGGAAGAATAAAGAAAGATGAAATAATAGAACTGGTATCTTGATAAAAAGTGTGCCACAAAATGAACACTGTTGTCATAACAAGCAGGAAAAAAAAAGTCTTAAAGAAACAAAGCTGAATAGTCATGAGATCACAAAATAACTAAGAGAACAATGTGGTCAGAAAATAGTAATCTATTTTCTTCTTAATTTTAACTCTTTCTCTTGTCCCACCACTTCCTCTCAGTTCAAATTTATATTTCATGTTGAATGCATAACCCTAAGGAAGGAAGAAACAGATGAAAATCAGAAATAAATCACATCTCATCTCTTTCGCCTTTCAAAATACCACAACATCTTTTTTTCTGAATTATTTTGTGGTAGGGTGAGGAAAATAGATGAGATCGGAAAGTGGTCTGATTTGATTGTTGTGGGCATATATGGAATTACTTGGAAAAATAAAACATAAGTAAATGATTTTCCCCTAGTTTTCAAGGACTTTTTTTCCTGTTGGAAGAGAGTAGAAATAATTTGAGTATGTGATCCCAGAATATTTCTTAGCAGTATCACAGTAGGTAATAAGATGTCAGGTACACTTGCATCTAGACACATGAGGACAAATATAACCCTGATGATTGAAATAGACAAATAAGAAGGGCACCAGATATGGCAGGGTCTTCATGGTGGAGTAAAATCACCACCAAAGCCATCTGTACAGTTTGCATCAGGGATACTTGAGCACAAACCCCAGTGTTCAAAACACCTTATCTCTTCATAAGATTCCAAAACTATGTCACAATTTAAAGTACTGGGGAACCTCATAAAAAAGATAAATTCTTATATTCTTTTCACTACAATGATGTAATAACTCTTAGAAGCCAAATTAAGTAAAATCACTATGAATAGGAAATGTGCAAATTTGCAGTACACAGTAACTTTAGACAAAGGTTTGTAATTAGCATATATACTTACTGCAAGTGTCTCAAAAATGATTCTGTACGAAGAGTGTCAAGTCGCTATTTATTATGTTTTATAACGTGCTCATTGGTGTGATTCTATTGATAGCTAAAATGAATTTTCAAGGTTGAAGAAGCAAGAAAAGCAAAGTTTGTAATAACTATCTTTTTAAATAAAATTATATCACAGGCTTAACAGGGAATAGAAGATGGGTGAAAAATGCTTGAGGAAGAACTACCAGATCTTTCTGTTACTAATGAATGTCAATATGAAATCCCAAGTCTCTCCAAATATATGTACTTTCCTTCATTACAGTTACATCAACAACAGTCCAATCTACAATATTCTGTCTCCTAGTGTGTAAACAGTATCTTCCATATTAAAATATATTGACATCAAATTCCAGTAACTCCTTTTATAAGAAAATCAAATAACAAGACTCTGCCAAAGAGTGCAATTCATAGCACAGGTCAGAGATTGTATGGGGCAATGTGGTGCAGAATGGCAGTACGAAATAAAGAATTAATACTTCCAATGATGTTGTTTCCTCTACCACTCACTGCCTAATAGGAATGCAATGTAACCAACTACATAATTTCCCTTTTATTATACTATGTTTGCAATACATAATACATGCATTCATTGTGGAGAATGATACATATACATATTGAATCTTAATGTTTTTTACTTCTGCCTGCCTTCTCCTAGTGTCCATCTTTCTCCATGAAAGGGCATGTATATATGCTGTTGCTGTAAAATACCAAATTTGGGACTGAGCACAGCAGCTTGGTGGTACAGCACTTCTCCAACTTGCAGAAGAGCATGGGTTTAATGCTTAGTACCACAAAAAATCAAAAGGAAGGATGGAAAGGAGAAAGGGAGGAAGAGAACAAGGGAGGGAGGAAGAGAGAGAAGAGAAGGCATAAAGGCATTCTTACTTTTGCAAAGTACAAGCAACACTTGTACATTTCTAGTAGATTAACTAGGAAAGAGAGAGATAAGAATTTAAAGTAAATTAAACCATAAGGGTAAAAGAATCCAAATAATAAAGTACTCAAAAAGCAATAACACAGCATAGGATGGTTAAATAAGTACAAGATAGTATTACAGGGCAAAGAAGGAAAAGGTGGGTCATCATAAATTTTGAAGAAATTTATAAGCATATGGAGAAATCTGCACCTGTTAGACAGAAATAAAGGAGTCTCAAAGATTATTACAGAAAGATCATTATCACAAATTGGCAAGATCATTCCAGCAGTACACTACATCATTATACTGCCAGAAAATCACTGGGAAGTTATATCTAAAGTCCAGATATAGTTTAATTAGGGGACCTTAGCATAGCCTGATTGAAGAAGATTTGGATTTGCAAGACAATTGCTGAAAGGAAATGCAGTGAAATCAAGCAGAGAGGATTCTAGTCTAGGATATACAATAAAAAAGTATAAATTTATAATCTAGAATAAAGAATGGATAGGTAGAAAAGAAGGCATATATAAATAGCAGTTATGTTTAGCTTTTTAATGATGTTGTTTATGACATATGATGATAGTAGTATGTTTTATTTTTTAACACTGGATTGGTTGTGATCTGAGAGAAATTAGTCTCTATAATATTTATGTATTTCTTTTGTTTATTTCATGCAATTTTTGTTTTGTGGTTGTTGCTTTAGAACGATTTTAGTATGAATATTCACAACAATTATATCTTCATCTTATGAATTAAACCCTTAAACACTATGACATATTCTTCTTTATTTCATTCAATGCCTTTGCTGTGACATTTTTTGGCTGGTATCTATTTTACTTTTATTTTCAATGTCACAAATTTAACAATACTTTGAATTAGACTTGTGTGAAAACTATAGTGGAACCTTGTGGTTTAACATGAAAATTAAGTTTAATGGGGATTAAATCCACTTACAAATGTCATTTAGTTAGTTTTAGCTTTATCACAGTATCTGATTTATCTTTTAGAATTTTATAAAGACTTTTTATTGTTTGTATATATGTTGTTCTGACTTTTTAATGCCATCAATTTTTATAGTGGTGATGACACATACTTTTAAGTGTCTTTAATTCTACATTTTCTTTATTTTCTATAAGAGTCAAGGACTAATTGCCATGTTTCCTCCTATACAAATAAAGAGCAAAATAAAACAATAGACAAATAGAAAATAGGGAAAATTTAAAATAATTCCTCAAATTAATTTTTTAATTCTTTCAAATATATTTGAATATATGTAGTAATTTATCTCATTTATGCTAGTGCTTAATGCATTGAAAAGATTTTTTATTATGTTTGTTTTTTTCTTTTTAAGAGTCTTTTTATCTGTTTTTGCTTTGAGAACCCAATACAGTGTACTAACTTGTATTTTCTTATTAAATTTTGTTTTATTTTTTCATAAAATAAGAAAAGTTTGTAAACAGTATTATCCTTTTGCCATGAATTTGTTTATATGTAATCAGCTTGCTGATACATTTGCTTATTGATCTACTCTTTTTTTATCCAATTTAGTTATACCGAGTATTGACACTCAATTATTTAAATTGATCAATAAATATATCTTACCTTCCACCATCGTTTTTATTTTACCTCCCAATTTGTGTTAGTTGAACCATTATTGTCCTCGTAGAATACAGTGTGATATTGATGGCTTCCTTTTTAAAAATTGCATCCCACCATTTCACAGCTTTAAAGTGCACTGCTGTTATGTTGCATCAGATGTTCTCTGAGCAATTTAGTCATGTAGGGTCCATGGTTGAAAATTTTTAGGGCTTTCAGTACAACACTTTAATTTATATATTCAAATTTATGTTTATCAAAATAATCTTCAATTAACTTTTGAAGTTCATTGTTTAGGTTCTACTTTCAAAGATAACAGTTTTCTGGATATTCCTTATCCTCTTCCTGCTTTCTTGATGTTTCTTTAAAATAAATTTTTTCTCTCGTAATTTTTACTTAGTTTCATTTTTTATAATTCCTACAATTCTTGTGTCCTTATTTATTTGTCTTTTCTTGAGTTTTCCACTTATCATGTGTTTGTCATTGTCACTTTTTTGTTCTGTTTTGGTGTGTCTGTGGGATCAAATGCAGGGGCATTCTACCACTGAGAATGCTGTCATATTTGGAATCTAGGAACAGACAGAACTGAGATGAAGATCATGGGAGGGGGAAATGTAAAGGTTGAAGATATGATATAGATTTTAAAAATGTGAGTGATGATGTAAACAGACTTTCTTTCCCCTTAGCAAATTTAAAGTTTATCCTAATTGTTTACTTTTTCTCCGACTCCATCATTCTCCTTGCAGTTGGTAAAGATGTTTAACACATTACTAAAACAATCATGTAAGAGTATCTTCTAACTGGATTAATTGGACCATGTAACCGTGTGTACTAGAGCAATTGAAACAAATATCCCTATTGTTAGAAGGACCTGAAGCTTGGTCTTAATCACTTAGGAAACATTACCAAATATGTGAGATGTATATGTGTAAGCATGTATTTGTATCCTCTGTGTAATGCTACACAACACAGCCTGTAGTATGTGTGTGGTACATGTCACCCTTCCGTGTCTCCAGGGCCTGGTTTCCAGGCCTCCCCATAGCCACCTAAATCTCCAGAGGCCCACGTGCCTCATGTTGGCTTCCTGAATCTGCAGATAGCACAAACTGTGGATTTCACCAACATAGACTGAATATTCTATATATAAATACCAGCTCCCCAGGAAGAATGTATTCATTATATTTCATAAATGTGTCCTCATAAATAAATTGGTTCTTCTCAAACAGATTCTGAGGACTCATGTTACAGGTCTTACTTTTTTCTCACTGTCCAAGGCAAAATGTTAAATTTCTTCATTTTAATTTTACCTTATGTAAACACACGTGCCATCTTTTATTTGGCTCTTAATACATAAAATAATATTCACCATTTTCTTTGTTCTACTAAAGAAATAATTTTTATGATGATCCCTAACCTTGAGCCAGTTCTAGTGATTTCTCATATTTTTCTTATGATATGGCTATTTATACTCGTGTCTAGATGTACACCCAACACCTCATGAGGTCATAGATGGAGCTTTTCAGGGGTGATTGGATCTAGAGTGTATGATGCTGGGATTAAGGATACGATGCTGGGATTGATTCATGGTGGGACACTAGGATCAATGATACCCCGTTCTGGGTGTGAGTGCTGCCAACCTGGATAGATTATAAAGGACAGAAAAGGGTAATACTTCCATCACTGCTTGTCACCTGCTACTTCTTCACTACTTTGCTGATTTGCTGCCTTCTTCCTGCCATGAACTGTTTCAGTTCTGTGATGTCCTCTGCCATGTCATCCTGCCTTAGAATCAGTCAATTATGGACTGAAAACTGTGAGCTACAACCTATGAGCTAAAACCTTTCTTCCTTTCATTTGCTGTGTCAGGTATTTTGTCTCAGCAATGAGAAAAGTAACCAAGACAGGTATATTCATATTGTTGTTGCATGTGTCCCTTTTAAGTGACAATGGTTTCATAATTTGAGCTTTTTTTCTATGCCAGCAAATGTTATAGGAAGCAGGAAAGTAAGAGGGGGGCATACAAATGTCTTTTGAGAGTTAGAACACCCGTGAAAGAAGAAAAGAAAGAGGGTAAGGGATCATTCAGACAGAAACACAGAATCAACTCCTCACAGATGCTCTTGAGCAAGAATTACCCATCACAAGAATCCTCCTCTTTCCCTGTCCTTACTCCATCTCATTTTCCCTGCCCTTCCCACATATCCTCCTACCAATACCCTTCCCCTCCCCCCTGCTGACCATGGAGTACTGGATGGCAGTTGAGATAACTAGATCCTTATTTAAGCCCCTTGGTGAGGTGTAATTGAGGGTTGCCTTCAGAAGAATAGGACCTAGGAGAGAAAGATGAGGTACAGACTGAGGGGCTAAAGAGGAGGAAGTCACCAGCTACTAGAAGTTGTTCCAACCAAGAACTGGGTTATTTTTTGAAATAACTGAGAAGTATCTGCTACACCAGACCAGATATTTACAGAAGTTCCCCAGCATGAGGGAAATGTACTCTTCTCATTTCAGGAGCCAAATGATATATATTTGTCATGCACTGTAACCTCAGAGGCAGAACCTCTCTACCTTAAACTGAATCCTAGCAAGTATTCCTAGAAATAAAGAGTAAGCTTTGTACTTCTGACTTACCTATTCACATTTGGGATTTTGTTTGGTCATTTGTTTTGCTGATGTCTTCTAAATCTTAGCACAACTAGCCTTTCTTGTACTTTGCTTTGCTTCAGATTTTACAGGATTGCAGCCTCAGACATTTTGATACTTGAGCATTGTAGTCTCCAGATTACATTTATTTTCTACAAGAGCTATAAAAAAGGAGTTTATTATTTTCTCCCTGCTATATTTTATGATATTCAGGAAGAGAAATGAAAACTATAGAAATCCTGCCTAATATATCCGGGTTGTGGAAAATTTTGTTCTGTTCTGGTATGGCTTCTTTGATGTTTCTTCTCCTAATTAAAATTAAAATTAAAACTAAAACTTAAACATTTGGAAGCAAAAATACACATTTTACTACTACCAGATAAATGTACAAAACGGAGAAAGGGAGTACATCTGAGAATGGCAAATAGAAAACTAAAAAGGGCAGGTGCAGGAAAAAATAGAAACAAAGTGTTTGTAAATAGGGAGAGGTAGACAGGAGGGGAATGGGAAAAAAATAAGAACCAACATATATCATTTACAGGTACAAATTCCTAATGATAAATGTGATCATAATGTATACCTAAAAGGTATCAATAAACTTAAAGGAAAATAAAGAAAACTAAGATGAGACATTTTAGAGTCTCATCAAACAGAATAAATAAAACAGTAACACAGATAAAAGTCTCACATATCAATACATAACCAAAAGGGTAAGATTATCACATTGTAACTAGACCACATATTTAATATAAATGATTAAGTGTTTCAAAAGCATTAGTTATCTAAATAAATCGAAACTGAACTTATTGTTTAAATAGGTATCTAAGTCCATAGTTAAATATTCTTCAGAACTGATTGAAAGTGTAGATTTTAGAAATAATTTAACATGTATATTCATTAATATTCCATTCAGAAATGTAAGTGGTAAGACTGGGCTTCTCAGTACATAAAAAAGTCCATGTGAGCTTTGATGACTTATTTGGTCACTATATGCTTTTATGTGGAATTGCTTGGTAACCTTTCCTTTAAGTATTCCCCAGAGTAAATATGGTATTTTAATTTGAGATGATGATATATATTCATGGAATAAAAGTTTGAGAGAAAAATAAGTAATATTTGAAGGAGACTTTTCTGATCGGAAAAGTGGGCAGTTACGAGTGTCACAAGACTTGAGTTATACTGTGATTATTAGGGTTCTATGTTTTTTTGAATAGGAGACTACAGTCAAGTGAGTTTATTTTGAGTAAAATGTATTATCTGAAATGGTTAGTGAAGTAACACCTTATTCCAAGATAAGATATCAAAAAAGTGATTTTTTAAGGTTTTGTAAGGCACTTTTTGCCATTTAATTTAAAAATTATGTTATATCACATTGTCCATTATATCATTAGGATCTTATGTACTATTATAGGAAGACAGGGGCTAAAGGTATAGAGGAGGTGGGAAGGGTAGGGGAAAGCTAATAAGAGAAAAGAAAATAAATATGAGAAAATGAAGAAATGGAAATGAAGTGTTTGTAAAGGGGGAAAAAGGATGGGTGAAGGGAGGGCAGGGACAAGAGGAAAAAATGAGAACCAAGACCTGTCACATAAAGGTATCAGATCCCAATAATGAATGTAACCGTACTGTATCCCTAAAATGTACCAATAAACTTAATGAGGAAAAATAAATAAATAAATAATAAAAATTATGTTATAAGCTTTGGGTATGTATGTGTGATCAAATAGCAGATAGAAAAAGTATTTAAAATAGGGTCAGACTATTGTTCATTTAATTTGTGAACTCACACATTTGTGGCTTATTGTACTTCATTATTACTTAAAATTACTTATGATTTAGGAATATTCTCTCAAATTTGTTTTTATTTTCTTACTCTACTTTTTAAAAATCATGTTTCACTGCTTTCCATTTAAAACAATGGCTCAGTGCTTTCTTAAAATCATATATTTTTATCTTTAAAATGTGTAGTCTTATAACACTAGAGTCAAAATATATTTTTAATACTAATTATACTTTTTAAATATAATTCAAGTTGTGGTTGCTAGATCTATACGGCTAACATTAGACTATAGTCTAATGTTTTTCTCAATATTTATCTGATTATTATAGTTTATTAATATATTAATTCTATTATGTATGAAAGCATTTTTCTGATAAGAGGAAGATAAGTTTCTCTTGAACTTAAGAAAAAATCATGTTTATATAAATAGATAGGTGATATATATGTTGTGTATAATGAGGTTCAGGTTAATGTCTGGCTGGGTCAGGAGCGCCACACTCATCTCTCCTGAGAAAACTCCGAGGCCTCTTAGGGCTGGAATAATCCGCCCCTTCAGGTGTGTACAGATCTGACCTTAGACAGATAAACTGTTCCTCTCAAAAACCTCTAAAGTCCTGACTCCATTCGCCTCAGGCCCTAAATCATACAATCCAAAAACTAGCATGCGGCCAATAGAAGTGCCAAATATCCCCACTCCGCCTTGGTTCCACCCCTGCCTTACCCTATCCAATGGCAGTCCAGTAGCCCCACCCTGGATCCATCCCCACCTTACCCTATATAAGCCTGTGCATTTGCTGAATAAAGTGGAAGCTTCCAGAAACCTCCGTGAGCGGGCTCAAGGACGAAAACAGTATATGAGTGTGCTTTTGTAATAACGCTTAAACACAAAGGTGCTGTAGCTGTTATTGTTTCCTGTGCCAATGAATCTCGGCATGTGATCTGTGTCTTGGAGGATTTCTCCATCGTACTTTAAGTCAGCCCTCCAGTGGAAAGAGTACAAGGTGAGCATTCATTCCATTTTAATCCCCCAGTGACAGTGAAGGAAATAAAGATATAGAATTGATTTAAGAACTGTTGCTTTTTCACTTCTTTATGCCAGATATTTTCAAATCACATAATTTTGCCTGTGTACTTACATTGTTCCCTTCCTTCAATGATTTATTATGAATGATCTGAATTTATTTTTCTGGATAGGTTAGTAAGTCTCCTTGAATTTTAATGGAGAGAGTTCCACGGTACTGAAACATAGTAGGACTACTCCCTACTAACAAGATCTACTGCCAATATCTTCTTTAAAACAAATCTATATCAGACATTAGTTTTTGCTCTTTGATATGTGAAAGACTTTGTGGTAGAGAGCAGCAGTTGTTTTAAACTCTTCCTAGTTTATTTTAATCATCTAGATCCTCATTTAAATGGCTCTCTTTCCAACAAGCAGTGAGGTAAAGAGTGAGTGTGTCTGTTAGGGACAGTGAGATTTATATAGCTGAGTAGCTCTCCAGTTTAAAATGAAACAGCAAATCTGCCAATTGAAATCAAAGTGAAATAAGACAGGGTACCTATTGTATTTTCCAAAAGACTCCTATGGCTAGCAAAGTAATTAAATACTATTAAAAGAATTTGTTATCATTAGAAGCTGAAACAGAAATCAGATAGTCTAACTTCAGCTCGGTTTGTTGATCCATTGTTTTGTTCTTTTGGTTTTCACCCCAGTGAACAGCAAAAATGGCATAATACAAAACAACCCAAAGAAAATTAAACCTAAAAATGACTTTGAGAGATAAGTTATGTGGGATGGGATTCAGGAAAGTCAATAGTATAGATTATCTCAATCACTGCAAAAGTTTTCTCTGCTTTTTGCTTTTTGATTCCACCCAATGACTTTTTTACCTGTTTTACTGAGAAAATGGAAAAAAAATTGTCTGTCCCAATGTTTCTTCTATTTTTTATAAGCCCATATATCCTGCTAATTATACAGTATTTTAAAAAATGTAAATGTTGGTAAATGTACCTGGTAATGACAGATGGACTCCTCCAAATGTGCCCTGGAACTTATTCATCCCAATTGTAGGTTATCCAATGGCATTAAAATTTCCCTCCCTACACATTTTTATCAACACAACTATTCCATGATCTCTCACACTTTTTAAGAAGCTTATAATGCAATAAATACCTTGTACTAAAAAATTCATTTCTGCTTTATTTTGGAGTAAAACTCCCTCAAGTACATGCTCCCACTTCCTTTTTGACTCTTTCCTACAAATGCTTGGAACAAAAAGTCTTTTGTTATGATCACTGTGCTGAAACATATTAAGTCACCAACACTATCCTATATATTTACCTCAATGGACAAGTTTTAGCACTCATTTTATTAGACAAACAGCAATATTCCATCCAGTGTATTATTCATTTCTTCTTGGAAGACTTTCTGTATTTGGGTTCTGAGCATCATCACTGTTGTATTACAAACCTCAGTGCCTGTCCAGTCTGGTTATGTTCAATGATTTCTTACTTTTCAAATTGCTAAATGTTTGTGTGATTGAGGATTCATCCCTCAAATTCTTCCATTCTCTTTTTAATGTATACTAATACTTTTTGTAATTTTGTTGACAGTAGTATCTTCAGAAAAAAAAAACTCTAAAACTACTCTCATGTATCACACAGGTACTGAACACAGCTACTTGGATATCTACTAGGCTACAATGTTGACATTGGAAACTGAAGTGTTTTATACACAGAATGCTTCTCCTCTTATATTTTTCTATTTCTGGAAATGGCAAATGTGCCACAGCTGATTAGTCAACAATGCTTAAAGTCATTTTTCATTTTTTTTCTTCCAGTGAAACTCCAGCTGAATAATATACCTTTATACCTGGATTCAAACTACAGTGGTGCCTTGCTTTACAAATTCAATTTGCTTTATATTTTTGGGGAAGAGGGATGCATTTGTATTTGTGTGGGGAAGAGGGCCATGGTTGTGTTTGAAACCAGATCTAGAGTTTGCAAATGGAAGCAGAATTTTGCCAAACACTTTTGTTTGAGAACCAAATTGTTTGGAACAGAAGGACTTGGAAACTGGGACATTACTGTACTGTACTTTATACTATTAAATGGAGCAAAGTTAGATAGAAATTAATATTCAGACTTGGCCCTCAAGGAAGTCAGAACAAAAAATAAAGGCATCAGAGCTGTGGCTGGAGCTACATCTGAAGATAGCCGGGCCTCAAAATGAAGATGCATTGACCAGTCTTGCATGCCTCCCTATTGGATAAATAGCAACTTGAGATTATACTGTAATTAGCACCCCCTGGTCCATGAAGTCCAGATATGATCAGTCACCCAGATGAGTGGCCACAGCCCCTGGACCCATCCCTTCTCAAAAATGCTTTTATTCTTTCCATATAGCCTCACTACATGACTTGATTCCCTAAGCAGTATCTTGCAATCCTATTGGTTGCTTGCATTAATTATTGATTGATTAACCCATGTTGTACCCACATTGTGACTTTGCTATATAAATTACCCCAGCATAGGGCCTCACCTCTCAGAACTCTTCCTAGAAATCCAGGAGCTACTCTTCTCATTATTTCCAATAAAACTCTCCTAACTTCTTCCTTTGGCTTGTAACTATATTCTTCCAGGTATGGGACTGCAAACCCAGCACATCTAATGGGTAGGGAATCCTATTTATCCCATATCAGTACCTCCACCATGGTTAATATAATGTTAGACATTACCATCTTCTCTTACCAATATTCTTCTAATAGCTTGGTTAATGATCCTGCACATCTAATTTTGATCCTTAAGAGTCCAATCAAACACAAATACCCCAGCCAAAGAAAGCATCATTTATGTTTCTTTTCCAATTCCCTCAAGGCTCTTTATCTCTAAGAGAAGTCTTTGAAAATGATCAATAAAGTCTATAAATGATAGAGCCCATCATTCACTATCACTTTCTTTACTTTTTTTCCAGTGAGATTTATATTTCCCCTACTGTTATAATTCATCAAGCAGATATAGCACTCTGAATTTGCACCTAACATTCCTTTTGTCTAAAATATATATTTGTGGTTTTCCCTTTAATTTATCTGGTCCATGTCACATTTTTAGAAATTCTGTGTTTTCTGCTTTAACTGGAACTTCTCTTTCCAGATTGTTTTCCTCACTTACATAAGTTTACTTCTGCATAACAGCTATCACATTCTGCCACATTAAATAGTCATTTGTGTGATTACTCCCTCTGTTCTTTTTTAATTATCTGTACATTTTATGTATACAATATACATTCATTGGAAATTTGTACCTTTATATGATCTACCTTGGTTCTTATTTTCCTCTATCACCCCACTCTTCTTTCAATCCCTTTATTAGAATGTAAGCAAAGTGAGGGGTAAAGTTTTATTGAATTCTTCATTGCTCTGTGCACATCATTTTAGAAGGCTGCAAGGCCTGAAATGTGCATTTAGTAAGCATTTATGGAATGTTGATTCTAACAGTGTGAAATATAGTCAAACATTTTGGAGTGATTTTAGGTATGTAGCAAAATCAAGTGCATACACACTGAGATCTGTTCTGTCTTCTTGGAGAATTGACCACTATATTATGATGCAGTGCTTCATTTTGAGTAATTATAACCTTTACTCTGAAGTCTGCTCTCTTTGAAATGAGTATCGCTACTTTCAGTTTCGTTAGATTAGTGCTGGTATGAGATATCTTTATCCATTTCTTTTTTATCTATATGTGTCAGTGTTTAAAATGAATTACTTGTAGGAATAAAGGGATGTCTTGTTTTTCTATCTAGTCTAGGTGATCTGTACCTGCTACTTGATCTATATAGACCATTGCCATTTAAATATATTGATATTGTTGAATTAAAGTCCATATTTGTTATGTATTCCCTTTTTCTTAGTTTTCTTTTGTCTTCCACATTTTTCCTGTCTTATATGGTTTTAATGAAGCTGTGTGTGTGTGTGTGTGTGTGTGTGTGTGTGTGTGTGTTACTGGAGATCCAACCCAAGGGCACTCTACCTTTGAAGTATAGCACCAGTCATTATTATCATTTTTTAGATAGGATCTCACTAACTGACCCAAGTTGTCCTCAAATGTGTGATCTTGCTTCAGCCAGCCAAGTAATAGGGATTACAGATGTGTAAGCCCAGCTTTAATTATGTTTTCATACTATCCCATTTTCTCCCATTAGCATATTTTTTCTAAAATTTAATTTTGATAATGGTTTCCTAGGGTTTGTAATATATATTTACAACTATTTCATGTACACTTTCGATATCATTATAATATATATAACATATTAAAATAATTTAACATTTTTCTCCCAACTTTTATAGTATTACTTTTATTAATTTTGCTACTATATAAGAATACATGTGTATATACATTTATATATACACATAAGAAAAGTTGAATATATTGTTGTTACTCTGACAACATGTTACATGTTGTCAAAAATGTTTTAATTTTATTTTCACATGCTTTGCCACTTTTTACGTAGACCTAAGCTTCTGACATATAATTGTCCTTTTCTCTGAAAACCTTTTTGTAAGACAAGTCTATGGGAACATATTTGCTTAGGTTTTGTTTTCTGAGAAATTCTTCATTTCTCCTTGTTCACAATGTACAGAATTCTCAGTTGGAAAGTTTGTCTTCTCTGAATACTTTTACCATTTTATCCAACTGTCTTCTTGGTTGAACAGTTTCTGATAAATCAGATGTAATTCTTATTTCTGTTCTATCTAAATATGGCCTTTTTTCCTGTTCACTGAATATTTTTTCTTTATCTTTGATTTCCTGAAGTTTGAGCATGGTATGCCTACTTCCATTTCATTAAACTGTATCTTTTTTTATATTTTCAGTTTTTTAAATCTGAATGTCTGGCATTAATAGGGGGAAATTCCAGTTTTCAACCATTTTTCTGTTCCTATTTGCTTTTTTCTGAATATATATATAATATATGTGTGTAAATATATGTATATATGTGTAATAACCTTTTATATTTGTCACACAGTTATTAGACATTTTATTCATTTTTCAGTACTTTTTTCTTTGCCCATGCTGGGTTTTGCCCATGCAAGGCCTGACTTGGCCTATCAGAGTTCTGTAGAAAGTAGGGAATTTACCATAAATACCTGCTATTAGGTCTCAGTATTTTAGTGATCCTGTGCCCTGGATTATGGACTTCTACATGCTTCTTGGTTCTACTGTTCCTGGTCTGTTGAGGTGAATGTCTAAGGGTGGGGTGGCAGAGTACATTTCCCTTCCTCTATGTGGAAGATTAGAATTGGCTGCAGTTGAGTGCTTGGCTTTTCCTAGGTTAGTTAGGCTATAATAATATCCCAATATGTGAGGCTTCAGGGAAAATGTTTCTCTTCAAGTCAGGTTTGGTTAGGAACAGCATACTCTGAGGTACTCTGAAATGACTATATTTCCCCCTGAATATTCCAGATACCCAAGGAAAGGTTTTCTACCATCTTCATTTTGAGAAACTACCTGAATTTCTGAAGTTAAATTCACAAATATGAGTGAGATTCTCCCAGAACTTGATCACTTCTGAAATTCGTTTTAATTGGTATATGATTGTGATTTACAATGATTATATATGGGCAAATAATCACAGCATTTCAATCTTCTTTTGCTGCCTCCCTATAATTCTGTCTTCATTCTCCTGATATCCTTTCCCAATTCCAAAAAGTCTGGCTCTCTGTTTTTTACTATCTCTTCTTTATTTTTAAGTATCATACTTGCACATGTTGAGCCTACAACCATCTATATAATAGAGTTCAGGTTTCCTCTATGAGCCTGACTACTTCAGAGATTTCTGCTTAGTGATTTCTACTGTGATTCTCAGTATCTGTCTCTATATTTTGGGGTAATAGTTTGCTCTGTGACCTCACTTCTTTGGAAGACCTGGGAATTACTGACATCTTCCATTATTACAGCTTCTAATTTTTTAGAAAAAATAATAACTGTTAAATTCCCTTACCTGCTGGACCAGAAACTGGAAGTTGTCATGATGATGTTTTTAAAGTATATCTTAACATTTGAGACTTGAATATTTCTTAAAGAAAATTTTTTTTTTTTTTTTTTTTTTTTTTTGGGGGGGTTACTTTGCACTTGCAAGGCAGGCCACCAAACCACTGAGCTAAATCCCTGCCCTTGAGACTAATATTTCTTTCAGAGATATTAGGACCATGTTTGTCTACTTCTAAGTATCAATGCCATCAACATAAATACTTATAATATTATTGGAATAGAAAACATATTTACAGAATTCTCCATGTAATAGCTGTGTCTATAGTTTATTTTAAAGGACTACTTTTTCACAATTGAATATTTAGGGGATTTCAGAAAGAGAAACCAAATAATGAAAGCTAGTAAAGTATGTACAAGATATGAAAATTTAAATCTAAACATTGAAAGTTAAAATAATTTTAGGAAAATCGTCTTGTCTTTAGTACCATTTTAGCACCTTTTCACCATAACCTGTTGGGGTCCTAAGACTGAGGGTAATAGAATGGCCTAATAATTATGTGGACAAAGTACTCTTTATTCTTTCTATTTTTGTTTCAAGCAGTTAAACAACAACAACAACAATATATATGTTTTTAT
>NW_022900936.1:48538803-48575078 GCF_012274545.1 Fukomys damarensis | reverse complement strand
AATTTCAAACTTGCAATTCAAGATTAATACATCAGACAGATAGATAGTTAGATTTTTTTTTTTTAATGGGGGATCAAACTTGGGTCCTTGCCCTTGAAAGGCAAGTAGTGGAACCACTGAGATAAATCCCCAGCCCCTAACTCTATATTCTTAACAGATTTTTTTAATTTGTATTCATCTTATCAGGAATGTTTTTCACAGATGTTGTTACCAATACAGGAGTACATGTATTTAGGATTAACATATTTAATTAAGGTTATTCTTTTCAAAATAAATTAAATGATTCTATGTAATTATTAAAAGCAAAACAAATTTCAAAATAGTTGTCCATTCTATTATATGAATCGATTTATTTTATAAAAAATAATTATTAATTATTATTTAGCACAAATAAATGAATAAACATATTATTTATTATTAAAACAAGTTATTCCTAATATTCAAGTTATTTATTTTCCACTTCAAGAAGAAAAAAGAAACTAAATATTTTAATAAAGTTGGGAAACCATTTTTTTTTAATTAGAAGCATCATTATTTTGGGTATCTTAATGTTCTAAAATCTAGTGAGGGACTCTACAATAACTTAATTGTGACAAATCCAGTTTTGTTTTTCTGCATTCCTAAAGTTGATTCATATCTTTTTGTGCTACTGTGTTCAGTGTCAATAGCATGTTTTTCTGCAGGACAAAATGTTTTAATGACTCATTGATAACTAAAAAGAATTTCTGATTTCCATCTCAGATTGTCCAGAATAGACACAAAAGCCAGAAATGACTGTTGTGAAGGGTTTAGGGAAGGTATAACCTCATGATCCAATGATTCAATCTAGATGTCTTTCTTATCTGTGTCAAGAGATCTCAAGTGGAGTCTTTGTGAAAGTAAATCCTGAGGAATGATTCAGAATATACATATTTTTAAATTGCTTGTCATGAAGATCATCAAATGTGAGTTTGCCTGTCTATGAATAATCTAAAATTCTTCATAAAATTATGAGTAGTCAAATTCATGAAAGCATTTAGGACAATATTTTGAATAACGTGTTATTTTTAGATGAGAAATAAAGAGTGAAGAGATGGTTAAATATGGAATTACACTAAACTGAGCACTAACATAAATGAATAGTTTTCCCACTCCCCATATTGCAAAACCTGTGAAATTAAAAACTGTGATGGATAAGAAAGAAGAAAATGAAAACAAAAATTCATGGTGTGTGTTCCCCATTGTTACTTTCTGAAAAGAACTGATGGGTAAAATTACTGGTGAGATGGATTGTATGTTTTTATTTTTAGTCATTTATGCAGTATGAGGTCAGTAATGTGTTATTCTAATTATTATATTTTAGCTATAAAATGGTAGAAAATCAAGAATAAATAAATGAATTCAGAATATATTAACAATGACATTCACTATTGGCTGAATGTTGGAACAAACTGATACAATTAACTCTCTGAGACTCTGGGTTTGGATTGTAGGACTAGCTTAACATAGGTTATGGATTTGGCAGTTTTCCAATTAAAATTTCTAGTACCTTTGAAATAAGGGTTTTTGAAGGAGATCTCCATTAAAAAAATACAGTAAGATTTTAGATATCAGGTGAATATATATTATTCTTTATACACACATAAGAAAAATTAATTTCCCATTTACACTAGTTATATTACATTTGTTACATCATTTTCCATTTTTAAATTAGTAAAGGAGAGGCACAATATCTAGATGGCCTGTTTATCCAAAATCCCAACTTGTTGGACATCACTGCATATAGATTTCCTCTTTGTGGAAAAATATAATTTGTGTGTGGGAAGAAGCTAGAGTGACAGTATTCATGTGGATGTTTTAATTGTAATAAAAGAAACTCTATACAATGTGGAAAATATAATGATAAATATTAGCTATGACAGGGAAGAGCTACCTTTTAGTTGCTTTAGTAGAGATTCCACAATGTCATCAAAAATCCAATTGCTTTTCTTCTCTTTCCTCTGCCTTTCAGAGATTAGAAGACCATCCTCAGAATCAGTTATACAGTACATTTTCCGGGTCAGGGTATATGACAGAATAACATAGACTGGTAGTTTAAATAACAAACATTTATGTCTCATACCTCTGGAAGCTGAAAAGTCATAGTTAAAGTCAACAATAGATCCAGTGACTGAGGACATACTTTCTGAATAATGAAGTATGTCTTCACATGTGCAAGTGACAGGTAACTTTCAGGTTCCTCATTTATAAGCTCACTTCTATTCATGTAGTTTTTACCTTTATGACCTGGCCAGTTCAAAAGAACTCATCTCATGCCAATATCAGTTTGCTATTATATAGGACTTCAATGTATGAATTGGGGGTATATACTTTTTCAGTCTATAGCACACATGCTTTGTTTATCATATCCCATGTAGAGACAAAATCTTGCTTAGTAATTCCCATCTGAAAAGTGAGCAATAATTTTCTTGAATGCAATAACAGCTACATAATCTCTTAGTTGTCATTTATATCTTATTGTCATTTTAAAATTAATAATTTGTCAATAGTATGAAACTAACTTTCTCCAGGTTTCTTTATTCCATAAACTGACATCAGCTCTCAAAAGTGCATCCATGCATTCAGTAGTTGAGAAATTTATTGAATAGCAGAAAGTCAGGCTTGTTTGTAAATGGCAGTCCACTTACTAAGATCACTATTTTAAGAAGTTCTCTGCCCTTACATCTAGAATATCATTTCAGCCAATCTAAATGACAAATCCTCTGAGTAAAGTGTGACCATGAAAGCAATGGCAGTATAAAAGGGATATATCAATACCAACTTCCTCAAAGAAACTCCAATTAAGCACATAATAAAAGCAGAGCCTCAGGGCCATACCCAGAGAACAATGAATTTGGCACACAGGCTCCAGCCAAAACCCCACCTGGAAAAGATCTGTGCAGGTGCACAGGCCATAGCAAGAGGCCCAGATACCATCAGTAAGTACATATAGACCACGGCCAGAAGCCAATGTGTAGAACAGAGGCATGGATGCCCAAGTCCCAGCCAGGACAATGCTCAGACATCAGCAACTTGGGTTCATAGGCCCCAGACAAATGCCCACCTGGAAAACAGCTGTGCAAGCACACAGGCCACAGCTAGAGGCCTGCCAAGCTATTGTTAGTAAGTGCATACCACTGCAGCCCAAAACCTGCATGTACACCAGCAACTTTGGTGCAAAACTGCCAGTCAAAGGCTCTCACTGCCAACAGTTATGCAGGTGAGCAGGCCCCAGCCAGAGATGCAAAGAAACCATCATAAGTGTGCACAGGTCCCAGCCAGAACATCATGCAGACAACATAACTGCACAGGGATACTGAAAAGAACCATTCTTCACCCAGGAATTGGCACAGTGGTGAGCAGCAGAGAGAAGGCTTCTCTGAGGTTTGTTGAGAATTGAAGCCCCCTTGGCAAGCAGAGTCAATTCAACAAAAGAGCAACAAGCTTCACCTATTGAAATGAGAAGACTGAAAATCAGACTTCCAGATCACCTAAGGCAACGGCAAGGGGCGCCTAGATGAAACAATCTGATACTCAAGTCCGTAGAATCTTTAAATTGGCAATTAAAGAGGATTTGGAAGAAAAATAAAATCAGAAATTATTTTTAAAATGACTACAGATTGTGTTTGTAGTGCAAGGCATGATTAATAACTCTAGTGGAGACACAAATAAAAAAAATAGAGGAGCTGAGGAACATTATGGAATCCCAGCATTGGAAAAAAAAAAAGGAGTCCATAAAACAGATGCAAATAGAGATCCAGTAGTTTAAAAATTCCAGTGAAATCAATATGGAGATACCTCCATAAAGAACTAAGATAAGAGGCTCCATTTGATCTAGCCTTCCCTCTGCTGGGTATCTTTCCAAAAGAATTAAAAGAATCATATCGCAGTGATACATGTGCACCCATGTTTGTAATAACTAAAACTTGGAAACAGCCCATTTGCCCATCAGTTGGAGACTGGATAAAGAAAATGTGGTTATTCTATAAAATGGAATTCTACTCAGCCATAAAGAATGAGAAATTAGAGTCATTCATAGGAAAATGGATGCATATAGAAGATATACTCTTATGTGAAATAAATAAGTCACACATGTGTAAATACAGAAGTTTCTCTGTTGTGAAAAACTATAACTGTAAATAAGATCCTAATGGTATTATAATTGACAATATGAAATGGGAAGAAAAGGACTAAAGGTTTAAGGGGATTTGGAAGGGTAGGAGAGAGGAAATAAGGGAAAAGAAAAAAATCTGAGAAAACAAAAAATGTAAATAATTTTTTTGTAAATAAGGAAGGGAAGAGGTGGGGAAGGGAGGGCAGGGTATGGGAAAAAGTTGAGAACCAAGACTTGTCATGTAAAGGTACAAGATCCCATTGAAGAATGTAACTTTACTGCATACCTAGAAAGTACCAATAAACTCAGAGGAAAAAGAATTCCAGTGAAAGCTTTCACAGCCAATGTGAAGACAGAATGTCAGATATAAAAACCAGGATTGCAATTAGTGACCAGGAAAAGAAACATTCCTTAAAATATTAAGGGACAATAAATAAATCCAGCATCTGCTAGGTGATGCAAAACAGAATAATAAAAGACTGATCAGAATCAATGAAAAAACAAGAGAGTGCAAAAACATTAAAAATCTGTTCAAAAAAGTAATGGCAGAAAACTTCCCAAGTTGGTGAAAAGAATTTGGCATACAAACAAGTGAGGCACATAGAACTCCTACTAGCCATGATTTTTAAAAAATCTATACCTAGGCATATAATAGTTAAGATTCCAGAAATGTGAAAAAGAACAAAATACTACAAGCAGTTAGAGAAAAGAAAGAAATCACATACATAGAAGAGCCTATCAGAATCACAGCGATCTTCTCAACACAACCTTCAAGGTATGAAGAGCCTGAAGTATTTTAAGCCATACAAGAACACAACCTCCAATCCAGATTGATGTTCCTTGCAAAATTATGCTTCAAAACTAATGGACAAATAGGATGCATTAATGACAAAGAGCACCTGAAGAACTTCATGAATTGAAAGAATTAAGAAACTTTACAAACCCTTAGCAAACCTTTATCAAAAAGGAAAGAAAAGGCCCAAATCCATGCAATTAGAAATGAAAGGGGGAAATTATAATTGACCCAGCAGAGATCCAGAGTATCATCATTACCTGCTTTGAGAACCTGAACTCCACTATAATGGAAAACACAGATGAAATGGACAAATATCTAGATACATACAAATTACCACAGTTGAATGAGAAGACTAAAAAATTCTAAACAACAAATATCAATCAATCAATGAAATTGAAAATGTACTTAAAAACTAACCAAGGAAGAAAATCCTGCTTCTGGATGGCTTCACTGCTCAATTCTACAAGCCATTTAGTGAAGGACTATTGCCACTACTGTTTAAATTCTTCAATGAAATTGAAATGGAAGCAATACTCCTTAATTTATTCCTGGAAGCAAGCATTACCTTCATCTTAAAAACAGAGAAAGACCCAATCAAAAAAGAAATCTATAGGCCGATTTCACTAATGAACATAGATGCAAAAATCCTCAATAAATACTTGCAAACAGAAAGTAGAAGATCATCAAGAAGATCATACACCCTGATCAAGTAGGATTCATCACAGGAATGCAGGGATTGCTCGATGTATGTAAATCAATAAACATAATTTACCATATTTATAAAGCCAAGGTCAAAAATGATATAATCATCCCAAAATTGAATTTGTTGAACAAAATTCAACACATATTCATAATAAGCACCCTACAGAAAATTGGTACAGTCTCTATGTCAAGCTTGTAAAAGCCATCTATTAAAAAACCCACCAAAATCATACTAAATATACAAAAATTGAAATCCTTCATACTAAAATCAGTGACAAAACAAGGATGTCCACTATCACCACTCTTGTTCAACGTGATTTTAGAAACATTAGCCACAGCAATTAGGCAAGAAAAATGAATAAATGGAATAAAGATAGGAAATAAAGAAGTCAAATTTTCATTATTTGCAGATGACATTATAGAAGACCCCAAGAACTCCACCACAAGTCTTCTAGATTTAATAATCATTTTCAATAGTGTAGTTGGATACAAAGTCAACAGACAAAAATCAATAGCTTTCTTGTACATGAACAACAGACTCAGTGAGAGAGAAATGGGCAATCAATTCCTTTCACAATAGCATCCAAAAAGTTGAAGTACAAAGAAATCTACCTAATGAAAGAAAACAAAGACCTCTACTATGAAAACTACAGCACTCTGAAAAAAGAGATCAACGAGGATATCAGAAAATGCAAAGATATCCCTTGCTCCTGGGTGAGGAGAACCAATTTAGTGAAAATGGCCATACTTCCAAAGCTGCTGCATAGATTCAGGCAGTCCCAATTGAAATCCCAGCAGCATACTTCACAGACCTTGAGAAAACAATCCAACAATTCATTTGGAACAAGAAGAAACATGGACTAGCAAAAGCAATTCTAGGCAACAAAGACAAGGTAGAGGGTATCACAATCCCCAAATTGATAGTATACTACAAAACTACTGTGATAAAAAATGGCATGGTACTGGCAAATAAACAGACTTGAGTATCAGAAGAACAGATTAGAAGATACAGAAACAAGTCCAGACACACTCAGTCACCTCATCTTTGACAAAGGAGCCAAACACCCTCATTGAATGAAAGATAGCCACTTTAATAAATGGTGCTGGAAAAATTGGGTTTCAACTTGCAGAAGATTACAACTAGACTTATATCTTTCATCATGCACTAAACTAAAATTGGAATGGATTAAAAATCTAAATATTAAAAACAGAAACACTAAACCTGCTTGAAGAGAGGTTACATAGAACTCTTAAAATCTTTACCATAGGAAAAGATTTCACGAACAAAGCCTCAGTTGCACCTGAATTGGCACAAAGATTCAGAAAGTGGGATCTCTTCTTATTAAAATGCTTCTGCAGGACTGGGGATTTAGTTCAGTGATTCAGTGGCCTGCCTTGCAAGTGCAAGGACCCGAGTTCAATCCCTTGTACCAATAAATAAACAAACAAACAAACAAACGAATGAATGAATAAATAGAATGCTTCCGCACAGAAAGAGAACCAGAAACAGTGTGAAGAGACAATCCACAATGTGGGAAAAATTTTTACCAGCTGTTCCTCAGACAGAGGCATACTATCTAGAATACATAAAGAAGTTTAAAAAAAATCAGACCTCCAAAATTTAAAGACCCAATCCAACACTAGACATCTGAAATAAACATACATTTCTCAGACAAAATATAGAAATAGCAAATAAACATATGAAAAATTGTTCATAGTTGGTCATTTGAAAGATGCAAATGAAGACAATGCTGATATTACACCTCATCCTAGAAAGAATGGCTGCTATCAAGAAATCAACCAGTGATGGTATTTGGAAATAGGACTTCTGGGAACTAATTAGGTCATGGAGTAGAGCATCATTAAGAGAATTAGTGCCCTAATGAGAACACATGAAAAAGCAGCCCCCTTCCCTGCCCCTTATCTCTCATATTATACTTCTCATTACACAAAAATACAAGGAAAATCTTATGAGCAGTAAACCAGAAAGAAGGTGCTCATCAGGGACAAAATCAAATCAGCAACCTGACCTTTGACTTTCCATCCTACAGAATTGTGAGAAACAAGTTTTGTTAAATCACCCAATCTGTATCACGTTTTACAGCAATCAAGAGGAATTAGAACAGAAACCAGCACCAATAAGTGGGACATTGCTGTAACAAGTACCTACAAATATAAAAGCAGCTTTGAAACTAGGTAATGGGTGGAAGTTGAAAGAGTTTTTAAGTGCATGCTAGAAAATGTCAACATTAACAAGAAAGGACTTTAAAAGAAGAGTGATGAAGGCTGGGGATTTAGCTCAGCGGTTCGGTGGACTGCCTTGCAAGCACAAGGACCTGAATTCAATCCCCGGAACACTCCCCCCCCAAAAAAAAATAAAAGAAAAGAAGAGTGACGAAGGTTTTAAAAGAAATGTCCTAGCAGGAAGCAATTCTGAGAAATTCTTTCTCAAATGATAACATTTGCTCCAAAATAACTTGAAAACTTATGAGTGAAAATATATTGTCACATCACTAGCATTCCCTTTACTCATTGACAATTTGTCCACTTTATCAAAATATTGGATAGTCAGAGTGTCTCCCAGATTGAAGCCACTCAGCTTTTGCAAGCCATTTGCAGGCTTCCATTCAATCTGGTTGAGTTCCAAAAGTAGAGGTGGTCTTGGCAAATGTATAGCTTCATTCTTCCAACCATCTAATATAATAGTACTGAAAAATATTATCCTTTTATTCTAACCTTCCTTAAGATATTAACTTAATACTGAATTTCTGTCAATGCTTAACTCAGTTTCTTATTCCTTTACTATCAGCTATTCTAACCTTTTCCACCTTTCTAAAGATTTTGGTCCCTCACTACAATATAATTACCCTGGGAATGATGCTTGACATGTTTCAATTTTATATAGTATCTCTTTTCCCAAAGAGGTGCACAATATTGTCTGTAAAGTATGTCCCTTGGTCTAATGAAAAGTACGTTGGCATGCCAAATTGGTACAGTAAATTCTCAAAGTGTTGAATACTATTTTGACCATTTATAGCTACCAAAAGGTATCCACATTTTAGACTGGAGCTGGACTGAACCTGCCTTGGTCCAATATAATCCACTTGCCAGGTATGTTCCTCTTGAGCGAAGTCTTCTCCATGGCCATCTACAATATCTGTCTTTCTTGATGGAGTAAAGTATAATTGTTATTTCCATTGTGTACCTAAGAGGATGAAAGAGAAACATATCTAACTTTTGCACGCTACTGTTGTACATATCACGTCCACCTATCTCAGGGGCCAGGTTGCCACATTAAAGGAGTATAGCAAAAGGTCCATTTGATAGGACCAAACACTTTCCAGACTTTTAAGAGGGTTCCTCTAAAGAACATTAACATTTCCTTAAATTCTTAGAGTGATTTTTTATAGAGTTGTACCATGTATGGAGATCTGTTTAACAATACTGGTTTCTATTTTCAGTCTCCCTGATATATATATATATATATAGAAACTTGGCTATTGCTCATGTGTCAGTGAGTACCTAAAGAAAGAGCCTTTTATCACTGCTCAATTCTTCCATCACTTGTAGGAAAACATCCTCTGTTCAGTCAGTTGAGCTGATTTATTCCTTTGTTTATTTGTTTGTTTTGAGACAGGGTCTCACTGTGTAGTTGAGACTGATCTGGAACTCACTATGTAGACTGGGTTGGTCTAGAACTCCTAGAGATTCTGCTGCCTCAGCCTCCCGAGTACTGGGATTACAGGCATGTGCCACCACGCCCGGCTTGAGCTGATTTATTCTTATCTTCTTCTGTCAATTCTTTCCATTATCTGGTCTTAACTCATTTGTTTTCAAAATAGAATACTATTAAGGTTTATATCTAGATGTCCTCTGAAAGCCCATATGAATGTGGGTGGACTTTGGAGGAGGTGATAGGATCATGGGAGCATGATACTTAGTGTATTAGTCAACTGATGAGTTTATAGCTAGGTTCAGAGGTTGGGCCTAGTGGGAAGAGGTGGGCTACAGTGGTTGTGGTCTGGAAAGGTCTATCTCCTTCCTGGCACCACCCTTGACAATCTCTGCTTCCCATTTGCCATGAGGTGAGCAGCTTTCCCCCCATCCCCCTCTACTCTGCCACTGTTCCTTGGAGCCAACTACTCTGGATTGAAACCAATACAGTATGAACCAAAATAAATCTCTCCCTATGCATTGTGGGTATTTTTTTCTCAAATAGTTTTTTATTTGACAATAAAAAAGGAGGAAGATGCTGAATATATCTCAGTTATACTTTATAACTTCTCAGTTTATTTTGAAAGCAATCTCTTCTGATACCCATGTGAATTTGAAAATGAAATGAAATTACTTATATTTGCTTATAACTTTATTATCATATCAATATTTAAGCACACAGACATAATACATTTTTCCAATGCTTTATATTTTTTAAACTTGAGCCAGTTTGTATTGACATGTAAATTACATGTGCATATAAAACAGACATGCCCCTCAACTGCTCATTAGAAACACTGCTTACAAATGCTCATTTTGGATGGGATTAAATTTTTAGAGGAAAGCTGCTTAAGTGGGAACAAATAAGCAAACATTCTAATGAAATAAACTCAACAAAACCAACAACTTTTTAACAATTCCACTAATCTCTTTCCTGTCTTAAATATAGGTGCAATCAAAATAAACAGTGAATGTTTAAATTTTAAAAATTATTACAGTAAGACACATTTCCATGAATCTCCCACAAAATACACTCCATAGCTTCAAACACTCTTATCCCAAAGTTCTCGCTCCTTTCTGAAACAGTTCTGCAACCCCTCTCTCACGCCTTTACAAAATGTGACTAAAACTCCAGTGAAGGCTGATGTCAAGTTCCATCCAATGGAAACACAGCTCCTAAAAACATGAGTGTGTTCTCATCCAGTTTAGTCACTGGATCTGACACAATGTGATTTCGTGCTCATCCTAAAGTCAAAATTAGGAAAGCGAAACATTTTCTATCGATTCAGGACAGCAAGTCAGCCAGAACAGTTCGACTGAAGACACTCAGCAAAGACAACTTTCAGAAGTACTTTGGAAAGTAGCAAGATGGTGGGATTTAGTGTATACAAAGCAAAGGGGAGGGTTTTGAGGGGAATTTGTGGCAATCTGTCTTTTACTGGAATTTTTTTTGATGAAGTTTAAACATGCACTGTATTTTTTATCACATGCATACAAATGTGCACAGTGAGTGTGCATGAATTACAACACTGCTGTGTCAGCGAAGGATTGCTCCGGATGGGCTGCTGTGACTGATAGAGGCCAGGTGGAGAGTACACAGGGGAGCTGAGGGCACTGCCCACACTTCCCCTCCAGATAGCACAGACTATCCAGGTCCTCCCATGCTAAGAGGCTGATTGGGGCCTTTGGGTCATTCTTGCTCCACTGTGCTCTGTTTGGCTGTTCTATATCTGTTTATTTCACTGTTTTAAAATCAGGCGAAGTGGGACATTCAACTAGTCTAAGAACATTTACAGTACCCCATAAACACTGAATCAAGCATATTTGTTTATTTTTCTGCAAGTAGAGCAGATCTGTCCCCACAATTATTTTTGAAAGAAGAAATATTAAATCACCTGGAAAAACAGTTGGGGCCTGGGGCTTCATCACAGGAGTGAGAGGACAGAGCTGACTGGGGTGAGTGTGGCCAGTGGAGGGGCCTAGCCATCCCTAGCAGGCCTTTCCAGGAAGGCTTTGCAACACCAGATGCACTGCTGGTACACCAGCTCAAAGTTGGACTCATTCCCACCAAAAAGAAAAAAAAAATGAAGGGCCTCCTTAAAGGTATATCTCTGTTGTCACAATAGACAACGTGGGCAGCAATGTGCAGAATTAAGTCAATTAGTCTCAGCAAGCCAGCACCAGACACCTGATATTCAGAGTGGATTCTTGCTGCAAGGCCCAAGTTGATCTCCTTCACTTCCTGCAGGGCTAAACTCTGCAAGTTTCTGTGGCAAGTTCCAGCTGCCCTTCCACTGAAGATAGTTCTGATGGAAGGTGGTGATCCCTTCAACTTACCAACTGTGGAGGTCTGCTATCCCTTTATTGCAGTTGATCACTTCTTTTCTATCTTTTGGAAATCATTACAACAGCCTTTATGACCCCCTGTGCCTCTACAGTGTGGATCCAGGCACCATCACAAGCAGGAGGTCCAAGAGAATGGGGATGTGTGAATGTTTCAGGGGTGCCTGTGCAGCTGGGCAGTCCTCACCAGTCTGCTTTGATGGAGGTCTGGAGTTCTGGGGGCTGGGGAAGCATCCTAGCTCCACACATTGGCTGGACACTCCTCACTGGTCTTCTCCAATGAAGACCTGGAGGCCCAGGGCCCTGGGGGGTTAGGCTCTATCTTCTTTTGACAGCCCCAAGAGATAAGGTTTAAGTCTCCAAATATCTACTAACAGGATTGCTCCTCTGGCAACCAGTCTTTACCTTGAAGCTACCTAGAAAATTCCAGGCACTGACTCAAGTATAATTGGAAAGGGCTTGTTAATGAATAAGAAGATACTCCTATCACCTCTTTTATTTATGGAGTTATAAGGGGTTTAGAACCTCAGAGCCAAAAAACAAGAATGAAAATGAATTTGTTATAACACAGTAATACATTGATTTTAACAATTGCACTGTAGTTAACGTACATCTGATTTGCTTACACAAACCAATTGGATGCATGCATGTAATTTTCTGAATTATGAGAATGTCCTATTATACTAAACATAAAATAAAATTTAGGGACAGAGAAGACTATGTAAGAGAATAGTATCAGTAAAAGTTTTGTCTTCTTATGAGTGTTCAAGGGTTTAGAGTAACAGTTAAAATGGAGTGATAAATGAAGATTTAATAGAAATTTTAAAATTAAAAAGACAAAGCATATAAAAGCAACATCACTAAAATAATGGAAGCAGAATGAAATACAAATGTGTATGAAGTTAGTTTGATAGAGAAAGCTTTTGTGAATAATCAAGACCTATAAAATGTTAGGAAAATGTAGGAAAACTTCTGCTCTTCTAGTTGAAATCTGCTTTGTTTAGTTCAAAATTAACAGACACCAGAGGCATTAACTATAGAATGGACATCTGACCTCATCTTGAGATAACAGGACACATCCAGACCCCTGAGCTCCAAAGTCTTGTAAACCATGTGATTGTAAAGGTCAAGATGAAAAAAAAAAATTGTTGGCTTTGCTTTGCTGACTGGGAACATTCCCTCCCTTGGGCTAGAATAGATAGCTAGACAAATTTTAAAGGTAAACTCCCTAACTACAAAGCATTGCTGCATCTGTGACCATGATTTGTATATTGGCAATGTGAACTGAGAGAATGAAATGTACCCATCTGAAGGAGATAATGGCTGTAAAACCCCATAAAAGGGGAAGCTACAGCCCAGTACATAGTTGATCTCTGGCACTGCCATTTTTGAATGTCATCAGGCTTTTTTTTGACCAAAAAAAACAACAACAACAAAAAAAAACTTTTATTATTTTATTTCCATTCTTTGTCTCTCTGTGCAAGTCACTTACCAATTCCTTCTACAACAAATTCATTAAATTTTCAAGCTTCAGATAGGAGAGTCAATAAATATTATATAAATTTAGTAAACTAATAAAAATAATTATCCACTCAAAAATTCCCAAATAAGAAATACTTAGATGTGTTTAATATTGCCACTGAACAGAAAGTATAACATGGTATTTGACGATAAAATTGGCTACTTTTTCTTATTTATTTTACTATTTTATATTTTTAAACTTTACATTTATGTAAATTTATAATCACTTTAAAGTTATGTGACCCTTGCCGTATTAATGCTTTTGTGGGGCATAATAGAGGGAGAAAAGAAAATTTTCCATTTCACAATGTTTGTAGTTTCCTTTTCTATGTTTTAAAGGATACTATTAAGCAATATTTCAGCATTTAAAATGTGACATTCCATGTTACTTTGTTAAGGATTGCTTTTTTTTTAAGATTCTGTTTTATAACTGCTTCATTTTCACTATCACCTTCAACATCAAAGCACTCTGTGCCTTTAACCACTGGAATCATTCATGTTTCATTTCTAGGAAACAATGGTACCCAATGTCATTACAGAACAACAGTTTTTTTTTTTTTTTCTCTCATCATTGCAAAGAGACAGCCCATAATGTTAGAGGAATGAGGTAAGCAGAAAGACTTTTCTTAACACTTTCTATCCTAATGTTTGCATTTTCCTAACAGGCAGCCAGTAAAACTTTCAAGAACAGTGTCACCATATTCTTAGTCTATTCATTTTCCTCCCTTTCTGTATAAATTCTACAATATCAATGTGCTCTCATGGGAATCTTACATAAATTTAGAACAGAAGTTGTTATCACTAAATTGCCTTCTATTTCACATGTGTTTGTGTCACAAAGGAAGTCAATGTCACTTTTTAAAATAATTGGTTTGCTGCTCTAGTTTCAGTGTCATATCTTTCTAAGGTTTGAAGGAAAAAAAAACATTATTTTAGCATTTTAAAGAATAAAACTAGAGGTTCTGCTTAACCCAGCTCTTTCCCTTCTTGGTATCTTTCCAATAAAATCAAAAGCATTATACCACAGTGATCTACACACACTCATGTTTGTAACACAACAGCCTGTAGTAGTTAAATACCGGAAACAGCACAAATGTCCATTGATCAAGGAATGGATAAAGATGTGAGTTTTTTTATACAATAGAGTATTACCCAGCCATAGAGAAGGATAATAGAGAAATTTCTAGCAAAATGGATACAGCTTGAGACCATAGTCTTAAGTGAAATAAATCAGACACATACGTGTAAATATCACATTGTTTCTCTGGCATTAAAAAAGTATTATTGATACTTTGAAATGAGAATAAAATGTTCAAATGGGAAGGGGAACTTGGGGAGGACAACTGAGATAAAAGAAAAACAATTGACACAAACAAAGTCTTGTAAATAGGAGGGGAAAAGGCATTGAAGGAAGGGGAGGGAAATGGAGAAAAAAAGAATCAAGATACGTTGCGTACAAATAAAAATTCCCTATGATGAATGTGGTCATTATGTATATCTAAACTGTACCAATAAACCTAATTAATTAAAAAAGTAATTATGCTTTCAGTCTAATATGATTAAAAAGAAAAAAGAAAAGAGGAAAAAAAAAGAAAAACTAAATTAAATTGATTTGATATCAAATGTCTTCTGTAAAATGAAGTTCAATTTATAAATTATTTTTATTTTTATAACAATTATTTAAAAATGGTGGCCTATGACCTTTACGACATATATAAGATATGCATTCAAAAACCTTAAAACCAGATTCTCTGCTAGTATATGTCATTGTCATGCACTGTAACTTTACACTATTTCCTTTTGTCACTATGTTCATCAGTTTAATTCTTTGAAAAAATAAAATTTATCTAATATACAAGTATATGATTTTAGAAAATAATTATATATAGCAAGAAGGAATTTTTCTGGATATAGAATTAATTTACAACCCCACTCCAGCTTCTCAGATTATCATGGATTATATTTCCAAGTTTAATTCTTCTCACAGTCAAGCTTGCAGGGCTAAATGATGCATTTATGTCTATTTATGGATGTACCAGCTATATAATCAAACAGTAATACCCCAGTCTAAACAAACACAAAAGTTCACTCCTAGTACCTTCTACTTTTTCTGGTTTGTCTCTAACTCTCAATTTTTAATTAGGTCACTTTAATTTGGTTACTTAATGTTGGTTTTAATATTATAAATCATCCTTTCCTCTTATTTTATCTTCTCATTTATATTAGATGTGCTTTTACATTATCACAATTTCTAATATTTGCATTAATTTGCATTAGTACAGTGTAATGTAGCACTCCATTTAACCATGCACTGGGTCTGGTTTTCTAGCCTTCTCTATAACCTTCTGCCTTCTGCAAGTTGATGTGAGCTGCAGTGGAGATTTCTTGTGCATTGAAGGCCCCCTTCCATACAGCTTACATCTGCTATTCCTTTGCCCATAAAGGCCTTACTGATATCCTGATGTTAACATCCTTAGGGGCAAGTGATAGAAGGAATTATCCCCAAAGAAATGGCATAAAATGGATTCTACATGATTCCTCCAGTGTGTCCAGTGGGATTGAATTTTTGGTGGTCATGTCAGTG
Source organism: Fukomys damarensis (assembly GCF_012274545.1). Classification (NCBI taxonomy): domain Eukaryota; kingdom Metazoa; phylum Chordata; class Mammalia; order Rodentia; family Bathyergidae; genus Fukomys; species Fukomys damarensis. The sequence goes on along the minus strand of NW_022900936.1, from coordinate 48,559,286 downwards.
ACATTTTTCTTAATTTTCCCTGATGATGTTTTCTTCTTTCCATGTCTCTTATTTTTCCTTCTCACTCCATTGCTAAATGTCTGATTGTGTCCCATGTATGCAACATTCTGCAAAGATTTTGTGTCAGCATCTATTTTCTAAGACACTTAAACTATGAAAGTGTGATCTTATGCATTGTTTCTAAGTTAATATTAAATAGTGAAAATATACATATACAGAGTAAACATGTACACACACATGCATAATATAGTATCTTTCTTTAGAGTTCAAATATAAATAAGTTTCCTGAAAAGTGTGTATATTAGCCACTTTCCAATGGTAAGCCATCTAATAGAAACACTGGGATCTCTGCTTTGCTTGTAATAATCAAAGATATATTTTTCCTCTCCAAAAGAAGAATCAATTTGTATATATTCACTCATTCTTGGACCAAATTTTGTTGATTGTATTGCAATTCATTGTAATCTTCTTATGAATAATTAATTTATGTAATTTGTAATTTGAACTAAGTGCCAACATATTGAAACACATATTTAAACAAAAGAATACCTGGTTCATATCCATTAAAATTGATTTTCTTTTCAATTACCTCCAAAGAAATGAAGATAATAGATACACATTAATTTAAATAGGTAAATAGATGAAATATTCTGAAGCTTTCCCATCACCAAAACACAATAACCAACAACAATTTAAAGGGAGGTTTAATTTGACTCAAAATTTGAAAGGATTCAGTCCACAGTTCCTGGGCTCAAGGCAGAGACATCATCATAGTGGAAGTGGTTGACAAAAGATGTTTACTTCATGGCAGAACAGTAAAGCAATAGAAGAGACCAGGGACCTTATATATTATCCATTGTCACACTTCCATGACCCACCCAAAATACTCAAAAGTATGCTTTTCTAATCTCCTAGGCATCAAAAATTTAACAAAACCTTAGCAGTCCCAGCATTGGTTAAAAGTATAGCCTTCCTGACACTCAAGTCAAATTTTTAGCTGTAAACCGCTTATAGAAATCAAAAAGAAAGATATGGATTTCTGATGTACAATGATATCAGTTAAACTTTCCCATTCCAAAAGGTAGGACAGGGTGGTTGGAGATTGGCCAAAACAAGATTGAAACCCAACAGGGAAAACATTAAATTTTATAGCACCGTGTCCAGCACTCGGAGCAAGTTTTACCTAGGTAAGCACTTCAAAAGGCTTGGAAGGCTCCACCCCTACAGCATTGCTGGTTGCAAACTCTCAAGGCTTCAGTCTTGTGGTGGGTGCTTTCATTTATTGCCTATAATACATATTCTATGTTCCTTACATCTCCAACTTCCTCGAGACTTCATTGAAGTTTGTCTTCACTCATAGCTCCATGCAGCGCAATTAAGATGTGGTCAAACGTTAGAGACAGATTGAAGGTAATTAGCATGGTGAGATGTATAAGTCATTTGGAATCCAGGTATTGAATGTTATATTTTAGATCTAAAATGTTCTTCCAAATTCTCATGCCTTTGTAAGGTCACTGGATCGTAGGAACACTATATCCATTGATGGACTCTACCGTTGGTGAGTTCAGTAGCTGAATATACTGTTAGGAGGGAAAGCCTGCTTTGTTCTACATTACTGGAAGCATGACTGTGTCCTTGTCCTAGCTGCTTCTCTAGTGCTCTCTGCTTCTTGGGTGCAAAGGGCTGAACATCAGCTATATTCTTCCTCAATGTCATTTGTTCCTTGAAGCAAATTGATCATGGACTGAAACACTGAGTTAAAAATAAAACTTTTTTTCCCTTAAGTTATTAGCATTGAACATTTTTTTTCCAGTGATGAAGTTACTAAGACACTCAGCCTATTCAATTTTCAAAACTTTTAATTTTTAATCCCTTAGTCCCTCTTCTCCCTTCCTTCTGATGGAGTCTCAGTATACTTTACATATGATAGAATAAGGATAAAGACTAAAAAAAAATACTTAAGCACATTTTTAGGGTTCTCGCTCTGAATATTACTCTTTTCTGATGTGTTCCTCCAGTCCTCCTCACTCATCCCTAAACTTATATCTTTTATTTTTATATTCATAAAGCTCTCTGTTTTCCACATTGCTGTCCTTTTATGTACCATATTCTGGAATATTATCTATGTGTCTCTTGGGGATTTGATTTTTGGGGGGAGGTACCAGGAATCAAACTTGGGTCCTTGCACTTGTGAGGCAGGCAGCAGAACCACTGAACTAAATCCCCAGCCTCGAGTGTCTCTTGGATATATAGCTTCTTCAGCTTATCTTACATGTCATTCATTTTCAATTGTTTGGCCTGTTTCTTATTTCCAGAAAACATTATTTCACATGTATTTTGGGTGGTTTGATTGTTATTCATAGCAGCAAAGTAAGTATGATAATTCTTATTCTGTCAAGCCATGCCATAAATTGTAATGTCTGGTACAGATACAAATTTTGATAAGATATGCTAGATCTTTGAAAAGAAGGAGAAGATTCGCTTTTCAGGGTGAATTTATTTTCATTCATATAAATATTTATGTTAAATATTTAAGATGGCATCTTAAGAAAAAATGTACTACTAATATTTGAAAATGAGAAATGTTAAAAGAAAGCCTTGTTAAACTAATAGTCAAAGGCCTGATAGTCACAGGCTGTCAGAAATTCTATAGTCAATTTAAGAAGTTTTGTTGAAAAACAAAAGATATCTCTTGCAGTAGAAATAGTAATGGGTCTAGTAGTAGTAAAATTACTATATTTTTTTTAATTTTAGGAAATATTTCAGTGTGGAAAAAGCTTTTTAAATATTTCATTTGAAAGGATTTTCAGAGAAGAAATTATTCTTAAATTCTCAAGAAAATGGAAAATGATTAGAGCTGATAGAATAATTATTTTCACTTCACCTATATACATATGCATTTTTCTTACTTTTAATTCTTTTATACATTATATTTTAAGTTCACATAAACAAAACTTTAAAACATGAAGACCAACATTCCAATACAACATATGCCAGCAAAAAGTGAATCTCTTTCTATGTAACTCACATCAAACCTGAGTATGTTAATGAAACCTCTCTATGTCCTCCAATTCCAAAGCAGTGTGGTCAAGTGGTTACATTGAATATGCAGATATTTAAGGAACTTTATTTTTTAATTTAAAGTTTTAAAATATGAAATATGGTGAATGTTATGAGCAAAATATTTGAGTACATATATTTAAAAGGTATATATATATATATATATATATATATTTGCACTAAACTGTACCCAGCCTTGTTTATTTTTTATTTTGAGACAGAATATCATAAAATTGCCTAGGCTGGTCTTGAACTGTAATTCTTTCTGCCTAAAGTCGTCAGAGTGCTAGAATTACAAACATATGTGACCAAGTCCGACTCCGACAAGCTCTTTTATATAACAGCATATCACTATTCAACTTTCATTTTAAAAAATACATTAGCATGCTCATATATTTTTCTGAGTATTTTCTCAGATGTTTTAAATCTAGCTTTGTATCCACACATTATTTCATCCATCTACTTCCTTGTCAAAGATTTAGGCAAATATTAATTTGTTTTCTAAGCAGTCATTTCTAAGAATCTCTTAGAGGTGTCATGGGTAGTTATGGAGTTTATCATTACTTGGATCAAAGACATAAGTATTTTATTACATGTCAGTGAGCAAGAGTAAGAACACAAGGAACATGTCAAGGTATAATTTCACATAATATATGAGTTTTGCTTATTTAGTTAAAGAGTAATAAAGGTATGTGTATTTTTTTTCTCATTGAGGTTATTGGTACATTTTAGGTATAGAGTACAGTGGATTAAAGATCTTAATATTAAAAAAGAGACACTAAATTTGATGGAAGATAAGTTAGGCAGAACTCTTGAAGACATTGGCATAGGAAAAGACTTTGTGAACAAATCCTCAGTAGCATGAGAACTAGCACAAAGAATCAACAACTGGGATCTCACCTCATTAAAAAAGTTTCTGCACTGAAAGAGAAACCACCAACAGAACTAAGAGACAAACTGCAAAGTGGGAAAAAAAATTGCCAGCTGCTCCTCAGACAAAAGAATATTATCTAGACCATATAAAGAACTAAAATAAATCAGCCCCCCAAATATAAAGACCTGATTCAAAAACGGGCATCTGAAATAAATAGACATTTCTCAGAGAAAGAAGTAAAAGCAGCAAGTAAACATATGAGAAAATGTTACACATCACTGGTCATTCGAGAGATGCAGATGAAAACACACAGATTCCACCTCATCTCACAAAGAATGGCTGCTATCAAGAAATCAACCAATTACAAATGTTGGTGGGATGGTGGGGAGCAAGGAACCCTTCTCCATTGTTGGTGGGAGTGTATACTGGTGTGACTACTATGGAAATCATTGTGGAGATACCTCAAATAACTGGGACTGGAGGTTCCATTTGACCCAGTCATCCCTCTGCTGGGTATCTTTCCGAAAGAATTAAAAGAATTATACCACAGTGATATATGTCCACTCATGTTTATAGAGGCACAGTTTGTAATAACTAAAACTTGGAAAAAGCCCATTTGCCCATCAGTTGGTGACTGGATAAAGAAGATGTGGTTATTCTATGAAATGGAATACTACTCAGCCATAAAGAATGAGAAATTAGAGTCATTCATAGGGAAAAATCTATGCATATTGAGGCTATACTCAAGTGAAATAAATCAGTAACACATGTGTAAATATGTTTCTCTGATTTGTAAAACTATGATCATAAAGGTATGTGTATTTTTTAAAAAGACTAAAATATTGTAAAGTTGCTGTTAGAAATGAGCTCAAATATTTATATCAGCAGTAAGGAAATATATAAAATTTTAGAAAGATATTGGATAGTAAATGAAATATCAATAGTGTTCATCATAAGATAATAGCATAGGCATTGATTCATAAAAGCCTATTGGACTTCAGATGAAAAAGTATCCAATAGTAAGCTTTTCCACAGATGATATATATTCTTCCTCTTCCCATACTCCAATTATTAGATCATTTTCTACTGATTGTAGAACAATTTCTCATTTTATATTAGTTACAAAAATCCTTCTATGAAGTGAAGAATTCAAAGCTATATTTTCAAATATTGCAAATTCAAATAAAGTTTATATTTTACTAATACTTGGAACTGTAAATAAGATTAGTGAAATAAGTAAACTACATGGCTAAGAATGTCTGTTAAACAAGCCAAATAAAAGTCTGTAATTTACCATTTGATTTTCCTTACATAGGAATAAATTTAGATGAATCATTATTTTCAACATGAAAAAGAAAAAGAATCATTTTGGGATTGATCATTACAAAAATTAAGACATAATACTGGAGGCATAAAGAAACAGCAACTGTTTCATTTTCAATTTATTCATTTAATTTTAAAAGTTCCCACTGGAAAATAATAATACTTATCTCTGTTGCTTAACTCTTTTGGATTACAGCAAGTTAGAGACCAACAATTGTTTCTTTCTCTGTTTAATTTAGAGTCTAAAAAGTTGTATTTCTTTTCTGCTTTTGAGTTCTCTAATAGCTAAGTTTGAATTTTGTTTTCCACATATCTCACTACACACACAATAAGAAATAATCTTGGAAGTATTAAAAAAAGTAAATGCTGTTAAAAGGATTACTTTGATTTTCAAAAATTCTCTTTTGAATCAATTTATCCCATCATAATTTGTGCAAACCTGTGAGTAGTGGCAGTGAAACTGAATTTCAGACAAACTTTTTATCCTTCCATTGCTGGAAATTGTATTTTGAAAGTAGAAGACTCATCTGTATAGCTTGTTACTGCTTTATTGTAATGCAAATTTAATAGACAACATACATTTAATCTATCTTCTCATTAGCTTTATTTTTCTAATGAAAACTTCTTAAAATATCTGTTGGGGAGCTGGGCATGGTAGTGTACTCCAGTAGCACTCAGGAGGCTGAGGCAGGAGAATTACCATGAGTTCTAGGCCAGCCTGCGCTACATAGTGAGTTCATGACAAGCATGATCTGCACATAGGAAGACCCTGTCTCAAAAACTGAAAAAAAAGGGGGGGTGTTAAGGAAATTTATGACTAGCTTTCTTAGAGGCAAATGTAAAAGTCAAGAAGCTCAGGATTTAATAATTGAGGTACAAATAAAAATAAAATGCCTTCACATCTCATTTGTGAGATATAGATTGAATAAGGCAGGTAAGGATTATCTGTATCCTTACTCACTCTTTCATAGGAAAATAATTCTTTCATAAAATAAAAACCTTTTTGTTGCTGTTGTTGATAATCATTGACAAGGTTGAATTTTAGCTTATGAAGTTTTGTTTCTGCTGGATCTTCTGTGATATGTTCTAACTAATTCATGAAAACCTCAATTACGGTTTTCAGTCGTATGAAAATCTTGATTCAATTCTAATTCTTCAAGAAACTTTAAATATTTACTACTACTTTAAAACAAGTAGCAATCATTTATATTTTCTCACAAAACTTTAAAATACCATGTTTATTTATGTACATAAATCTAGATATGTCCTGTAAAAGATTTCTATGTTGCAGTTTCAGAAATATGCTAGACACATATGTGTATACATTTGGAAGTCTTAACTAGAACCCAATATACAAGAGAAAGAAATGAAAGTACAAATGATATTTTTACCTTTTTTTAGTCTAAAGAAAACAAAAAAATGTCAAGAAAGCTATTACTAATTTGAACTTCATCATTAAATTCATCAGTGAAATAAATTTATTTATTTTTTCATTGAAATAAATTTAAAACAGCATTTTTATTTATGGGAACTCAGCCTATGTGTGATTTTTTTTTCTTTTTCATTAATGCTATTTTGTTACTTAAAATTTTACTTATAGATGTTAATGGAATATAGTCCAATATTTCTTTGTCTGTACAGAGAGTAATTATTAAAATAACATTTCTAACTTAATTTAAAAACTTTTATTAATACATATTAACTCTATTTATGTATAGTGTAATACTCTAGTGCTTGTGTTCTATATGTTCTTGATGATTTAGCGAAATTGTTTTATCCCATAATATTCATCAACTTTTTCAAGAAAAATACCTTACACCTGTTATTAATCAGTTGTCATCATGCATCACTTAGTTTAATTATACTTACATGAAGAAACCATTTTTTTATATTTGATAACTGAATAAAAGTCTGAGTGAAGTGACAGCATAGTAAATGTATTTGGAATTAGGTAAGATTACAAGAGATTAGAGAATGGATAAATAATTGTGATTCCTATAAGAAAATAACTGAAAAACCACATCTTCTTTGCCCAGTCTCTAACTGATGGGCAAATGGGATGTTTCCAAGTTTTAGCTACTACAAACTGTGCCGCTATAAACATAGGTGCACATATATCACTGCCATAATGAGAAATTAGATTCATTCATAGGAAAATGGATACATATTGAGGATATACTCCTAAGTGAAATAAATAAGTCACACATATGTAACACCAAATAGTTTCTCAGGTGTGAAAAACTGCAATAGTACAGAAGATCCTAATGATATAATTGACAATGTGAAATAGGAAGAAAAGGGCTAAAGGTGTGGGGAAAGTGGGAAGGGTAGGGGAAAATAATAAGGGAAAAGCAAAAAAATGTGAGAAAATGAAACTATGGAAGTAAAGTGTAAATGGGAAGGGGAGGAGGGGTTGAAGGGAGGGCAGGGACAAGGGGAAGAAATGAGAACCAAGATCGGTCATGTAGAGGTACAAGATCCCAACAACAAATGCAACTGCACTGTATCCCTAAAATGTACCAATAAACTCAACTAAAGCTGAAAAAAAAAGGAAAAGAACTGAAAGCCTCCTGCTTCCAAAATGTAATAGTTGAATCATTAGAAGTTTCCTATCTACTATAAACGTTGTGGTTTAATATAGCACGTGATGACTAATATATATCATTTTTATTATATATAATGCTTTTTCCAAGATGGTTTTCAGGTCTTCATTTAGTTAGTATTATCTTCTTGTGATTTTTATTTGTAAGCAACACAACTCCAATGAAAGGTTTAGAAAGTTATTTTGCATACTAAGATACCACTCTGTTTAAAGGCACCATACCTCACTTGTGGAAAAATGTTCTTATACAGTTTGCACAGACCTCTGATTTCACCTTAAGGAGATTTATGGAATGAGGTTAGTGAAGCATTAATCAGAATCACATTATGTATTGGGTTTAAATTTCAAATTTTCATTTAATTTTAGAAGAAATTTGTCTTTCCACTGACTTTCCCAAACGTTTGGCACTCTAGTTTGATGGGAGTAGGACTTGTAAGCAATAACTTCTGTGATGTGGTATACGACTCAGCTTCATTTGGATAAATTTAAGAAAAAAATAATCATCAGAGCATATTGTTTTTGACTATTCAATATAATGTTTCATTTCAGTTAAATTTATTTTTCTAACCTAATTTCTACTGATTTGTATCTTTTCATGTGGTAAAGTTTAATTTTCTTCATACAGCAATATATATAGCAAACAACTTTTTTCATTTTGTTATTTAATTTCCATTTCTCTTAAAATCCATGTAACTTTCTGATATATCCAATCATATTTCGTATTAGTATGACTTAAAAATAGAGAATACACCAAACTTATGGTCCTAACTTAAGAGACTACAATTAAGTTTTCAAGTATTGAGCACTATTATAAAGTGCTGTAGAAATAAAAAATAATGAATCCTAGCCAAACATCAACATAAAAGGAAGCAAGCCACATGTCTATCATGTGAAAATCTAGACACTCAGTATAAAAGCTATGAATAATCTTATGATACGGTACATGTAAGTACATGTAAGCTTGAATTACTTCATAGGCTTCCATTTATAATGTCAGCACTTATATATGAAAATCCCAGTATTTATAAGAGATTGAATCCATATGCTTTGAATTTTTTTGTAAGAACAGAAGATAATTGAAAGCTTCAGAATGTACTCCAGAAGAAAAAAAATTTGCAACACTGAAAATTAAGGCTTTAACAGGCATTCACTTTTTTATTTTAGCTAAGGGTTTATTCATTTCTTATATTAAACACTAATATTGGAGTAAGACAGTTTTAAAATATTTTCTGGGCACACACAAAGAACTCTTTTCAGGATTTCTGGAGTACTGAATACTTCTGCTTCTGTGTCGACATAAAATATCAGAACGGATGTTTTAATTACTCCATCAGGTAGCATAGGGTTGTATTATAATTTGTGAGAAGATACTTTTTGCAAATAAAAAAGTAGTTAGCGTTTCTTAGGAAAACTTCAAATAATATATACCTATTTCAAGCTAGAATGTTCTTGTGTATTTTGAAGAAATTCTAGAGTACTGCTTGAGGTGTTATAATGGTGACATAATTCTTACATTCAGCTCCTAAAATATTTCAAATAAGTCTTGATATCTCAATAATTGCCTGAATTTGGAGATTACGAGTCTACTAACTTTTTGCAATCCAACCACTTCTTTTCTCAATGATATTCACCCCAAGCATGTTTCTTCAATATAAGAAGGTATAAATAGAAAAGGTTGTTCAGAGCTCTATGCCAGGAGAAGTTGTTATAAAGCTCAAACTTTTGAGCACAGATTCTTATAAAAAAAATTCTATAAAACAGATAATTAAAAGAAATGAATGTCCTAGTTAGATATTTAATGTTAGACATAGGTTTAATTTGGAAAAAAGAGTAATTTATTTTAACTAAATTGCTATTTTCCATTTCTTTGTCAGATCTATTTAAAATTTAAAGTAAACATATGTTCTTACACTTTATATTATAGACTCAATAAAATTATCTATAGTAGGAAGCTTTCAAATATGACTAATTTTTCAGAGATAAAATAATTTCAAAGAATTTCAATTCAGTGATTCTTTCTTTAGGAGAAAAATTAGCATAATAAAACTATTTCCATTGGTTTTCAGTAAACCTTCTTGTATCCATAAATTATGCAAAATAAGCTCATTGCTATCAAAAATTAAAAATTTCATTCTTGCTCTTTTGATTTTGTCCTAAGGCTGGCCCATTGGTTTTCATTTTCATGAAAACATAGTTATTTTTATTTATTTAATCATTAAATTTTTCTGTGAATAATAAATATACAAACAATACTTCTTTTTTTCTTTTGGTACCAAGGATCAAACTCGGGACCTCACGTTGCCAGGCAGGAGCTGTGCCAATTAAATCCCTGGCCTCAAAAATACTTCCTAATTGACACTGTTAGGTAATTTTATTAGTAATAAGCATATTTGGTCTTTGGACAAAATTGAAATATTAAGAAGTAATTCCTAATAAGGCCTACAATACAAAAGTAGAAAAGTATCCAAAATGAAAGTTACTCCTGCCAGGGATTTAGCTCAGCAGTTCGGTGGCCTGCCTTGCAAGCGTAAGGATCCAAGTTCAATCCCTGGTACAAAAAAAAAAAAAAAAAAAAAAAAAAGAAAAAGAAAGTTACTCCTGTGTAGACAACACTTCCAGAGTAACATGGAAATAACATGGACAAGTTCTATATTTTCATAATATGCTTCGTGATAAAGACAAGTATCAGAGCTGGCTAACACACTAGAAAGAACTTTATATTAGTTACTAAATATTTTATATGAATATGAAGAATGATTTGAGGTTTAAGGTTTCATATAGTAATATAAAAGAGAAATGAATTTCCTCCTTTGCATGAATAAATGTAAAGAGGTAAAAAGTTTTCTCCAAATTTTATATGTATATTAAAATAAAAAGAGTACAGGCATTTTATAGTCCTTGAATAGTCTGGGAGATAAAAATTATGTTGGCTATTGTATTAAATGGTTTTCTGTAGGAAACAATCTCCACAAATTGGGTTATTTGAAGATAGTTTAATAAAGTCAATGCTTTTAAAATTTTTGAAATTTTCTCTTCACTGTCAGACAGATGAATTTGTTAGCATTCCATCCCTGTGGCATGATATTCAGGAATAATAATTTAAAAGAGTCAAAATTCATTTTGGTTCATAGTTTCACAGAGTTTAGTCCATGCTAGGTTGTTTCCATTTGTTGTAGGCCTATAGAAATCCAAAAATATCAAATATAAGAGTTTGGTTGTAGGACATTAAAGAGTAAAGCTTGCCTCATAAAAGCCAAGGCAGAGAAAACTAGAGGAAGGAGAGAGGAATGCAGAGAGGAGGGACAGAGACAGAAAGACAGAGGCACACAGAGAGACTGACTGAATGAAAGGTATAAGCACAAAATACATCATTCAAAGCCATAGCCCCAAGGATTCACTTCATCCAGTTTTCTTGTACCTTTCCAAAAGTTCACTGGGCTATAAATTCAACCAATGGATTAACTCATTGGTGAGGAAAGAGGGCTCCTGATATAATAATTTCCCAAAAGCTCATTAGCTACTAGCAAGCTTTCAAAAACAATTAATCCCTTCAGAGAGCATTCTAGATTACAGTCATGACAGTATATATGTATATATGGACTTTTATAACACAATCACACTTAGGATACTGAACAATTTCAACACCTATAAAGTCAATTGTATTCATAATCTTCAACATACCTGTCCTATGCAGCCATTTACTTGTTTTTTGATGCTGTATTTGCCATTTTTGAATGTTATATAAATAGATTTATACCGTATGGAATATTTTCAGCATGGCCATTTTCACTTAGCATAAATGCAGCTGAGCATAAATCCATATTCTTGCATGTATTAATAGTTTTATTTTGTATTGGTTATAGCATTTTATTGGTTATAGTATGGAGCTGCAGAAAATTTTATTTAGGACATCTGTTAAAATTGTTAGGGAAATCGCTATTCAAGGGAAGGCTATCATGATAGGTGTATGTAAAACCAAAATGGTGTATTAATTGGCATACAGAGACTGAGCTACACATTAAACACCTCAAAGACAAGTACAGGTTTATCGTCAAGAAACAAGATTTGTTCAGCGGATAGAAAATAACTAAATGAAAGGAGGATTCTGGGTGAACCTAGGGGACAGGATTCTTTCTAAAGGTAGGCTAGGTAGACATGATATCAATACAGGAGCATCAAATTATCACACTTTGAGGACTATTACAGACCAATGACGGAATGGATTTGCTAAAATGGTCTAGCGGGATCTTTGATTAAACTGGAGTAAACAAGCACAATCCCTGGACCCTGAATAGAGTTTAGGGACTTGGATCTGTCAGAAGAAAAGACTCTGTGGAGACTGACTAAGGTTTGATGGAGAAGTCATTGAAAATAAATAAGCCCATTTATTCATTCATTCACTGAAGGATATTTGAATTTACGTTTTTTGTTCTAATGACTAAGACTGTTCTGAACCTTCTTTTGATGGTTATCGTGGGCACATAAGTTTTCATTTGTTTAGGGTAAACAGCTAAAGGTGAGATTGTTGGCTCATGATATTTGTAAATCAATTAATATAACCAGTTGATTAATTATTATTATCAATACAATAACCCCCCCAAAAAAACATATTTCACATTTATTTGTGTGCAGAAAATATACGATAAAATTTAACATCAATTTGTGAGTTGAACTGGAAATCTCAGGTTAAATCAGGGCTAAACACATGCTTCCTTGTTAATGAGCACAGATTTTTTTTTCTTTTTTTCTAAATGGTGCATTTACACTCACAGTTATATTTCTCTTTCATTAATTTGGATGTACAACTATTAATTGAGATTTAAGTGTCATAATAAAATTTAAAATACAAATGATGTAGTAATATGAAAAATATTATATTTTGTTTCATTATTCCCAGAATTTGATGATTTTAGAACTTTTAGGGAAAAGAAAAACCAAAAGGAATGAAATTTGGTGTTTTGACCTAAATAAGGACTAAAACTCTGATCTATCATTAATTTTCAAGGAACACATATCCTGCTTATTTACAAAGGCAGTGCTAATGTGATATTCTCTTTTGATAGCTGTATGACTACAGGTCTTTGACTATGAAACCCTGCAATTGGTACCCCGCTGCATAGTTCCACAAGTAAATAAATACGTTTTGCAATTTTAAAGATAAAAAATTGTGATAGAACATTACTTAGATTTAGAGAGTTTATATCAACTATTCAGTTAAAATATAACTAATCATGTAGCATGTGGAAAGACTAGGTATATTTCTTGAATGTAATGTGAGCCTTTTGACATTATTTTCCCCATTCCACTCAGTTACAATTTGGAGACCTTCAATATTATTATTATAATTATTATTATTATTATTGACACTGCTATTACAGGATTGAATTAAAATTTTATGCCAATATTTTAAAAAATATATATATATATGATTTTGGAAGCAATGTCCACATATTAGAAATGACTGCTACTATGTGACATTTTTTCTTCATCTATGTACACTCAATTTCACTCCTATATCTTATTCCTAGAATATTTTACCTACTAGATTCTAGTTAGTTTCATCCAGAGGGATAAATTAATAGTATTTACATAATTATGCTTATGCATATTTTTAATTTGCATATTGAATTGGTATTTTTGTAATAATTTGCAAAAATAGCATAGAGCAATTGAAGGTGCTCAGTATGTTTTAGTCATTTTAATACATTATATAATTCTGGTGCAATATAAAAACAGATATTTGACATATGTATAATGTGAGTGCTAGATTGGGGTTTAACTAAGTGATCCCACCACTCAACCAGAAAGCTCAAGGTCCTGAGTTTAATCCCTGGTACAAAAGGTGGGAAAAAAAATGTGAGTCCTGATCTCCTTCATTTTACCACATATACATATACAAATATTTATGTAATCACCACTATAATCAAAATACCTTATTATTTCATGCCACAAACATCTTCCTCATTTTACCCCTTAGCAGCCACTCCTGATCCCATCTGCTTCCACATCTCTAGGCCCAATCCTGGATACCACTAATATGTCTGTTATTTAACACTAATATGTTTGTCATTTTGTCATTTCACAATGTTACATTGAAGGAATTGTATGTTATGTGCTCTTTTGGGTTTTGCTGGCATCGTGAAATGGATTTTGAGAAGAGGGTGTTGAAAGGCAAAATAAGTCAGTATCTTTGGTCTTCCATATCAGCAGCAGAAGATTTTCAGGGCTGTTGGGGCCACAAAGCATTCAGTGGGACAAAAGGCTGAAAAAGAGAGTAACTACCAGCCTTAGCAGCTTCTACAGGCTCTGACATTGCCAGTTTACAGCATTATGCACCCTGGGTTCAGAAAATATCATCTCCTTTCCTTTAGTCTTAACAACAATCTGGGATGGAAGAAACTTCTAGGAATTATGAAGTCCTTTGTTCAAAGTCTTTCCCTTGATCTTTGTACCCTTCTAACCCCACTATAAATAGTGATTATTTACTATTTTATGTGTTACCTAGCATGACCTCACTTTTCCTGGCGCTTTAGTAGAGTCACCATCAGACAACTCAAATGCCAAGGAACTAACAATATTAAATTATAAAATATAATGATATCAGTATTATTGGCATTAATAATAAATGAGTTATTTGTATTGAGAATCTATTTTGTGCCAGGAATTTTGAATAACAATTTCCTTTCAAAGAGCTTACACATAAGAAACATTGAAAAATGTTGAAAGAAGAGTCCTGTTTTTGCTAGCTTTGAATATAGTCCTTTGAATTGGAGAAAAGCATTTTCTATGTGAATCGGATGAGTAAAAAGTTAATAGTCAATGCTCTAAGTCAACTATTTTTTGTAGTCTGTCTCTTTTAACAGGTCATGTATTAGCCTAATGGTCATCCAGCTGTCAGTATGGTTAAGTCTTTGCTGTTTGATGACGGAAGAAGAATATAATATACTGCCAATGTGCAAATGTCTGGCGCTCTAGTATTCACACTGTGCAACACTGCCCTGTTAAGTATCTGAGCTGCCAAGTGCAATTTAGCATTCTTTAATTTATGAAAAAACTTTTGGCACTGTGTGTTATGTGTGCTGAAAAGTTGCTTTCACTATGAGGAGTTTGGTGCTGCCGTTTGAGACCTTGTGCAGCTGGCAACTTCGTTTCTTGCAGCGACTTAGAATGACAATGATGCCGGTGGCCTAGTTTAATAATTGATTACCTTTTTGAGATAAATTTTATGTTTTTCTCTGAGTTGTTATAGTCTTTTAAAAAAGATTTCTTTCAAAGAAAACTGCATAAAATTTTCTGAATTTAGTAAAATGCCAGAATTTTATTTATTTATTTATTTTTATAAAATCTCATTTGTCCTCTAATAATCTTTACAGAGCTAATCTCTTTCCTCTTTTTAGTTTTTATTTTTTTCTTTTTGTGCAGTACTCTTGCTGAACACATGAGCACAGGACCCCTGAAATATTAAGCAAGAAGAACCAGCTACTGTGATTATCACTTACAAATTCTCAAAATTTAAGTGCTGACTCTAAATCAAATTTTTCATAGAAATTAATTATAATTCATAATACTCATAGGATATATCTTGTAATATTTCATTTTTTGAAATTAATTCCTAGCCTTTGAATATTTGTTTATATCTATATTAATATAAATATATTAATAAAATCTTCACCTAACATATATATGTCAATTTTATGTTCTCAATTACTATTTTAATGGTGAGTTGTAAAGTATTCTCTGCTCTTAGAGAAGTGAGCAACATAAGAATATATAAACCCTTTTGTCATGGATCCATGTGGTTTAGACACCCTGTTTGTCCAGCACTCAGCAAATGCATTCAGCAAATATTGACACAGTGTTAATACTTCAGTTGAAACAAAGCATTCAGTGCAACAACAAAAAAGATCCCATTTGTCATAAAACAATGATTCAAAAGAAATATATACAAAAATACTAAATAAATAAGAATGTTATAACCCTGTATATTGAAAATTTAAAAATGCATCTATCTAAAAAGTATATTTTAATGAAAAATAAATTTCCTCATAATGTTAGAGAGCAAGTCATAGAAATAAGTTTATTTTAAAAAGAATGACGTTACTCATAAGCAAAGAAAGATATTCTCCTTAGGCATTTCACTAAATAAAACACTACAAAGCTACAGTAATTATAAAAGCAGGGTATTAACATAAAAAAATAGACACATAGAATGATGAATGATAGCAGATAGCCTCGAAGTAGACCTAAATATCTGTAGCTAACTGATTTTTAATAGCAGTGATAATAATTTTTACCAGAGGTGTTGGCAAAGGGACAGTCTTTTGTATAAATTGTGCTGAGAAAGTTGGATACAGTATACACAGAGTCTGAAACTAAACATCAATTAAAGAACATAGAGGCTCAAGGTGTGGGGAGAGTGGGAAGGGTAGGAAAGTGGGGAAAGCTAAGCAGGGGAAAAATATGTGAAAATGAAAAAAAAAAAAAGGAAATGAAGTGTTTGTAAAGGGGGAAGGGAGGAGGGGTGAAGGGAGGACAGGGACAGGGGGAAAATATGAGAACCAAGACCTGTCCTGTAAGGGTACAAGGTCCCAATAATGAATGTAACTGTACTGTATACCTACAATGTACCAACACGCTCAATGAGGAAAAAAAAATACCCTGAAATGGATTAAAGGCTAAATATAAACCCTAAAATTATGAATCTTAAAAAAAAATCATAGGGGGATGACTCCAGGACACAAAATCAGGCAACACTATGTTTTTGAATTAGCCCATAAAAGTAATGAGAACAACAGCAACAACAACAAAAAAACAATAGACAAATTGAATTACATCAAGTTAAAAAGCTCCTTTCTATACAGAAAAAGAACCATCATCAGAGTAAAGATATAACTTACAGAATGGGAGAAAATATTTGCAAACTACACACCAGACAAAATATTAATATTCAGAATATACAAACTCCAAAAGCTCAAAAAGGTAAAATCCATAATAGAAATTTACAATGAGTAATAGACATTAGTAGATGTTTCTTAACAGAAGAAATGGCCAATGGACACATTAAAAAAAAAAGCCTCAATATCAACAAGTGTCAAGAAATTGTAAACGAAAAACAACAGTATAACTTAGCTCTCTAAGAATGGCTTTTAACAAAAAGACAAACAATAACAAGTGTTAGCAGGAGTGTGGATAAAAGGGAATTCTTGAAAACTGATAATGCAAATTAGGGCAGCCATTATTGAAAACAGTGTAAAATTGCCTTGAAAAAATAAAAATTGAAAAGGGGAAGGGGAAGTCGCAGCGGTAGTGAAAAAGAAAAGGGGGAATTGAATTAATATGAGAAGAAGAAAAAATGGAAACAAAGTCTGTAGATAGGTAGGGGTGGAGGGATTGAAGGGAGGGCAGGAGAGTTGGGAAAAAAATCAGAACCAAGATGGACTACGTAAAGATGCAAATTTCCAATGATGAATGTCATTATATTGCATACCTTAAATGTACCAATAAAATTAATTAATTTTAAAAATTAAAACTTGAACTACAGTATAATCCATCAATCCACTACCAGGTATTTAACCAAAATAAATAAAATTATTATACCAAAGAGATAACACAGCACTATTGCATAAACCATGAAATAAATACTGTTTCAATCATGTGATAAAAAATAAAGAGCATGTAGTACATATATAAAACAATACAGGACCCGCAATAATGGAGAACTCAGAACGTGGGATGTTTTGCTAATGTCTAACAATAGTACTACCTATTCAGCCATACTATGATTCTATAGTAATATCAATAGGCTCTCAAGGGAGGAAATATGGCAATGTCTAGAAAGAAGCATCAATATAGTCATCCGGAAATGTGAAAGCTAATATACTTATGTGGTGGATTAAAGCCTAGTACAAAGGAATGTTAGTTCTTTGAGCTGCAGGTGGGATGACTCATAGTTTAAAAATTCTTATTAACTTATTGAAATCAAAGGTTATAGAATAATGTAGCTTTAACATGAACCTAGTAGTAAACTATTGTTAATATCTTCATAATTTTATCCAACTATACACTGAATCAACAAATTTCTATTCTGTCTAGATAATTCATCAATATGTAGATTCCCCCCCAAATTAATAGAAGTCAGAACATATTCATTCAAAAAGAAAACATGAGAAACTAATTTCACATAGTCAATCCTGAGAACTCTTAAACTTATGTCCCTGAATCTAATTTTCTACATCTAAAGTTGACTCAGAAAGTCTAATATAAATATTCCTCTAGATTAAAGAAAAAAAGTTTGCAAAGAATTTTTAATGTTTTTAAAGGAATTTACTATCCAATATTATTAAAAAAATTAAGACCAAATCCGTTCTTAAAGGATGCATTCCAGTAGTCTCAATTATTTGAGGCCTTGTAACATATACAGGCATGGCACAGAAATATAAAATAGAAATATTTTAAAGTTGATTTTATACTAATATGTACTGCATTAGAAAGTTTAATATATTGAATGAGATACAAGAAAAATAATGTCTTTAATTGCAATATATCTTTCAATAAGAATCCCTACAGATACTATTACAGTAAAAATAGTAAGAAGAAGTATATTCATGTTCTTCACCTTTAGAATAACTTTGAGATGTAAACATTCAATCATTTACTCTAGTGAGTAAAGGAAGGTCATATAAATTTAATTAAAAATAAGTGATTAAAATAACCCTAATTCCCATAGCTATTATAATAATCTGTCATTTGATTTTTTTTAACATTCCTATCATTGGCATGCCTGTGTTCAAATCACACTGATACAGGTTAACTCAGAAGAAATGAACAAAATGTTTTTAAATAAAAATTCTTATACAATCTTTCTTCTAACAATCTCACTCTCTTCAAAAAACCTTTATTTCAGAATTGAGGAGGGATTAAAATTAGGGCCTTTGGCTTGAACTGTATACCCTACCCTTACTTATTTCTTCGTGTGTCTGTTGAAGTTTTGCTAAATCATTAAATTCTCCAGGCTGGGCTAGAACTTGCAGCCCTCCCACCTCAGCCTTTCACTAAGTCCTAAGATGACAGACAGTGTAAAATAACACCCTGCTTTTTCAAAATCTTAGTGTGTCCGTATATCCTTACCTTCAACCTTCACATCTGCATTTGATAATTGATGTATTCTTTGAAAAAACAAAAGATAAAGTAAGTTGCGCCTGTATTGCCATTGCACATTTTTTTATTGTATGATTATCCTGATATATTTCATTCTTCCAGTAGAAATAGTTCAATATCAGTGTCAGGAGGCTAATTTCTTTTTATTTGTCTTTTGAATTTTACATTTTTAAGATAAAGATATAAAATAAGACTAGGAGGTGATGACCTACTGACTAGTTCATGGAATGAAATCAGAATAATCAAGCAGATCCTTCAGTTTAATGAATGTTCACAGAAAATTATTAAAGAAAATAAAAACAGTAAATTAACTGTTTTTTGGTGATTCAGTAGCTTTTTACAAATTTTATCTTAATGTTTCAGTTTGGATAAAGCAGTGTTCAAAGAAATATAAGAATTACATCTCTTCCCTTGATCTATTCATCCTGCTGATGATAAACAATACCTATTTAAAGAAATCATTTCATGTTGTGGCTGCTATTATGGAGCCCAAATCTGGAAAATTGATTGCAAATAAAGGATAATCATCAAAACATTCTTGTCTGCATTACCTTTTGGCATTGGGAAAGGAAATTACAGTCAAATGAGCTTACAAGATGAAACCTTTGCTAAAGCAGCTTGTCTGTTTTGTTGGACTGTCTGTATGTATTCTCAAATATCAAAGTATTGTACAATAAAAACAATTTTACCTTTTAAAAAAAATCTCAAATTCCACACAACTATGTTTTTTTGAAAATAATTTTATATTAGAAGAGATAATGTAGGTTAATAATACATTATCAGAAATGCCTGCAACCAGAAGTATTTCGGATTTTTTTCAACTTTATAGTATTTCCAAATACATTTATATATGCAGCTTAAGAAGGTGATCTAAGTCCATAGAATATATTAATTTATGCTTTACATACACCCTATACATATATACTGAAGGGAATTTTTTTCAGTGTAATTCTCAGATTTAACAATTTTAATTCTTTTATTTTTATGAAAATTTAAAACAAAAATTCATAATAAAATAACAATAGATAACATACTGTGTATAATTATCTTTAAAGTAGTTACTCAGTAGTAAAAAAGTAGTAAAATTCTCTTAAAAAGAAGAAACAAACAGATAATAGCATAAAACTTTTTAATTAAGAGAGATAACAGCATAAATGAAATGAATTAGTACATATATTAAAATATTTTTGATATGGCAGAATAGGAAATTTAGGGAATTATTTAAACTTCTCTTTACTCCTTATTTATTTTCTATTTTTCTCTGTGTGTGTGTGTGTGTGTGTGTGTGTGTGTGTGTGTGTGTGCGCGCGCGCGCATGCACGCGCATTCGTCATCCCAGGTCCCCTCCTCACAGATTCTCCTATGTTGTCAGATGGGCACCTATGTCATATATTTATGGCTTTTTTCCTCTTCGTGTTTTTCATCATACTCACCTCTATTTTCCTGTAATCTGACTTTGTCTTCTTT